>NC_056747.1:562117113-562426488 GCF_019279795.1 Protopterus annectens
CTGAGACGCATGATTTTCTTGTATTTGGCTTTCCAGCCTCCTGTAAAACCTTAAGCACATCCTCAGAAAATGTGTACCTAAAAGGAATTAAACTTTTATCACATAAAGAGTCAGAATCAAAGTCTGAAGACTGCAGTGAATTAAAGAGGATATCTTTGGTGTAAGCCAATCTTGATTACCTTTGGACAGATGAAAGAGACAGAGGAACCAATGCTGCCTTGGCCAAGAGAAATCACAAACAAGCTTTATGGATTGCTCTCTCTGAACTTTAGAAAGTCTACTGGAATTAAAGGAAGTGGAGGAAAAGCATAGAGCAACCTCCTTTTCCATGGAAGTTCATGACATCCAATACTAAATGAGGGCATGATTTTTTTTTAAAACACCTTAACTTAATTATCACTTGTAACATTGGCAAGCTTACTTTTATATTAAAGGAAACAAGCCATATTGACAGTTTCACATTTACAAACTTTGTATATCCACATGTATTCCTCTATACAACATAATCAGTCCAACATGAAACTGCTGAATTCCTGCCTTCTCAAACCTCATTCCTCTTCCAAAACATTTCCTGCAAGTATTGTTCTCACAACTTAAATTTTTATGCAATTTGTTCCTACCCTTTTCTAAAGATCCCACTTCCTGTTCTTTTATCTCTTAACAATATTCACTACTTCAAGTACAGTTGGTTTAGACTTCGACTTCCATTTTCTAATAATTGTTTTTTGGCAGCCACCAGAATCAAACTCAACAAGGCCTTACTATGTCTAGGTAATTCAGATGCTGTGTCCCAGCTCAAAATAAATAAATGAATGAATAAAATAAAAATCCTTAGTTACACTCATTTGCTTGCCAAGTATTCCTTGTTGGGTATTCTGTAGGGAATTTTTGAAGTCTGCCAACTCATTACACTCCAAAACATATTCTCTCAGCTACCTCTTTCATCCCCATCACACCTCCAATATTTGCAATCTACCCGATGAAAAATTCTTTGGAGTCTGCTTGGGGTATAATTACCTATGCAAACACATGCAAGCAAAAATCCTAAATCTTCCAAGACTTTGTTGCACATCTGAGACCCACACATATGTAATCCAGTTGTTTCTTTGTGAACTGTTCATCTAATCTCTCATCCCAGTCTTTTTGATGACCTCCAACTGATTCCTACAGCTATTGGTCATTACTTTATATACCCCACTAATTATTCCTTTTTATTGTTCTAGATTCAACTAAAAACTCAACCACTGCAGATCATTAAATTAGGGATCCTTTATCCCATTCTCTTTGCCTCTAGTATGACAGTCTCTGATAGGGAAGACACACTCTAGCCTGCAGTCCAAATATCTTCTTGGCTTCTTCCCATTCTTTTACCCTTCCCTCTCTAATTATTTGTTCCCAATACCTTGGTTCCTTTTGTCAGCTTTCTCTAGTAAATTCCAGCGCCTTTGTGCCTATTCCCTGTACCCCTAATTGCAGTCATCCCTATTGGCAGAATTTCCTTTATTCATTCTTGTGTTGGCTTAGTTCTTAGAATACTTTCTGATATTTTATGAATATAATATTCTGTACGACTGTTATTCTTCTCAAGGATCTGCATCCAAAATCCCACTCTCTCCTCATTATTTCTTCTCACTTCATCATACCTTTCCACATTGTGCTTGAGTTATGTATCACAATCTTAACTGTGTACCTCAGAATATCCCTTCAAATCAATCCTAATCCACCTTGTTCTATTGGAAGGATCAACTTACCCCACTTGACTCCTGCCCTCCTCTTCTCCTAGACAAAATACTTCAGCTCTTTATTAATTACTATCCACAACTTCTCCCCTGGTTGATAAAAATATGTCTGACCTGTGTATAAAACTAAACAAACTAAAAACATTTTTAGTGCTTGTTTCTTGCTATCCACAGGCAAGAGCTTCCAGTTTCAAAGTTTTCATATTATCTTTTGTTTAGTTTCTTCCCACATATCCTTAACTGCAATAACAGAATCCTTTTCAACTCATACTCCTAAATACTTCATTTTTCACGTCTCCATAAATATGGTTATTGCTAAACCAATTCACATGTGGGTACATAGTTTACAGTTACAGCCTTTGTTTTATCTTCATTAATTTTACATCCCAAAAAACTTGGAACACACTCAGAATGTTCCACAACTCTGAGATGTCCTTTTCTGGTTTTATCAGGTACAGAATAACATCTGCAAATAAAGCCAACTTTTCCTGAACACCATACCAGTTATATCCTTGAATTTCCATGTCCCTTATTTTCTTTGCTAATGTAACTCAAATAACAAAGGGGGAAAAGATACTATTGCCTGGTTCCTCTGTTCGGCCACAATTTATCAGAGTGGAACCCTCCCACTCTGAATTTTTCCTCTGATCCCTCATACGCTTCCATGCTTTCTTTGCATCAACACCTACCAACAACAGTGGCATTTTCGTACATTCTGCTTCCCTCTGAATCATCATTCTGCTAATGCTGTCAAATGTTTGTTTAACCTCCACAAAACCACGTTGATCCATACCTATCAATTCTGGCACCACATTTGCCATTCTTTAAGCCATTATAGACAAACACTTTATAAATCATAGTTTAAAATCAAAATGGGCCCAAATGAAGCTGGAGCTGATGGGTCTTTACCATCTTTAAATATTATAGCCCCCACAGCTTTTTACCAGGATGTTGGTACTTCCTCTCCTTTTAAAACACTGTTAAACAAAACATTCCACATCTTTGTCACAGTCTTCCCATATAGCTTCAAAACTTCTACCAGAATACCATCTATTCCTGGAAATTTTCTTGCAGATTGGTTACACATTACCATTTTCATCTCACTTCTTCCTACCTTAACTGTTAATTGGTGAGCATCATCTACTTCTAACCTTGGCATATTTAAGTCTGTTTCCATTTGTGATTTTTCTTGATTTTCCCATTTCTCTGCTTTATATGAATTTTCATAACATTTCCAAAACATCTCTAATAGAATCTCTGGTTACTTCTCTTTCTATAGGCACCTTAAATTTGGCAACAACCCTTTCTACTTTTGGTTGCCTAAATCGTTGTGCTAAACATTCTTGTGCTCTGGCATCATCATCAAAAACAGTTACTTAGCAGCAGCACTTCTAAACTAATGTATATTATCCAGGTACTCCCTTATTTTCATTTTAGCACTCTGCCGTTGCAACTCCTCTTGTTCTGTGAGATTCTCCTTATTCAGCAATACTTTAACTTTTGTCAGCCCTTCTAAATAATTTTTGTTACTTCTTAACCATACCTTTTTCTTTTATTTCTATCCTATTTTCAAACTCCAATTTCATTTTATATTGCTCTTTAGCTGTAACCTCTGGGGTACTTTCCTATCTTCCCTAATAACTCCGTCCATTCTATAAATTCCTCTCTTTTTAACAGGTAGTTTGGGGAACTACCAGTGCCTCATTTTTACATCATTACCCTGCAATTTTATCCTAGTTATTATTGGTGTATGATCGGTAACACCACAGAATAAAAAAACATGTTTATTTCATCATGGTTTGGTCTTTCCTACATTTTAACACTACTCTGGGACTATTTACTGGTTTTTAAATATTTTTATACATAATTTCTGAGTCTGGCCACATGGGGTCTGGCATGTTGAAATAATTCTGATTTAGTATGTCCCATAATGCAGTGCTTGGGTCTATATAATTATGTCATGTATGCCTATTTCTTCCTGAAGCTCCTGTCACTGCATTGATTTTACATGCATATACTGCTGTCTTTCAGTCAGATAGTTTTAAGTAACATTTCATGCCATTCAGTGACTACTTAAAACATAAACAGTGCAAACGCCACAGAACAGACTTTCAAATTGCTTTTTACTGCTGCTTCTTTTTAGAATGGCCAAACTGCAGTGCTTTGTGAAGCCTTAAGTGTACTATTTTGACTCATCTCCCATCCTTCACACCTAACTTCCCTAGCTGTCAATGTGTTAAGGGTAATTTGAGCTGTTACCACCTGTGATTGACAGCCCACAGCAGGAGACTTGACTCATGTACTGTTTCTTTGTTCTAGCCTTTACTTTCTGTAGTATGGGTAGGGAAAGGACTGGACAGCTATGACACCACAGCATGGGTGGGCTTTTAGGAAGGTCGTGGACATGTCAGTTTGGGGAAGGAAATGGCCAGAAAACTACCTGTATTCATAGGTGTTAATGACATCAATGAATTGGAGACAGCAGCAAGCTTTATCAAAGCGGGAATAACGTGTTTGAAAGTGAAACCACCACAGTGCAGTAAGGTACTATTCTAGTGGAGAAAAACAGTAAATTTAAAATATTTTACATGCTGTATTGTTGTTTATTCGTAGCAGGGACAGTAAATAGGGAGAAAAGTTGAGCATTTAATAACAAAATTTCATTGTTGTCCTTTAATGGATGTGTGTCAAATATGTAAATTCTCAGAGTTCCTACTACTGAATTCATGTCTTCCAGACCAAATATTTTTATAACTTCTTTAGAAATCTACTCTCTTTTTGTTATATTTTCCCTTCTAGGCCCCCAGCTACATCCTCTTATGTGCAGACTGAAATTTAAGTAACATTTAACACTGAAATATTATTCTTTCTCCCAGAATTTTCTTAAGCTCTATAATAGCGGTTTTAAGTGAAATATAAATATGTCAGTGTAATCCTCATCCCTTGCCAGAAGCCCGTTACTACCACAAATCTACCATTATCATCTTTTTTCCTCTTCTATCATGAATGCAGCTCCTCCAGCAATTAATACAAGCAGCCGTCTAACTTTATCCCTGATATTTGTTGAATATCCAGACTGAAATGCTTTATATCTAAATGTGGCTTCTGTAGCATTGCTATTTGCACTCCGCATTTCTTAATATAATTAGTCTTTCTTTTGTCATCTACACCTGTGAAACCATTCACATTTCAAAATAACATGGAAAGTGTTGATTGTCATGACAATAATTATTCCCACCTACTATATATAACACATTTTTTAAATGTCTATTTCCAGCTTTTGAGATACATGCACTTACTAATATTTGGTAGGTTGATCCTTTATACATTTTTTTCTTATCTCCATTTCAGCATATGTCACATTTTACAAGACTTTTTGATTTAATGAAAACCCTCAAAAACAAACACACAAAACTACGTACACCTTCAAATAATGATGTTTAACCCTCCTAATATGAATAATTATCTCAAACAGACAGCTGCAAACATAGGCCCTGTCTAACCTAAAGTTGAGGTTATCTGCACTCAGATGCATGTTACTGCCTGTGATACTACTTACACTAATTGCTGTCTGCTCTTTTTTCATCATTATTCCCCTCCCAGATGTGAAAAACTTGCATGCTTTCAGAAAACATTAACTTTTACCTTGAAGAAAAAAAAGAGTTATGTACTTACCATAACTTGGCATCTGTGTTATCCTACATCATCATTCATCACCACAGGGTCTAGGATCCGATATCGGATCAGAGCTGCAACATACTACAGACAGATCCAAGGCTCTAGCTCCTTCCTCTCCCATGATGCCCTGTGACCATCTAATCCCCAGATCGAGTTTGCTGTCATGTTCCTAAGGACTACTCCTGCAAGACTGGAAGGAAAACACTCCAACTTCCTCCATGAACTACAAGGTAGGGGGATGGCAGGAGGGAAAAATGTGATGAATGATGATGTAGGGTAACACAGGTGCCAAGATATGGTAAGAGGAAGAGGATATGCATATAGGAGACCCACAGGCCAATCGTGGACTAGGGCATCCCTCGATGACTCCCCTGGAGGGGGGATCAAGGCAAAGTACCTGCTGCATTTGTGGCTGAATGGGCAGGCAAAGAAGCTGCAGCAAGGCTGACCCTAATGGTCATAAATCTGCTTTGCCATTGAGGGACTACTCATGAGAACTCAAGATCGATCTGCCGAGCCTGTCGGCCAACACGTTGGAATCCCAGGGCATATGCACTGCAAGGAGGAAGCACCTGGAGGAGATCGCCCATTCCCACACTCTCATGGCCTCTGCATAACGGCCAAGATGGTGCACCTCCCATCTGTTGACATACCAGACCACAGGCATGTTGTCTGTCTGAATTGCAATTATCCCTCGAGGGAAGCAGTCCTAGAAGGCTTGCAATGCTAGAAGAACTGCACTCATCTCTATGACATTTGTGTGCAACTTGGTCTCTGCTGGGGACCACGTGCATCGGATGGTCTTCCCCTGAAAATGCCCCCCCCCACCTCAACATGGAAGCATCCATAGTCACTGCGGCCTTGGGTAGAGGGAGTGAATAGGGCCTGCCTAGAGTGAAATCTGGAGACTGAAGCCACTACAGGAGGTGATGTCTGCACACAGGTGTCAGTTTTATGGTCATAGACAGGGGATGAAACAGAGCAGACCACTGTACTGCTAAGGTCCACTGCAAGACTTGCATGTGGTACCTGGCCAGAAGAATGAGTTGAACGGCCTAGGCCATGGATCCAAGGGCTCAAAGAATCATATGAACTGGGGGACGTGACAGGTCTAAGAACTGCATGACTTTTTCCCAGATCAACTGAACCCTGCAGAGAGGTTAACACTGCAATCCCTGAAATGGAGTCCAACAGAACTCCTATGAATTCCAACTGTTGTGTGGGGATCAGATTGGATTTGGAAACATTGACTGTGATCCCCAACTGGTGGAAGAGAAGAACATAATGGATCACTTGCAGCAGTCGATGCCTTGAAGGTGCTGGCAGGTGCCAATCGTCAAGGTACGAAAGACCTGAAACCCCTGCAGACGCAGATGAGCTGCTACCTCTGCCATGCATTTGGTAAACACCCAGGGGGCTGTGGTGAGACCGAAGGGTAGGGCTCTGAACTGGTAATAACTGCCCTCTAACTGGAAGCAAAGATGTCTCCTGGAACACCTCTCTATCTTGATGTGATATAATAGGTGTCCTGGAGATCCACTGAGCACATCCAATCATCCTCATGTAAGAGGGGCAGAATGGACTGAGCAGTGACCACCTGGAACTTGGACTTCTTGACTGAAAGATTGAGCTTGCTGAGATCCAAAATAGGATGTAGATCCCCAGTCTGTTTTGCACTAAAATAAGCGAGAATAAGTACTGGATCCTCTTTGTCCTGCTGAGACCTCTTGGATGGCTTTTTTAAGAAATAGTTGTTGAACTTCTTTGAAGGTCAACTCCCTCTGACTGGGTGGAACGTCGGGGAGGTAATGTCTCACTGGAGGGGGTTCCAAAAAGGGAGTGAAATAGCCCCTGGAAACAATAATTTAACACCCACTAATCAGAAGTGATGTTTATCCAGGCTAGTGGGTGTAGGGAAATGTGACCCCCAACTGCCTCCAAGGCAGAACAGCCAGGCAATGCTTCAGGAGGACAGATAGTGCTGCTCAGAGAAGGGTTCCCTGGGGCCCTGATTTTGCGGACCCCTCCTGCCTCGAGGGCAGCTTTGGCCATTGAAACCTCCTCCTTCTGCCTCTGGAAGTAGTGTCATCAAGAGTTTCTTGAAAGGGAGACTGTTACTTCTGGAACCACATCTTCCTAGTCTGGAGTGTTTCTCCCCAGGCCTCCACTGAAAATTGGCTCATTCCAAGTCGGACTTTCCAGGTTAACAAATGTAAAACAAATAAATAAATAGTTCCCCACTGGGTCTTAGAGAAGGACCTCTGGGGAGTAGAAAGCTTGATCTCGATCGCAGACAAAGTCTTCTCTTCCTTAGGAAGAAACACTTATCTTAGCCAGAGTCAAGGGAATGCATCTGCATCTAAAACACCACAAATGAGATCTGGGGCTTAGAGGACAATAGGGCATCATGGGAGAGGGAGGAGCTAGAGCCTTGGATCGGTCTGTAATATGTTGCTGGCTCAGATCCGATATCAGATCCTAGACCCTATGGTGATGAATGATGACTTGGGTAACATCAGATCCAGTGCTTTGGCTTTTTATTTTCATCTTTTTTGCATGGAAATGCAGCCCTCAGCTGCAGGCATCTAAAGACATGCTGAAACATTTATTGCTAAAGGAAAACATTTCAATGTATTCAGCGTTCTCTTATTTACTTGTTTCTATTTAAAAATTATTAGATTAAGCAAAGGGTCTAAATCCAGACATTATCCTATGCAAAACTAAGAGAAAACAAATATGCTCTCTATATATTATGATCTGTGTACTTTTGCACCCCCATCTCCCACCTCAACAACCCAAAATTAGAATCGGTTACCTTAAACATGCTTTTGTCTAGCCTTTTTTCATTGTAATGCCTACATCCCTTAAAACTAAAAAAGAAGAAAACAACATATATGTTTACTTTAGTATCCGTATCACATACAATAACTAAAAATGCTTCACTACACAACAGGCAATATCATGAAAAGGTGTATAGAAATAATGATAAGAACAATAAATAATTTACTTATAGTTACCTTTTTTTCTTTCCTCTTCCCTTCCCCTTAGTGTTATTACAATTAATGATGAAGTGAAGCAAACGTCTCAGTTCCCCATAAGCTTAAAGTCAACTCAAGTTGATTCATTTCACTTTTTCTTCTACAGCCGTACATCACAAATGTGATAGATGCTTTGAAAATCTCACATTTATTCACCAATTTCCGTGTTGCTGACTTTCTTTCTGTTTATATCCATCTTCAAACATCAGACTCCAGTTCAATTCCAAGGTATTCCAGATTCTTTTAGTCAACTCTTATGCTTTTGAATGTGTCTCAAATATTTTCCTCTAGAACACTGGAAAATTTTTCAATGGCAACGTCTCTCTGTGTGCTTTATTATCAGAATGAGTAGCAGAGTCCCCTTTTGCTTGATGGTTCACTTTTTGTTAGCCAGACTTTTGTATTTCCTCTTTAGTATGTTCTGCCATCAAAAAATGACTTTGATCCTCCAGAATATTCTGAAGACAGCTAGACACAGCAGCTTGACTCTCACATCTGCCTGTCAACACCCCCAGATTGCTGGAATAAATTTCTCTACTGCCTGGTGTAAATAACCATCTTACACAAACACTCTACTGTCTCCAACTTTTAATACTTTGCCCTTTTGACACAGCTTTGTCAGGATCATCTCTTTCTGCTGGTAGGATTGCTTCTTTATTAATACAGGTTTTGGCTTTTTCATGGCCAGGGTAGGAGAATACACTATGTTCCCCTTTCAATGAACAAATCCTGCTGTGGAATACCACTTCAATTGCTTTTTGTGCCTTCATAAAACTAATACAATCTGTTCTTTCTAGTTTCTCTGGAACAGAAGAAAATCTCAGGATCTCCCTACATGCTTTTTCCTCTAATTCTGCCATTTTTTGAAACATCTCTTCTTCAGCAATTTCATACTCAGCCAGCCTTTTCTTCATTTCACCTTCTGATTTTGCAGTTTTAGCAGCTCATCTGAATACCTGTTTAAAGCTTCTTCAATTTTTCCAGCCTTTTTTTTTTTGTTTGAGTTGTTGCACTCCTTCAGTGTTTCATTTATATTAATCAACTGAACACATTTGATTTATTTTCTCTAGATTACTGGAAGTTATATCTTGCACCAAAGCAAGAGCCTGAACTGCTTTTTTGCTGAACAGCTGCAGGATTCTTCCCAACCAGTGCTTTCTCTTCACTTTTTAAAGTTTTGATTTTCTTTCAGGCTCTTTTAGTTTCTTCTTTGTTGGCATCCAGGGAGTGTACTTACCAGCTAGTAACTGAATTTACTAAAAGTGACAGAGCTCCTGTCCCTTGTCTTTCAGTTTTTTTTTTGTTTTTTTTTTTTACACTAAAAGAGCTGAAGTTAAGTTACTGATAAGTGTGGAGCCATTGTGGAAAGTCCAAGGGCATGACATTCCTGAACAAAACAGGATGTCTACTGTGAATGTAGGCAAAAAGATACATCTATGAAGTACCCCACTGATGGATTAGATCTAGAAAGACCCCTCTGCTTAGCATCCACTTGTGAGGGTCTGGTCAGGATCTGCTCAAAAGGACTGCAACCCTGTTTCTCTCTGAGATCCACGAAAAGAGCCTGGAGAAAGACCTTGTTAGCTTGGGAATTAGCAATTTAATACAAAGGGAACTTGCAAAGGTAAAACTTGGTACCCTCTGCTTGTTTATATACCACATCAAAGTGTTGTCTGTGAAGATCCAGAGAGGACTTTGAGTCCAGAGATAATATAGAAACTGAACAGCTAAAAATAAGTACATTCATCTCCTTTATATTAATGTTGTCCCTTATTTTCTTTTGAGGCATACCCCTTGGACCATGATGTTACTGGAAAAAGTACCCAACGTCAGATCTGAGGCATCTGTGAACAAATCTCGGCAAGGGGAAGAAACCAGAAAGGTTAACCCTGGATTGAGCGTAACCTGGTTGATCCACCATAAAACTCCTTTTTAATGAAGGGCAAGAGAGGAATTTGGAAGGTTAATAGATAGCAAAGTTGAGCCCAGACAGAACTCGGATACCACTGAATATTTCTTATATACAGTTTGGCATAAAGAACCTTAGGAATCATTGAAGCCATGCAGCATACAGCTCTGAGAATTTCTGTTGCGGAGGTCATAGCCAAACAAATAATGCTCTAAAAGTAATCCATCAGGAAAAGAACCTTTTCCTCGAAGAAAAGCTGTCATTTCATTAATGTGATTCATTCCAGAAAAATCTGATTCTGAGACAGAACCGAGATTTTTCAGGTTCAGAGTGAATCCCAGACGGCCCAGATCATGCATCACAAATTGCAAACAAGTCAGAAGCAGCTTTTGGGTAGTAGCCCGAATGAGAAGATCATATAGATATGGAAACACCTGAACAGATTGAAGGCTGTAGAAGCAATGAGATATATGCTTAGAAAAAACAAAGATTAAAGCAGAAAACTGAAAGTGATATGAAGACACACAAAATGCATCAATTTCCTTTATTGCAGACGTATAGGAATATGAAGACAGATGAACTCTAGATCCAAAGTCACTAAGAAAGCCTGTGGAAGAATCGCTTGAAGGACTGAATAGTTAACATCTTGAAACTTGTAATCTTGAAAGAAGTGTTGAGGATAGAAAGACCTAAAACGTGTCATTAAGCAATCATTTGCATGTCTCCCGCAGGCCTCCACTACAGGAGGTTTAAGGTATTACACAGTGAAGACCCAGTTTGGCTGGGTCTTTCCTGCAGTTTTTACTGAATGGTTTGTTTGTGACCTTTTTACCATTTGGCATGGGTATTATTTGGGACATTTTTCAGGTACCCTAATGTTTATGGACATCAGGCTTGATTTTAAGCTTGGTGTTTCTGAAGTACAGCTAAACAATCCACTTATGCTGTATTGATGAGAGAGAGGGAAAAAAACACTGAAACACATCTTCAGCTAGTGGAGTTTGGCTTTGTTGGCCTGAATGCACCCATAAAGGCTTAAAAGGTTATGGGCATTCAGAAGGCATGTAGCTGAAACACCGTATGTCTTTAAGGAGTCACCTGCATATATCACATGAGCCTTCACTACAAGATGTTTAAGTAATACACAATAAAGATTCCAACTTAGCTGGGTCTTTCTTGCAGTTTTTACTTACATTTTTTTCAGTCTATGTGATCTTTTTTAGCCCTTGGCGTAGAAACTATTTAAAATAAACCAGGTCTGACTTTATTCATTCAGCTTGGTAGATGTACAAATTAATCCGTTTGCATTGTCATAAATACTAGAAGCCTGGCAACCTTATTTTAACAATGAAATACACAGCACAATGTCTGAAGCACAGATACAAAACAGAACAATGAGACAACTTCTGAGAATCAGACTACCAGATCTATACCACTTTCTATGCAGTTTCTCTTATGGACAGCTGCATTCCTTACACTCTGCCTAATTACCAAAGTAAACATTTTAAGAGTAAAAAGCATTTTAACATACAATTGTATTCAACTAGCAAATAGAAAAGACCAGCTAGATAAGTTTACCTATTAGCATGCAAATGACAATTGTGCTGGCAGGTAGGAGTAGCATCTACCTTTGGGAAAAATCTTGAAACCAGCTGATAGACTCTAGGATTTACATATCAAGAATGAAGAGAAATAAAGTACTGCAGTGTACTTGAATCAACAGAGCAGAAGGCCCCACCGCAGAAATACTGTTGACTTCCTGTATTTGGTACTGTGGCCTACACAGGTCTACAACCTACAGTGGATATAAAAAGTGTACATACCCCTCTTAAAATGCCAGGTTTTTGTGATATAAAAAATGAGACCACAATAAATCATTTCAAAACTTTTTCCACCTTTAAAGTTACCTATAACCTGTACAATTCAATTGAAAAGCAAACAAATCTGTTGGGGGAAAAATATAAAAAATAAAAAAACGCACAATAAGCTGGTTGCATAAGTGTGCACACCCTTAAACTAATACTTTGCTGAAGCACCTTTTGACTTAATTACAGCATTCAGTCTTCTTGGGTAGGAGTCTATCAGCATGGCACATCTTGACTTGGCAATATTTGCCCACTCTTCCTTGCAAAAGTGCTCCAAATCTGTCAGATTGCGAGGGCATCTCTTCTGCACAGCCCTTTTCAGGTCACCCCACACATTTTCTATTGGATTTAGGTCTGGACTCTGGCTGGGCCATTGCAATACTTAAATTTTCTTCTGGTGAAGCCATTCTTTTGTTTATCTGGATGTATGCTTGGGGTCATTGTTGTGTTGAAAGGTGAAATTCCTCTTCATCTTCAGCTTTCTAGCACACGTTTTAAAGTTTTAGGCCAAAAATGACTGGTATTTGGAACTGTTCATAATTCCCTCCACCTTGACTAAAGCTCCAGTTTCAGCTGAATAAAAGCAACCCCAAAGCATGATACTGCCACCACCATGTTTCACCGTGGCGATAGTGTTTTTCTGGTGATGCAAAGTGATGTTTTTGCACCAAATGTACCTTTTGGAATTGTGACCAAAAAGTTCAACATTGGTCTCATCAGACCATAACACATTTTCCCACATGCTTTTGAGAGTCTTGATATATTTTTTGCAAATTCTAGCTGGGCCTGGATGTTCTTCTGTGTAAGAAAAGGCTTCCTTCTTGCAACCCTACCCCATAGTCCAGACATATGGAAAATACAGGAGATTGTCACATGTAGTAAACAACCAGTACTTGCCAGAAATTCCTGCAGCTCCTTCAGGGTTGCTGTAGGTCTCTTGACAACCTCCCTGACCTGTTTTTGTCTGTCTTTTCATCAATTTTGGAGGGGTGTCCAATTCTTCACAACATCACTGTTGTCCCATATTTTCTCCACTTTTTGATGGCTGTCTTCACTGTGCTCTATGGTATATCCAATGCTGTGAACATTTTTTTGTACCCTTCTCCTGACCGACACCTTTCACCAATGAGATCCCTTTGATGCTTTGTAAGCTCTCTGCAAACCATGGCTTTTGCTGTAGCAGGCAAATGAGTAAATGTCAGGAAAATCCTACAAGGACAGCTGAACTTTATTTGGGGTTAATCAGTCTCTAACTGATGGCATTTGTGTACCCAAGAAGACTGAATGTTGTAATTAAATCAAAAGGTGCTTCAACAAAGTATTAGTTTAAGGGTGTACACACTTGTGCAACCAGCTTATTGTACATTTTTTATTTTTTATATTTTTCCCCAAACAGATTTGTTTTTCAATTGAATTGTACAGTTTATAGGTCACATTAAAATTAGGAAAAGTTTTGAAATTATTTATTGTGGTCTCTTTTTTTTATATCACAAAAACCTGGCATTTTAATAGGGGTGTGTACAATTTTTATATCCACTATAGGTGACCAGGAATCAGTTAGCATCAAAGTCTCATGACATGGCTGGAGGGTTTCCTCTGCAGACCAGACAAGGACTGAAATACAGGGCGTTAAGGAGGGGTTATGGGAAAAACATGATATACACCACCCCACTACAAGTCCACCACTTCTACTTTGTAGACATACATAGGAAGTGTAGAGCTTCAAGGAAAACCCCTGATGATGCCTATCTGGATTATAGTCATACCACAGTTATGTTCTTAGCTGATAGAGAATAAATGGGTGATAACTGCTACAGCAGTGGCCTGACTGTCAGTAAGTGTTAAGGCAAATAAAAAAAAAAAAGGTAATGCAAAAAAAGAAGTTATGTACTCACCATAACGTTCAATGTGATCTGTTCATCTCACCTTCATTCTCACTGATGGGTTCAGAGCGGATCCTTGCTCCGACTCAGCCAAATGCTAAAGCTCGAGGTCTTCAACCAGCTCGTGGCCTACTCCCTACCCCATGATGCACTGGTGCCAGATCTTGTTTGCTGCCAACTAACTGACTAGATAAGTTCCCCCCCAAAAAAATTTGTATCCAAGGATACACTAGATAAGGGCTAAAGACAACCCAATTTGTTTCAACTTCTCAGTCCACAAGACACTGGTAGGGGGTAGGAGGGTGGAAAGTAAGAATGAAGGCAAGATGAACAACTCACATGGAACGTTATGGTGAGTACATAACTTCTTTATGTGAAGTTGGTCTATCTCGCCTTCATTCTCACTGTTGGGTTAGTGTCCCAAGCACCATCTTTTTCGGGTGGCTCACGGGAGTATATTCCTCAGGACAGTAGAACCAGTGGAACCAAAGGAGGCCCTGTCCCTGGAGGCCTTGTCCAATTTGTAATGATTGATAAAGGTATAAGGTCTAGACCATGTGGCTGCTGCACAAATGGAATCTATTGGTAGTTTGGCCAGAAAGGCTGAAGATGTGGAAACAGCTCTAGTTGAAAGGGCCTTAATTTTATTTTCTAATGGTGAATGGACAGAATCGTATGTAAAAGAGATTCAATCTGATAACCATTATGACAAGGTGGTTTTTACCACTGAAGCACATTTCTTTGAGTCTGAAAATGAAACAAAGAGCTGTTCTGATTTTCTAAAGTCCTTAGTCCTGTGTAAATAGAATCGAAGCTGCCTGTGAACATCCAACTTGTGCAGTGTATGTTCCATCTTATTAGAATAATTAGGGGGAAAAACAGGCAATTCTATAGCCTGGTTGAGATCTGTCTCTGAGCATACCTTAGGTAAAAAGAATGGATTTGTCCCAAGAGAAACTCTGTCATTGTGAAATATATGGAGGTTTTATAGACAAGGCGTATAACTCTGAAACCCTCAGAGCTGATGTAATAGCTACTAGAAAAATGGTTTTCCTTGACAGATATTTCAGGTCACAAGATGTTGCCAGTTCGAATGGGGGTAAAATGATATGAGAAAGGACATTTGGATTCCATGGTGTAACTGGGGACTGAATAGGGGGTCTCAAATGAGAGGTGCCCTTAAGAAATGCTTTGGAGAGTCTGTGGGACATGATATTAGACCCTGGATCACCAAGGTGAAAGTCAGAGATTGCCACTAACTGAACCCTAATGGTTGCAGCAGCTGCTCCTTCATTGAAAAGCTTGGTCAAAAAACTGGATGAAATTGAGGCTAAATATGGGTCGATATTGTTTTGAGATGCCCATATAGAAAATCTCTTCCATTTACTAAGGTATACCTTCCTGGTAGATGATTTATGGGAGGATATTATAATGCGCTGAACTGCAGCCAAGAGGTTTTGAAACCTGGCTATTCTGGGAACTGCAGCAGCCAAGCTGTCAATTTGAGTGTGTGAAGTGTGGGATGAATAGCTCCTGATGAATGAATCAGAAGATATGGAACTGGGTCCAGGAGCCAAGGTTCTTCCAATAGATGAGACTGAAGAAAGGGGAACCAAATCTGACGAGGCCAGTAAGGGGCTATTAGAATAATGGTCCTTCCTAGAGCCTTTGCTTTCTGTAAAACTTTGGGTATCAGTGGAAAAACTGGAAATGCATAAAGGAGACCTAGGGGCCAACTGTGTACAAGCATGTCCCTTGGGGAATCTCCCGTAGGGGAGATTAGGGCAAAATAGCTGCTGTATTTTGTGTTCATTGGGTTTGCAAAGAGATCGCAGCAAGGATGGCCCCATCTGTGGAATATCCTTTCACCCACTTCTTGTTTCAGAGACCACTCGTGAGGCAACAGAATTGCTCTGCTCAATTTGCCTGCTATCAATTGGACTTCACCGGAATGTGCGTTGCTATAAGAAAGCGCTGGGTGGAAGTTGCCCATTCCCATACTCTCAGCGCCTCTCGACACAGGGGGTAAGATCTGGTTCCTCCTTGTTTGTTTATGTACCAGACCACTGACATGTCTGTCTGAACTGCAATAGTTTCTAGAGGAAGGGAGTTTAGAAAGGACAGGACTGCAATGCTAGAAGTACCGCTCTCATCTCTAGGACACTGATATGCAGATGAGCCTCGTGTTGTTTCCACGTGCCTTGGGCTATTCTTCCCTGATAATACCCCCCCCCACCCTATCAAGGATGCGTACGTGGTCACAGTGACAATGGGAGCAGGTAGAAAAAAAGGGGCGACCTACTGTTACTTGATGAGATGTTAAACACCAGCGAAGGTCATTCTTGCATGAGTTTGTTATCAGGATTTCATGAGACTTGGAAGTTCCTGAAAGGACCATTGTGTGAACAGAAACCTTTGCAGTAAACGCATGTGCATTCAACCTAAAGGAACCACAATGAGTGCTGCTGCCATTGTCCCCGATATGAGCACCATCGAAGCTGGGGCTTTTTCTTTTGCTAGAAGAACTAGGACCCGTTTTCGTAAAACACAAACCCTTTCCGGTGGTAGTTTTACCTTCATGGAAATGGTATCTGTATCTGCTCCTATAAAGATGGTATGTGTGGATGGCGATAAGGCAGATTTTTCTGAGTTTATGGTAATCCCCAAAGGACTGCAGAGGTTTAAGGTTGTGTCCCTTGCTAATATGAGTTTATGCCTGGTGGTGGTGATGAGGAGCCAGCCGCCTAGTTATGGAAACACTTGGAATCCCAAACGTCTCAGGTGAGCCATGACTACTGCCATGCATTTGGTGAACACTCTGGGGGCTGTAGTGAGACCAAAGGGCAGAGTTTGAAACTGGTAGTGACTGGCTCTCAGCTGAAAGTGCAGATAATTTCTAGATGCCCTGGCCATTTTGATGTGATACTACACATCCTGGAGATCTATCAAGCACATCTAACTGTCTTTCCTGAGAAAGGGAGTATCGACTGTAGCATGACCATCTGAAACTTTGTATTTTTTACAGATTTGTTTAGTCTGCTGAGGTCCAAAATGGGTCTCCAGTCCCCTGTTTTCTTTGGAACTAAAAAGAACCTTGAGTAAGTTCCGGATCCTCTCTGGTCTGCCGGGACTGGTCGGATGGACTCTTTCTAGCAACCTTTGAATCTCTATGGTTGCTCGTTCCCTGTGACTGGATGGGACATCCAGGATTTTTCTTACAAGGGGTGGTGGGGTGGCAAAGGGAATAGAGTATCCTCTGGATATTATGCTTTGAACCCAGTGATCTTTTATGTTTTGCCAGATGTCTGGGTACAGAGATAAGTGTCCCCTGAATGCCTCCAGGGATGGACAGGTGGGCCTCCTTTCAGGAACGTTGACAGGGCTTTCCAAAGAACTGATCTCTGTCACCCTGATACTGCGGACCCCCTCTGCTGCGTGGGCGGCGTCTTCCATTATTTCCCCCTCCTCTACCTCTAGAAGGGGGGGTTCACCATGATTGTCCTGGAAAACTCCTTGCGTTTTATGGAACCACATTTTCCCCCACTTCTGGCCTTTGGGGTACGGTCTGGTAGGGGTAGAAAAATGGACTCCCACAGCAGACAGTCTTCCCATCCTGCTCACTCCTGGTAAGCGTTTCCTTCACTTTGGGTCCAAACAGGGAGGAGCCATTGAAAGGGGGTGTTCACAAAGGATGACTTAAAGGGCTCCGCAAGGGAACATAAGCGCATCCAGGAATGTCTCCTAAGAGCAATTCCTGTACCCACTGCCCTGCTCGTTCCATCATCTGCGTATGAAATCAGATGCATGGAAGAGTTTACAAGGGAATTTAGGGTAGCAAGCTTGGAAGTTAGTTCATCTGAAACTCCTGCAGCTACTGCACCCTGTACAGTACCTCCCAGCTCTTTAAGGAGATCTCTGTGCAGCCTAGTAAAATCTGTGAGATAGTTCAGGGATCGAAGAGCAAAGGCCGCTGCCATGCGCTTACAATATCTGTCCATAATCCTAGAATCTCTGTTAGGAGGATGAACAGCTGTAGAGGTCTATGACAATTCCTTTTTGGTGGCTGCCGCCACCACCATAGCATCAATGGGTACTCCTTTGGTTAGGAAAGCCTTGTCCTGGGGGGGGGGGGGTCATAAATTTGTTAGGCCTCCGAGGGACAGGTTCCATTGTATCTGGGGACTCCCATGCCTTTCGAGAGATGAGTTCTATCAGCTCATCAAAAGGAGGAGACACCCAAGAGGTGGAGAGTTGAGACCCGAAAGCCTTCAGGAGAACTGACTCATCATCAGTAGGGTTAATGGGCTTCCAGCCACCCCTCTGAGAATTTCCAAGATATCTCCGAATAAGATATCAGTGGAGGACTGTGGGGACCCTTCTGACTCATCCAAATCAGTATCTGACATGATGGATTCCTGTGGGGAGTCCAGATGCTTCCTCTTGCAAAGTCTCTTCCTGGGAACCTCCTCAGTGGGGGCGTTCTGGTGTCTCGGAAGAGCAGGGCTCACCCAATGAGGTGACCTGAATCTTTGGGTTTCTACGCTTTTGATGGACCAATGAAGGAGAGGTAGACACAGGCACTTTGGGGGAGGAGGTTGCCAGTTCTGATAATGTGGGAGCCCCAGGGGACAATACTCTCCTCATGGCATCAAAAGCCCCCCAGCTCCGATGAGTGGAAACCCCTGGATCTCCCCTGCACTGAAGCAGAGGGATATGAGCCTGAGGTAGGAGCTGAGCTCAGCTGTGCTGAAGCCCAGAGAGGTAAAGTTGGAACCGGCAGGTTGGTTCGACTAGCCTCCCCGGACCCGACCAGCGACGGTCAGTTCCAAGACTCCACGGTCGGCACCAAGGAAGTCAGAGTAGTCGGAACAGACAGGTCTGGAGCAGGTGTCAGCTCTGGCGGATCCATGATCAGCTCCAAACACTCTGGCTCCAAAATCTCGAGTCGAGTCGGAGGAGGAACAGAAGTAATGGACTGGGTCTCAGTCAGGCCCGAAGCCCCAAGGGTCGGCCCTGACAAACTTTTAGCTACTGCCGGTGTCTGCAACAGCCTCTGCACCACCCAATCCACATCCTTATCAGAGAGCCTTGAAGACTGAGAAGAGGCTATGGAAGAAGCCATTGACTGTAAAATAGAAGACTTAAGGGTAGGCAATACCAGCTCCCACCAACAAGCACAACAGTCAGCTCCAAAACTTGTGGTGCCGAGGTAGATGGTCTGTTCGATTTTTTTTGGAGTCAATGAGCTTGTCTTAGGCTCCGATGCAGAAGACGACGACTTGGAAGATTTAGAATGCTTGTCTTGGGTCTTGCCCTTATCTAATGAGTCCTGAAAAGAAGACTTGACCAGTCCTCTCGCTATCAGTTTACTTTTTTCTCATGCAGCACCCTAGTACTAAACGAGTGGCATATGGAACAATTTTCTTGGAGGTGAACCTCCCCCAAACAATAAACACAATCCAAGTGTCCATCAGTGATGGACATCTTTTGCCCACACTTAGGGCATTTTTTTAAAGCAGACTTATATTTCTCCTGAGACACATTAACAATCCTACAAAAAAAAACAATAATCACACTATAAACAATCCTTAAAGCCTTCTAATTTAAACTGGCTGTATTTTAAAGAAGAAATGGCCCTAAATAAAAAACTATATATACTTTTTATACTACTAACAAGAACACACCACACACAGATATATTTGTATAAAAGTGAACACTATAACTATCAATGTTTAGAATAAATGGGAAAGGGGAGTTAAACCTGGCCTAATAAAAAAGGCCACAAAAGAGAGAGAGAGAAAGGTATGCTATTCACTAACTCGGTTAAACTAGCCTCTAACTACTATATAAAAGATGAAATATTTAGAAAAAATATTAAACTTGAGAAAAATACTTATACTATATTCACTGGCCAGAGCTGGTGAAACACCCAATCTGTTGCAGAGGCAAACAAGATCTGGGGGAAGCACCAGTGCATCGTGGGATAGGGAATAGGCTACGAGCTGGTCGAAGACCTCTAGCTTTAGCATTTGGTAGTCGGAGCCAAGGATCGGCTCCAAAACAAAGTGAGAATGAAGGCGAGACAGAACAATTTCATATTTCTCCTTATCCACATACACTGGATAAAAGTCTTCTACTGCTTTTACATAGCTACCAACATCATCTACGTCTGTAGGAGAAAAGCATCTTACAAAGATTACATTTTTCCATTTAACTAATGCCCCCACAACTATACTATCATTCCGAACTACATTTTAGCATTCTGCAAAAAAGTCCTGAACACTTTCCACTACCGTACACATTCTTTACCTGTCCTGCTCTCTGGCATCTTGCTGTACCCAGTCACTTACTATCTGCCAGCAACATTCTTTAACTCTGAACACCAGCTGTTTCTCAAATATCTTCAGCATCCTACTCAATTCAATCTTCAAAATGTTTAATTGATAAACATCACCTAGAGTAACTGTATGCTAATTCACAATCAAATATACTAACTTTATATCCTTATGCTTCCCATTATTATACTATGTTAATCCAAGCTAATTCCTGTCAATATGATGCACCATCTGCAAGAAATTAATGTAACCTGTCCGGCTACTATAATTAATAAAAATGTAAGGTATTGTCATGTTTCTTGTAAAGTACTCATCTTTACTAGGTAGCCTGCATTTTCTTTGCAGATAAGGTCAGTTACTTTCTTTGCCAAGCCCTGTTTTTTAATTCAGATAGACATCTTTTTTGTTAGCTCTGCACAGCACCTCAGCTTTCTCTTTTCTGAATCACTGTGTATTTTCCTTACCAGGGTGGCAGGGGCACAACAGTCTATCATCTGATATATAGTAAAACATTTGTCTACAGTCTCCTTTCAAATAATATCCAAGTCAAATTACAGCTTTTCAAGACATAAGACTGACACAAGTAGTCTCTTTCTATAGAATACCTTCTTAAATCTAGGTATAATCTGCATATTCAATTGTTTGTCACATTAATAATATAATACCTTACTGAAATAATGACCACAATTACTACAGGGCACTGATACTTTTTAAGTTTATCTGTGTGCATGTGTAGTATGTGAGTATATAGGCGTCTCTCATCAAAGCATTTTTTGCCTTTTTCTGTCTCATTTGAAGTAGAAAAGACAATATAGTAAAGATCCTGTAGCACTAATTATCTTCTCAACAGCCAGCTTTTTGACCAGAAAGAGAGAATCCACTGAGAGGTGCTTCTGTTGTGTAGCTCAAAATGATTTGGTAATTGTCTTTCTCACAGATACAATGGCTGTAGGTATTGCAAGGAAAGAGAAACTTGGCAGCTTCCAACAAAGTTTTCTGCCATTTTTTTTTAAATGATTGGTACTTCAATGTATGTGCTGTACAATGGACTGAGTTCTTACAACAAAATCGCATACTCAAAACTCATAACGGTGTAGTAGCTCAAAAAGCAGGGTTTAAATATTACTAATCAACTGTAATCTGCAACAAAGCAAGATCATCTACAATTTTAAACACTGCACATTCCAACTTCCGCAATGTTCACTCTTCATGATTTCATTCTGCCTTTCCAGTCCTGGCAGCAGACAGCATACACAGTGTATAACCAATCAGTAAAAGCAGCACCACCTACAACACAAATGTTACCTGCCTGTTGAGAAAGAAGGGTAATGGGCAAAATTAGAAGTTATGTACCTACCATAACGTTCCATGTTAGTTGTCTTCTCTCGCCTTCTTTCTTGCTGGATGGGTTCGGAGCCGATCCTCGGCTCCGACTCGGCACTAGCTTTAGCTCGAGAACTCCTTTTACCAGCTCGAGGCAACCCTATATCCCATGATGCAAGGCGGAACTACCTCAGATCTCGTTTGGTAGCTAACTAACCCTGCTAAAGACTTATCCTAATATAATTAGGAACCATGGTTCCTAAAAGAAGTCCTCATAACAATGCTCCAGAGGAAGCAATCTAATAGGAACTCTCCAAGATCTGTCCAGGCCAGGGGGAAGGAGGGAGGGACGAAGAAAGAAGGCGAGAAGACAACTAACATGGAACGTTATGGTAGGTACATAACTTCTAAATGTTAAGTTGTCAATCTCGCCTTCATTCTTGCTGGATGGGACCGCGTCCCTAGCACCTGTATCCCGGGTGGCTCAATGGAACAGACTCTTGAGAACAGTGGAACCAAAACTGGCCCTATCTCTGGAGGCCAAATCCAACTTGTAATGAGACACAAAGGTATGAGGCGTGGCCCAAGTAGCTGCTGCACAAATAGTGTCAATGGGAAGTCTATCCTGAAAGGCTACAGAAGTGGATAGACTCCTGGTCGAATGTGCTTTTGGCTTAGAAGATAGTTGTTTGCCCCTTAGAGAGTACACATAGGAAATGGTGGAAGTCAACCATCTAGATAAGGTCACTTTAGATACTGGAAGACCCAACCTGTTTCCTGCATAGGAGACAAACAATTGGTCTGATTTTCTAACTTATTTAGTCCTATGTAAGTAGTACCTGAGCTGACGGTGAACATCCAAAAAATGTAGCTTCTGTTCAGCTCTGTCAGAATAGTTAGGAAAGAAAACTGGTAGATCAATAGATTGGTTAATATTGGCTTGAGATACAACCTTGGTAAGAAAGGAAGGGTTAGTTCTGAGCGAAACCCTATCCTTATGAAACACCAGATAAGGTGAACGAATACAGAGGGCCTGAATCTCAGAAACTCTTCTTGCAGAGGTAACAGCCAGCAAAAATATAGTTTTCCATGTCAACAACTTTAAAGAACACGTAGCAGACGGTTCGAAAGGAGGTAGAATTAGGGATGCCAACATTAAGTTCAGATCCCATTGCGGAGGAGGATGTTTCACAGATGGTTTTAGGAGAAAAACTCCTCTCAAAAAGGCTTTGTATAACTTATGAGACATGATGTTATTGTCCTGCAAGCCAACATGAAATTTGGAAATAGCAGCCATTTGTACTTTGACTGTAGATGATGACGATCCCGAATGAAAAACCTCCGCCAGGAAATCCAAAACAGAATGTATAGGAGCGGTGAAAGGATCAATATTTCTGGCGTTTGCCCAAATAGAAAAACATCGCCACTTGCTAGCATAAACAGTTCTAGTGGACGACTTTAAAGAAGACACTAAAATGTCTCTGACT
This sequence comes from Protopterus annectens, assembly GCF_019279795.1. NCBI lineage: Eukaryota > Metazoa > Chordata > Ceratodontiformes > Protopteridae > Protopterus > Protopterus annectens. Next base: position 562,140,371 of record NC_056747.1, read on the forward strand.
GAGTCAGAAATCATTGGTAGCCTGGCTAGGGAAGGAAGTGGAGCAACCAAGCAGTGAGGTTGAGAGAATGAATGGCTCGGTGCTGCTGACCCGACTGGTGGATCAAAAGATCCGAACTGGGTCCAGATGCCAGGGCTGCACCAGAAGGTGATGATGTAGAGACGGAAACCAAATTTGTCGAGGCCAATATGGAGCAATGAGGATCAATTTGGCTCTCAAAACGGTGGCTTTCTGAATGACTTGTGGAATCAATGGAAAGGGAGGAAAAGCATAAAGAAGTCCCCGAGGCCAATCCTGGGTTAGAGAGTCTCTCAAGGGTTGGCCTGGAAGAGGAAATAGTGTGAAGTAATCTGGGCACTTGCTGTTTTGAGGGGTAGTGAAAAGATCGCAACAAGGGGTGCCCCACTTCAGAAAAATCTGATCCACTACAGACTGATTGAGAGACCACTCGTGAGGCATCAGAATAGATCTGCTTAGCCTGTCCGCCAATAGGTTGGACCTGCCGGGATGTGCGTTGCTATCAGAAACCGCTGAGAAGAGATCGCCCATTGCCAAAGTCTGAGAGCTTCTCGACATAAGGGATAGGACCTGGTTCCGCCCTGTTTGTTGATGTACCAGACCACGGACATATTGTCCGTCTGTACTGCAATAGTCCCTGTGGGAAGAAAGTCGTCGAGGGCTTGCAATGTTAAAAGCACTGCTCTCATCTCCAGGACATTTATGTGCAGGTGGTATTCTATGGGTTGCCACGTCCCGTGGACCATCCTGCCCTGATAATGCTCCCACCCGATCAGAGAGGCATCCGTGGTGACTGTGGCAACTGGAGGAGGGGGAACAAATGGTCGGCCCTGATGAAGAAGAGGGGAAGATACCCACCATCGTAGATGAGCCCTGCAAGACTGTGTCACTAAGATCTCGTGTCTCATGGGCAGATCGTGGTACGACCACTGCGTGAACAACATCCACTGCAGGAGACGCATGTGGAAGCGAGCTAGTGGAAGAAGAACAATGGCTGCAGCCATTAGGCCTAGAACCTTCAAGACAAACCTGGCTTTGACCTTGCTGTTTTGTAACAGAAGCTGAACAAATTTCTGGATGTCCAGAATCCTTTGATTTGTTAGTCTGGCTAACATGTTGACGGTATCTAACTCTGCCTATAAAGGTGATAGATTGGCAAGGCAGCAGAGAGGATTTTTCAAATTCACCGAAATTCCTAGACTCTTGCAAAGCTGTAAGGTGTAGTCTCTGGACCAAGAAGCTGATCCTTGAGGTGGCGGAGAGGAGCCAGTCGTCCAAATAAGGAAACACTTGGAATCCTCGACGCCTCAGGTGAGCTGTGACCACCGCCATGCATTTGGTGAACACTCTGGGGCTGAAGTGAGGCCAAAGGGCAGTGCTCTGAATTGGTAATGACTGGCTCCCAGCCGAAAGCGGAGAAACCTTCTGGAGCGCCTGTGAATCTTTATATGATAGTACGCATCCTGAAGGTCTATCGAGCACATCCAGTTGTCCTTGCCCAGAAAAGGCAGAATGGATTGCAGCGTGACCATCCGGAATCTTGCCTTCTTGACAGACTTGTTTAGTCTGCTTAGGTCTAGTATTGGTCTCCAATCTCCGTCCTTTGGGGACCAAAAGAATCTTGAGTAGAAGCCGGATCCTACTTGGTCTGCCGGCACTGTTTGGATGGCTCTTTTTCCCAGGAGTTTTGAAACTTCCTGTTTTGCCAAATCCCTTTGACCGGGTGAGATGTCTGGAAGGGATTGTAGAGGTACGGGAAACCTTTCGAAGGGGATTTTGTAACCCTCGGATATAATCGACTGTACCCACTTCTCTTGTGATAGGGATTGCCAGGCTACTGGGTACAAATTCTTCCCCCGACTGCCTCCAAGGGTGGACAGTCGGGCAACACCTCAGGGATGCTGAAAAGGCTTCTCAGGAAGAGGCTCCCTGTTGCCCTGGTTCTGAGGACCCCCCCTGCCTCTAGGGCGGCAGCTATTATTGTTACCCCTCTGCCTCTAGGGGTAAACTGACCACGTGTGTCCGTGTAGCTCCTTGGGCTTTACGGAACCATCTTCCCCTTCTGACCCTTGGGATATGGTCTAGACCGAGTCCCAAACTGGACTCCAACCGCAGAAAGCGCTTTACCGCCTTGTTCACATCTGGTCAAAGTATCCTTCACCTGAGGTCCCAACAAAGCCGAACCGTCAAAGGGGTGTTGGTGAAGGACGCCTTAAAGGGGTCCAAAAATTACACAGCCGCATCCAGGCTTGGCGCCTAAGAGCAACACCTGTGCCTGCGGCCCTGCTCGCTCCATCGGCTGCATAAGATATGAGCCGCATGGAGGAGTTAGATATCGAATTCAGGATAGCTAGCTGAGAGGCAATCTTTTCCTGAGCCCCAGCAGCTGAAGGATCCTGGACTACTTCTCCCAGTTCCTTGAGAATATCTCGTTGAAGCCTGGTGAAGTGACAAAGGTAATTCAGCTTAACGCATTGCAAAGGTCGCTGAAGAAAACATCCGCTTTCCATACCTGTCCATGGTCCTAGAATCCTTATTAGGAGGATGGACAGGTACTGAAGGATCCGCCAGTTCCTTCTTAGTGGCCGCCACCACCATAGCATCCACAGAGACACCTTTGGACAGGAACTGTTTGTCCGAAGGGGCCGTGATGAACTTGGATGGTCTCCTGGGGACAGGTTCCACAGAATCTGGAGCCGCCACGCCTTCGAGCCACTACCTGCATGAGTGGGTCGAAGGCGGAGACACCCAGGAGGTGGAGGGTCGGGATCCAAAGCCTCCAGGTATACCGACTCATCCTCGGAGGGGTCAATGGAGGCCAATTCCCCTCTGTTTGAGGAGCTCAAGGATGTCTGAAAATGAGACATCCTCAGAGGGGACCGTGGGAACCCTCCGACTCATCTAAGTCGGTATCAGATGTAGTAGACTCAGGGAGTCTGTGTGTTTCCTCTTACACGCCTCTTCCGAGGGGTTCCCCTGCAGGGTCAGGAGAAACCTCGGAAGAGGAGGAAATTCCCAGTGGGGAAACCTGGGGCGATGGATCCCTGGGCCTGAGAGCAAGAGGCTGGCAAGAGGCATCTGCAGGCACTGATGAGGGAGGAGCTAGAGGGATAGACCGCTGACCAGGCTCAGAGGCCAGGACACTCCTCATCACCTCAAAGGCTCCTCTCCCCGGGAGACCTGAACACACCCGCCCAAGAAACAGGAATGGTCGGCTCCAAGGAGAGAGAAGGCTCGAGGCCGATGTCGGCGCCGAGCTTACAGCCGAAGCTCCGAGAGGGAGAGCGGGTCGGACAAGGGTCCGATGCCACTAGCCCCTCGAGCCGACAGTGGAAACCCGACGACCGGATCCCTCCAAGGAAAGTCTCAAGGAGGAGATCGGAGCCGAGGATGACGGAGCCGAAGGATGTATCGGCTCCGCATCGAAACAGTCGCTGTCCCAAGAAGCTCCGCCCGAACTCTGGTGTGGAGTCGGAGGAGGAATCTCAAGAATTGGGGCTGTAGCCAAGTCTGTTGAGACGGGCTATGGAGCATTTGGGCCAGTGCCTGAGACTTCAACAGCCTGCTTACCACCCTCTCCAAATTGTGGTCAGACAGCCTGGAAGATCTCAAGATCGGCTCCGATGGCTCCGCTCCGACAAAAGAGGAGACCCCGGAGCCGAGTGAATACTTAGTATCGGGGACCGGGATCTCTTACGGGCCGGAGCCATCGGAGCTGAAGTCCCTTGAACCCCAGATGGAGCCGAGGATCTCGGCCCCGATGCTGGATAAAGTGTCGGCTCCAGCCGGAGCCGACAAGGCAACAGTAGTCAGGGTATCGGAGCCGGCCGGCACCGAACCCACTACTCTAGCAGAAGAAGTATCGGCTCCAGCCGGAGCCGATATCGGCTCCGACGGAGCCGGAGCCACCGGAGGAGGCTTGGACACTGTAGCCTGAGCCTTCGGTGGCTTAAGAGGTTTTCCTGCCCCTTGCTTAGGAGGAAAACCTTCAGGTTTTAACAAACCTCGGAGGATCAGTTTGTTCCTCCTTTCCTGCAGGACTCTCTGGCTAAAGGCATGACACAACACACAGGAGTCCTGCAGGTGCAAAGGCCCCAGGCAATACACACAAGAAGTGTGACCGTCTGTCAGGGACATTTTCTGACAGCACTGGTCACACTTCTTGAAGCCTGAGACCTTGCCTTCCCTAGACATCCTAAAAGGATATACACAAACAGTCCCCACAAACACACAACTTCATCCCTACACAGACACACAGGAAGGGAATAACTTGGGGAACTAGGCCTGACTAAAACTTTAACTGAAAAAACTATTTTAAAAGTTTAAAAAGGAAGGGAATAGGGTGGGCTGTACTAAATACAGGCTAACCTAACACTGAAGGGAAATTAAAACCCCTAACTAAACTTTTTTCTTATTTAACAAGAAAAACTTACCTCAGCTGGCAAAGGAGACCTCTTTCGCTAAGCGGCAAACGAGATCTGAGGTAGTTCTGCCTTGCATCATGGGATATAGGGTTGCCTCGAGCTGGTAAAAGGAGTTCTCGAGCTAAAGCTAGTGCCGAGTCGGAGCCGAGGATCGGCTCCGAACACATCCAGCAAGAATGAAGGCGAGATTGACAACTTAACATCTGAACTTACACTGAGTCCCTTTTAAGGAGAAACATTTTTGTGCAGTGTTACAACAACTTTGGTAGGTAAACTGGAATCCTGCATGCCAGTAGCTAAACAGGATAAGATCCATTAGGCTATATGGACCACAGTGCAGGTACACTGCCACCATTTATCAGCAAATTAACTACTTACTGGACAGAAAATATTTTAGATGGAGCACCACAACAGAGGAGTAGCAATCCATGTACTGGTCAGTACCACAGGCCAAGCAGGCCACATCTCCTGACAAGCAAGCTGAGTGACAACCCTTTGTCTGATGGTGATTTATACAGGCAGATTGTTTTCTACCATCAAATCTAGACCGTTCCTTGCATGTGGAAGTATAACAAGGAGTTTTTCAGTGAAGACCTGGTGGACCTGGATTATAAGGGCTTTCAACTATATCAATGAAAAACTGTTTTCAAAGAACCATGGTACAAGTTTTTAGGCAGGTACTCGTCAATCAGTCTAAAGACAATTACAGGCTTAACTAACCCAAATTAAAACTGTATGCTTATAACCATGCTGCATATGCCCCATTCTACCCTTTTTGGCCTTCCTGTTCAGGATGACCCCCTTCACAACTCAAAGACATGACCTTGTACATCAGTAACATGCCCTCCCAAATACATATACACACGCACACACGCACACACACACACACACACACACACACACACACACACACACACACACACACACACACACACACACACACACACACACGTCTTTGATGGTCATAAGTTTGAAGAGCTCTAACTTCTCTAGTCTCTGGGTCATAGCCCTTCCTTTCCTTCCAACAGCTCTTTTCTGGTGGCTTTTCTCTGGATTCTTCCCAACAGCATGATGTCACTTTCCTTATATGGCCTCCAGAGCTGCAGGAGGGAATCACATTGTGATATGACCAAGGTCATGTAGAATGGAAGTGTTTACTCCTAGAGTCAATCCCACTGGCAATTACCCACCATCAATCTGTTTGTTGTTATTGTGGCCTCCTGGTAGTCCAAAAGCCTGCTTTGATCAATACACCCAGATCCTCTTACTGCTCTTCTATTATCTGTTACATGCTCCCAAACATACCTATTAACTGAACTGTTAAGATTTTCATAGACTATCCAAACGTTTGTCTTATTTTTGGATTGCTCTTCATAAAATACTAAATAATGACAAGCATTTAAGTTTCAAACTTCACATCCGTCAAAATAGCAACTGATGAAAAACTGTAATTCTGTACACTTTCCAAGTTTATAAGAGTAATATTTAAAATTTGCCCTTGGTTTTGGGCTGCTGATCCCCCATTAATTTTGACTTTGTCCAGAATTTGTGCACTAGGAGATTGAAAAGAATGGCCTAATGTTGACACTCCACACCAGAAATGCAGTGGTCTAATTGCAGTACTCTGCATTTGTTTGCACAGTCTCATCTGCCACCTCCCTGTCTACTTGTACAGTCTTTTCAGTACTTTTCCATTAAACCCCTACCAATTTGCGGTGCTGTGTTTTGCCAGTATTTACAAGATTTATGTTTGAGTGTGTAAATGGGCTTCTGAAGCTGTTTTTACGCCACTTGGTGAGTTGTAACTAATTCACTCTTTACATATGTGATAGTCAGCAATTACAGTCAAAGCACATAGACATTGTTTCAGGAAGTTATGAGATGGAGAATTACTACTTTCTAAACACGCTTGTTTTTCAGATGCTATAGCTAGATAGCGAATTACACACAAACACTAGGCGAGAACAGAGAAAACGGGACTGCAATACTGTGTTTGCGTACTGCATAAAAAGTTACCGCATTAGCATCCTTCGACAGCTTGTTGCTGTAACAAGCTAAACCTCATCACAAACAGTATTTATAAAACGCCATGCAAGAAAAACTTTAAATTTTAATTAGGTGCATCATAGCTGTCAACGAATCAAGGACAAATTCAGAAATAATCAGACTCAAAATTTAGCTCTGTTCCTCAATCTCTTTTGGAGAAAATGTAGTTACAATGGCGATAATTAAAGTTATAGACTTTGTTTACTTCATAAAATCTATAATAGTTCACATCCTTTTCTTCCATCAATGTGTGTGTGTGTGTGTGTGTGTGTGTATGTGTATGTGAGTGATATGTGAGAAAAAGCACCGTGAAGTAGTAGGGGTTTAATGGAAAAGTAACGTATTTTCAAATCCTTCCTAGAACTATCCCCTCCATCCTACACTGCAGCAACTGTGCATTATCAGTGAAAACAATGGTCCTGTTTTCTTCAAGACAGACCCTTGCAGTACTTTACTAGTTACTTTACTAATTTCTTGCACTGTGCATCTCACCACAACCCTCTCTGTCTTACCATTCAACCAATCAGATATCCATTTCCTCAGTCCTGGTCCTCTGTCCAGCAAACTCCTCCAGCTTTTCTATCTGTCAGTGTGCGAGACTGAATCAAAGGCTTTGCTGAAGTACTGGTAGGCTAATTTTACTGGTACTTCACCGTGAAGCTCACTTGTAAGCCAACCATAAAACTAGATCAAAATTCAAAAATAAAGACTTAAATGATAATAAATCTAATTCTTTACACAGGAATCCTGAAATTATGAATGACAGTAAAGGTGATAATGGGGATTGCTCAGCCAAAAGGCAATCACAGATTTTTTTTTAAACAATCATAGGAACTTAGGTCACCAGGTTTGCTCAAAAGAGGTACAGTCCTCAATTTTGGCTTCACAGAAAATTAGAAGTTATGTACCTACCATAACGTTCCATGTTAGTTGTCTTCTCTCACCTTCTTTCTTGCTGGATGGGTTCGGAGCCGATCCTCGGCTCCGACTCGGCACTTGCTTTAGCTCGAGAACTCCTTTTACCAGCTCGAGGCAACCCTATATCCCATGATGCAAGGCGGAACTACCTCAGATCTCGTTTGGCAGCTAACTTACCCTGCTAAAGGTTATCCTAACCAAATTAGGAACAAAGTTTCCTAAAAGAAGTCCTCATAACAAAGATCCAGAGGAACAAACTATTAGGAACTCTTCAAGATCTGTCCAGGCCAGGGGGAAGGAGGGAGGACGAAGAAAGAAGGTAGAGAAGACAACTAACATGGAACGTTATGGTAGGTACATAACTTCTAAATGTTAAGTTGTCAATCTCGCCTTCATTCTTGCTGGATGGGACCGCGTCCCTAGCACCTGAATCCCAGGTGGCTCAACGGAACAGACTCTTGAGAACTGTGGAACCAAACTGGCCCTATCTCTGGAGGCCAAATCCAACTTGTAATGAGAAACAAAGGTATGAGGCGTGGCCCAAGTAGCTGCTGCACAAATGGTATCAATGGGAAGTCTATCCTGAAAAGCTGCAGAAGTGGATAGACTCCTGGTGGAGTGTGCTTTTGGCTTAGAAGATAGTTGTTTGCCTCTGAGAGAGTACACATAGGAAATGGTGGAAGTCAACCATCTGGATAAGGTCACTTTAGAAACTGGAAGACCTAACCTGTTTTCTGCATGAGAGACAAACAATTGGTCCGATTTTCTAATTTGTTTAGTCCTATGCAAGTAGTACCTGAGCTGACGATGGACATCCAAAAAATGCAATTTCTGTTCAGCTCTGTCGGAATAGTTAGGGAAAAAGACTGGTAGATCTATAGATTGGTTAATATTGGTTTGAGATACAACCTTGAGGAGAAAGGAAGGGTTAGTTCTTAACGATACCCTGTCCTTATGAAAAACCAAATAAGGTGAACGAATACAGAGAGCTTGAATCTCGGAAACCCTTCTTGCAGAAGTGACAGCCAGTAAAAATATAGTCTTCCACGTCAATAACTTCAAAGAACATGAAGTAGACGGTTCGAAGGGAGGTAGTATCAAGGATGCCAACATTAAGTTTAGATCCCATTGCGGAGGAAGATGCTTTATAGGTGGCTTTAGGAGAAAAACTCCTCTCAAAAAGGCCTTGCATAATCTATGAGACATGATGTTATTGTCATGCAAGCCAACATGATACTTGGAAATAGCAGCCAGTTGTACTTTGACTGTAGATGACGAGGATCCCGAATGAAAAACCTCCGCTAGGAAATCTAAAACAGAATGTACGGGAGCAGTAAAAGGATCAATATTTCTGGAGTTTGCCCAAATCGAAAATCGTCGCCACTTGCTAGCATAAATAGTCCTAGTGGACGACTTCAAAGAAGACACTATAATGTCTCTGACTGAGTCAGAAATCATTGGTAGCCTGGCTAGGGAAGGAAGTGGAGCAACCAAGCAGTGAGGTTGAGAGAATGAATGGCCCGGTGCTGCTGACCCGACTGGTGGATCAAAAGATCCGGAACTGGGTCCAGATGCCAGGGCTGCACCAGAAGGTGACGATGCAGAGACGGAAACCAAATTTGTCGAGGCCAAAAGGAGCAATGAGGATCAATTTGGCTCTCAAAACGGTGGCTTTCTGAATGACTTGTGGAATCAATGGAAAGGGAGGAAAAGCATAAAGAAGTCCCCGAGGCCAATCCTGGGTTAGAGAGTCTCTCAGGGGTTGGCCTGGAAGGGGAAATAGAGTGAAATAGTCTGGGCACTTGTTGTTTTGAGGGGTAGCGAAAAGATCGCAACAAGGAGTGCCCCACTTCAGAAAAATCTGATCCACTACAGATTGATTGAGAGACCACTCGTGAGGCATCAGAATAGATCTGCTTAGCCTGTCCGCCAATAGGTTGGACCTGCCGGGATGTGCATTGCTATCAGAAACCGCTGAGAAGAGATCGCCCATTGCCAAAGTCTGAGAGCTTCTCGACATAAGGGATAGTACCTGGTTCCGCCCTGTTTGTTGATGTACCAGACCACGGACATGTTGTCCGTCTGTACTGCAATAGTCCCCGTGGGAAGAAAGTCGTCGAGGGCTTGCAACGTTAAAAGCACTGCTCTCATCTCCAGGACATTTATGTGCAGATGGTATTCTATGGGTTGCCACGTCCCGTGGACCATCCTGCCCTGATAATGCCCCCCCCCACCCGATCAGAGAAGCATCCGTGGTGACTGTGGCAACTGGAGGAGGGGGAACAAAGGGTCGGCCCTGATGAAGAAGAGGGGAAGATATCCACCAGCCCAGATGAGCCCTGCACGACTGTGTCACTAAGATCTCGTGTCTCATCGGAAGATTGTGATACGACCACTGCGTGAAAAGCATCCACTGCAGGAGACGCATGTGAAAGCGAGCCAGTGGTAGAAGAACAATGGCCGCAGCCATTAGACCTAGAACTTTCAGGACAAACCTGGCTTTGATCTTTTTGCTTTGTAACAGAAGCCGAACAAATTTTGGATGTCCAGAATTCTTTGATCTGTTAGTCTGGTTAACATTTTGACGGTATTTAACTCTGCCTATAAAGGTGATAGATTGGCAAGGCAGCAGAGAAGATTTTACGAAATTTACTGAAATTCCCAGATTCTTGCAAAGCTGAAGGGTGTAGTCTCTGGACTGAAGAACCTGACACTTGGTGGTGGCGGAGAGGAGCCAGTCGTCCAAATAAGGAAACACCTGGAATCCTAGACGTCTCAGGTGAGCTGTGACCACTGCCATGCATTTGGTAAACACTCTGGGGCTGAAGTGAGGCCAAAGGGCAGGGCTCTGAATTGGTAATGACTGGTCCCTAGCCGAAGCGGAGAAACCTCCTGGAGCGCCTGTGAATCTTTATGTGATAGTACGCATCCTGAAGGTCTATCGAGCACATCCAGTTGTCCTTGCCCAGAAAGGGCAGAATGGACTGAAGCGTGACCATCCGGAATCTTGCCTTTTGACAAATCTGTTCAGATTGCTGAGGTCTAATATTGGTCTCCACTCTCCCGTCCTTTTGTGGGCCCAAAAGACCCTTGTGTAGTCGCCTGATCCTACTTGTTCTGCCGGCACTGTCTGGACGGCTCTTTTTCTAGGAGTTTTGAAACCTCCTGTTTTGCCAAATCCCTTTGACCGGGTGAGATGTCTGGAAGGGATTGTAGAGGTACGGGAAACCTTACGAAGGGGATCTTGTAACCCTCGGATATAATCGACTGTACCCACTTCTCTTGGGATAGGGATTGCCAGGCTACTGGGTACAGTGAAATCCTTCCCCGACTGCCTCCAAGGGTGGACAGTCGGGCAACATCTCAGGGATGCTGAAAGGGCTTCTCAGGAAGAGACTCCCTGTTGCCCTGGTTCTGAGGACCCCCCCTGCCTCTAGGGCGGCGTCTATTATTGTTACCCCCTCTGCCTCTGGGGGTAAACTGACCACGTGTGTCCGGTGTAGCTCCTTGGGCTTTACGGAACCACATCTTCCCCCCCTTTCTGACCCTTGGGATATGGTCTAGAAGGAGTGGAAAATTGGACTCCAACGGCAGAAAGAGTCTTACCGTCCTGCTCACACCTGGTCAAGGTATCCTTCACTTGAGGTCCGAACAAAGCCGAACCATCAATGGGGCTATTAGTGAAGGACGCCTTAAAGGGGTCCACAAAATTACACAGCCGCATCCAGGCTTGGCGTCTAAGAGCAACTCCTGTGCCTGCGGCCCTGTTCGCTCCATCGGCCGCATAAGATATGAGCCGCATGGAGGAGTTAGATATGGAATTCAGGATAGCAAGCTGTGAGGCAATCTTTTCCTGAGCCCCAGCAGCAGAAGGATCCTGGACTACTTCACCCAGTTCCTTGAGAATATCTCGTTGAAGCCTGGTGAAGTCACAAAGGTAATTCAGCGAACGCATAGCAAAGGTCGCTGAAGAAAACATCCGCTTTCCATACCTGTCCATGGTCCTAGAGTCCTTGTTAGGAGGATGGACAGGTACCGAAGGATCCGCCAGTTCCTTCTTAGTGGCCGCCGCCACCACCATAGCATCCACAGAGACACCTCTGGAAAGGAACTGTTTATCCGACGGGGCCGTAATGAACTTGGATGGTCTTCTGGGGACAGGTTCCACAGAATCTGGAGCTACCACGCCTTCGAGCCACTACCTGCATGAGTGGGTCGAAAGGCGGAGACACCCAGGAGGTGGAGGGTCGGGATCCAAAAGCCTCCAGGTATACCGACTCATCCTCGGAGGGGTCAATGGAGGGCCAATTCCCCCTCTGTTTGAGGAGCTCAAGGATGTCTGAAAAGGAGACATCCTCAGAGGGGACCGTGGGAACCCTCCGACTCATCTAAGTCGGTATCAGATGTAGTAGACTCAGGGAGTCTGTGTGTTTCCTCTTACGCCCTCTTCCGAGGGGGTTCCCCTGCAGGGTCAGGAGAAACCTCGGAAGAGGAGGAAATTCCCAGTGGGGAAACCTGGGGCGATGGCTCCCTGGGCCTGAGAGCAAGAGGCTGGCAAGAGGCATCTGCAGGCACTGATGAGGGAGGAGCTAGAGGGATGGACCGCTGACCAGGCTCAGAGGCCAGGACACTCCTCATCACCTCAAAGGCTCCTCTCCCCGGGAGACCAGAACACACCCGCTCCGAAGAGACAGGAATGGTCGGCTCCAAGGAGAGAGAAGGCTCCGAGGCCGATGTCGGCGCCGAGCTTACCAAAGCCGAAGCCCCGAGAGGGAGAGCGGGGTCGGACAAGGGTCCGATGCCACTAGCCCCCTCGGAGCAGACAGTGGAAACCCGACGACCGGATCCCTCCAAGGAAGGTCTCAAGGAGGAGATCGGAGCCGAGGACGATGGAGCCGAAGGATGTATTGGCTCCGGCATCGAAACAGTCGCTGTCCCAAGAAGCTCCGGCTCCGAACTCTGGTGTGGAGTCGGAGGAGGAAGTTCAAGAATTGGGGCTATAGCCGAAGTCTGTTGAGACGGGCTATGGAGCATTTGGGCCAGTGTCTGAGACTTCAACAGCCTGCTTACCACCCTCTCCAAGTCGTGGTCAGACAGCCTGGAAGATCTCGAAGATCGGCTCCGATGGCTCCGCTCCGACAAAAGAGGAGATCCCGGAGCAGAGTGGATACTCATAATAGAGGGGGACCGAGATCTCTTACGGGTCGAAGCCATCGGAGCCGAAGTCCCTAGAACTCCACATGGAGCCGAGGATTTCGGCCCGATGCTGATAAAGTGTCGGCTCCAGCCGGAGCCGACAAGGCCACAGTAGTCAGGGTATCGGAGCCAGCCGGCACCGAACCCACTACTCGAGTAGAAGTAGTATCGACTCCAGCCGGAGCCGATATCGGCTCCAACGGAGCCGGAGCCACCGGAGGAGGCTTGGACACTGTAGCCTGAGCCTTCGGTGGCTTAAGAGGTTTTCCTGACCCTGATTTAGGAGGAGAACCTTCAGGTTTAAGTAAACCTCGGAGGATGAGTTTGTTCCTCCTTTCCTGCAGGACTCTCTGGCTAAAAGCATGACACAACGCACAGGAGTCCTGCAGGTGCAAAGGCCCCAGGCAATAAACACAAGAAGTGTGACCGTCTGTCAGAGACATTTTCTGACCGCACTGGTCACACTTCTTGAAGCCTGAGACCTTGCCTTCTTTTGACATCCTAGGAGGATAGAACACAAACAGTCCCAACAAACACACAAATTAATCCCTTACACAAACACACAGGAAGGGATACAAAAGGGAACTAGGCCTGACTAAACTACTTTAGATTAAAACTTATAAAAGTTTATAAAAAGGTTGAAAATTAGGGAATAGGGTGGGCTGTAACTAATTACAGACTACACTAACACTAACAGGGAAAAATAAACCCCTAACTACACTTTTTCTTATTTGACTAAGAAAAAACTTACCTCAGCTGGCAAAGGAGACCTCTTTAGCTAAGCGGCAAACGAGATCTGAGGTAGTTCCGCCTTGCATCATGGGATATAGGGTTGCCTCGAGCTGGTAAAAGGAGTTCTCGAGCTAAAGCAAGTGCCGAGTCGGAGCCGAGGATCGGCTCCGAACCCATCCAGCAAGAATGAAGGCGAGATTGACAACTTAACATCAGCAAATTAAGCGTCATTACAGTAGAGCTCCCTCCAATCAGAAACAAGTAGAAGTGTTTCAGGAACAAGATGAGAACAATTCTGAGTTGGACCAAAAAAAGTAACCTATCAGAGCAGAGTTATATGCAACCAAGCTGGAAAACATGATAGAGCCACAGCTTCAACAGATTACACTGCTGACTTTAATGGAAACTGTAGAATTGCTACATTTGTCAGTGAAAAACAGATTTTTTTATCCCCAAATGTTCATCTTTTGTCACTACTATGCATGAAGGATTTGTGAACACTATTACCACTATCAATGTTAAGCCGCGATGGTGCAGTGGTAGCGTTGTTGCCTCACAGCAAGGGGATCTCCCGTTAGATTCTCGGCTGGAGCGCATTCTGTGTGGAGTCTGCATGTCCTCCCCACGGTCGAGTGGCGTTCAAAAGACATGCGTAGAATGGGCGTGCCTTCGTTGAAGGTTGGGCATTGAGCTGGCACCTCAGCACCCACAAAAAAATCTACTGCCAATCATTAGCGGACCGGAGTTCTGCTGTGGCGACCCCTAACCGGGAAAAGCCGAAAGAAGAACATTACCACTATCAATGTGAATCGACTACTTTTATTTAACAACTGAAAAGAGTTTACTGCGACTTCTAATGCACAGAATGCCAAATGTTTACAATCCTCTCTGAATCCAACACTTGCTGTCTTTAGAAATACGTGGGAGGCTGTTATATGCAAACTGCAATCAAATAAGCCCATTAACTTTTGTCTTTTTAATAAACTGACTGGCTAGTTAACTCTAGAGTTACAGTTTTCTTAGGATTGGGCTTCCAAAAGTAGTAAACTCTTCATTTTTTTTTCCTCTGGCTTCTTTTGAGGTGGTCTCCAGCTGACTATCACCCATTCTTCATGGCTGCATATACAGCTCGATTTTTCCTTGGTGACCCTGGTGCTCTCTCCTAGGGCTGGAAGTGCAGTACTGACCAGATGGAAAGGGGAGGTATATTGCAACGATGAGCCAGCAACATAGCTTGTCCTGCATGACAGGTGTTTTTTTTTTTTTTTGCACCGTAGCTAATTAATGACATTACACCTATTACTGCATTTAACATCCTTCCCCATTTAATACCAAAATGCTTTTGCAATCTGCCAAATGATCACAGTATCATCTCAATCACAGGGGAATTAGTCAGATCACAGAAATCTCTGCCACACACAGTGGGTGGGCAAGCAAAAGCAAAGCAGCTCCTTCCTACTCCTATCTGACTTGAGTACTCCTGAACAATAATGTTTGGTGTGACAAAAAATCTGATGAAGGTAATCAAATTAGACTAACTGCTGCTGCAAGAGGATCTAAAATAGAACCACGCAAATTCTGTACTGAAAATGAAGTAAACATTACTTTCAGAAAGGCAAATTCTCCTACAAAAAATGCGTTGATTTACTTAAGAACCAAAAAAATGCTACTATCTACGAAATTAACATTCTTGTTATTACATGCATCAGTGATATACACTGCCATTTTGAATGCTGTAGAAAAGCAATGGTTTGCCAATAATTTATTTATTTATTTCAGTTTGATTACCGGGGAAGTCCACTGGGCTTCGGGGCCCGTTTTCAGTGGAGGCCCGGGGAGAAAAGCCCCAAAAGGAAACAACAGTTTAATTACATGAAAATTCAAAGACAGTTTGCATTACAAATAACAGGTTGCTACAAAAAGAATAAACACTAACAATTTCTAATTTTGTTCAGGAGGAAAAAAAAACAGGCTTATAGCATAAAAATCAAGATTTTACTACTTAGTTACCTATGATAAGTATATTTAAAAGAGGTTAGGAAGGTAAAGAGGTTAGCCTGTAGAGAAGCGGGAAGATAGCTTGAGAGGTATGGGCTGAAGAGTGCAGTTGCATTTCCTGTTTATATAGAGGTAGGAATGAAGTTGGGTTTTGAAGTTATTAAGGTTGGTACATGCCCTTAGTGTCGAGGGCAGGGCATTCCATTTTTAGCTAGGGTAAAGGATAAGAGAAGCTGACCTGCTGGGTGCTTGGGTTTTTGTACGGTGATCAGGTTTTGGTGAGAAGATCTAAGGCATCTAAGGGGGGTATAATGTGGTAGAATATTGGAAAGAGCAGGGCAGTTAGTAGGATGGAACAATAATTTGTGGGCTGTGGTGATTTGGAGAAAGTCAAATTGATTGGGGAGTTCAAGCCAGTTTAGAGAGTGAAGGGAGGTGCAGTGATGAGAAGAGGATTTGGCATTTGTGGCAAATATGGAGATTTTGTTGCAACATTGTTCCAATTTGGAGGTAAGTGTGGATGATAAATTAGTGAGCAGGGGAGCACCATACAGTAAGGAGGGAAGGAGGTAGGTAGAGGCAATAGTTAGTCTGGTAAGAGGAGAGAGGAAGTGGTTGTTTCTATACAGTAAGCCAAGTTTTATGTGTGTTTTTTTTATGTTTAGCTGGATATGAGTATTAAATTTTAGTTGGTCATCAATTGTAACACCAAGAAGTTTGGTGGAGGGTACAATCTCGCTAGTGGAGTTGTTAAGGCTGGTAATTTGAAATGAGTTTTTATCAAGAGAGGAGGATTTAGAGGGGGGAGAAAAGGAGGATTTTAGTTTTGTTTGCATTTAGAGAGAGAGATGATTTTGGAGCATCCAGTTTTCCGTGGTTGAGAAGGCACTTTGTGTTAGGGCTTGGTGCTCTGTTAGGTTAGAGGCACAGCAGATCAAAGTGGAAAAGTCAGCATATTGCACAATTTTGGTGTTAGGAATGGCTTTGTGGAAGTCATTAATAAAGATATTGAATAGTAACGGGCTGAGTATGGAACTTTGGGGTACTCCAGTAGGGGTAGGCAGGAAAGTAGAGGTGGCTTGGCCCCAATTTCACAGCTTGGGACCTGTTTGAAAGGTAGCTGGAGAACCAGGAAAGAGTTTTTTGGCAGAGGTTGAGATTAGAGAGGTGGCTTAGAAGGTGGGTATGAGAGATGGTGTCAAAAGCTTTGGATAAATCTAGTAGAACAGAGGATACTAAATTACTGGAGTCACGTGCTGAATTGACAGAGTGCAAGAAGGAGAGATTTTCCATCCTTTGCTGACTGGGTTGGTCTGACTAGGCTTGTGTGGCTTCTTTTTAGGGGAGACCCAAGGTGGTATTTGTAACTACTGGGGAAATTTGGCAAAAACACTGAAGAAACTTCCCTACTCTTTTTGACAAGTATCATGGGATCTTTTACATCAGCTTGAGCTACCACCAACTCAAGGTGATGGAACTGTTTTTTAACATCTCATCCAAAGGACGATACACTAAGGAATGCAGCATCTCTGTTAATCACTTTTCAAATGTCAGAAAGATGCTCAAAGTTTTGTTAAGCACTTTTAAGCTCTGCTAAATTCTGTGCTCTCACAGTGTAACAGCAATAAGAAGTTAAAATAGCATTAAAATTGTTAAATGTTTTGTGGTCGCATACAAAAAAAAAATCCTGAAGTATGGCAGAGTGAACCAACAGCTTTTAAAGCTATTTGTTCAGAGGTAAACTTGGCACTGCCACACAGATAGCAGCCAGAAACTGTTTACGGCTGTAAACCACATCATGCTCCTACACGTTTCTTCTGTAATTAGTAGTACATCAGAGCAGCTAAATCTCAGGTCTATCCAATCATAACGTAACAGTTATGTATTCCTAACATGAAGATTTGCCTCTGAATCTTGTTTCACTTAACTCTTGTGGTGAATTTATTGTCATTCCTGAAAACAAAACACATTGGTTATGACGGAGTCAAAATGAATCCTTCTCAATGTTTTGTGTAGCTGCCTAAGGTAGTTTTGCCTTTTTTTTTTTTTTTTTTTTACATCAAACAGTGTCTCCAGGATTATTTCTGTTTTATTTTGTGATAATTTCATCTGAGCATGAACCTATGTTGATTGCTGTCCTTGACATTGCTGATTAGAAATTTTATCAGCCTTCCCTTCAGGATGCTCTCGCCTAACTTTCCTGCCACTGCTGTTTTGCTAATGAAACTGTAAACTCTGTGAACAAGGGTACTACACTTGCCACCTTCCAGTTTACTGACACATTTGCAATAGCCACGAATCTGAAGAAGATCCCAATCACAGAGTCTGCCAGCAAACTTGCCAGATTTCTGAAGAATTTGGGAGGTAGCCCACACACACGATCCCAATACTTTATCCTTAATACCAACAGTTAGATACCTCTTTCATTCCTATCCTGATAACTGTCCTTTATTACCATTTGCTCTGCATCCTTACCAAAATGACTCTCTCATCTTACTTTACTTTGTGAAGTCTGAAGAAAGCATTCATTCAGCAGCTCTACTTTTCCCCAGGCGTCTATGATTTCCTTACCATCTTTGCTCAGCCTCACCTCCATTCTTCTATGAACTTAAAACGCCCTTACTTTCTTATCCCACGACTAATGCCTTTTCAATTTTTGCCTTTGCTGCCCTCAGTATCTTTGATGCGTTTCTGCTAAAACACTACTGAACATACTCCGCCCTCCCCACCTCATTGTTTCTGTGACGTCCCCTCTCTGGGCCCCTAATCAAGAAGCCTGAATCCTCACCACTAACACTGGACAGGGACGTTCACTTAGAACAAAAATGGATACACCCAGTATCCCCAGATGGGTCTTTCTGCATCAAGCACAGTTTCCCTTAACAGCACACAGGGAACACAGTCTGGGAACTGGGTCATCTCTCTCCAGATTCCCAGTAAGACTCCCCATTGGCACAGGTGTATGGATGTGTCCTCAGCCAAGTGTCCAAGCCAAATCCTCCAGCACACATTCCGAGAAACCAGTGCTTGTTTCTGCTCCAAGCAGCAGGCACACTTTTTGAATTTCACACACACACACACACACACACACACACACACACACACACACACACACACACACACACACACCTGGGAAAGGCTGGCACAGACTTACTAGCTATGCCCCCTCCTGCCCAGACTATAAGACAGTCACACCACCACCAGACACTACAAAGCCAACTACTCTAAGGCTTTTGCAAGGGTACTCAATTATACTGAGTGAAATTAAAATTGATGCAAATGGTAATGTTGACCAAACAGCCAGGCTTTCAGGAGTGGCCACAGTGTCACCAATAGATATAAGTACTCTCAAAGGTTAAAATATTCCCTAAAGGACCAGCCACAATGAAAAACTTAAATATATTTAAATAATAAATAATGAAAGAACATGAAAATACTAAATATCTACTTACAACAAACACCACAGTTTCAATCACAGGAAATATTCAAAATAACACAGGCGGACAGGTTTATACAGTTACAGAAAAAAATAACACCTAACTAATCTAGCTATATCTTCCTGACTGATATAAAGAATCAATATGCCCTGGTTACTTACTAGAGCAAGGCAAGATGAAGTAGGTGATGGGTCTTTCTATGTCAGGTTCCAAGCAACTAACTGCTCTGAGACATCAGTCTCACCTAGTATTAAACATTATTTTTTGTGACAGATTACAGAATGACATCACATATATATGGTCATCTGACTTCTGGTTCCCATGCTTCCCTCCCCGCTTGGCTAGAAGTCATCAGGATTTAGCATGTGCGTCAATAATACACACACAGAGCCCTGTTAAGATCTGCTGCAGGTCCTGGAAGTCATAAAACAATTTCAAACCACCACCCTTCCAGAGGAGCAATTAGTTCATCTCAGTGACAATGCAGGAAGCTTCGTAGTATTGACTTTTTGTCTCTGGCTGCATTGAAAACTGTAAGATATAATCTTTATGGCCTAAGCCAGGTAATTTAAATGCAAACTACTTTCAAAGTTTGAGATTAACATCTTCTCTTCTAGTATCCTCTGTTAAAACATATACCTTTAATCAGTTACAATAATACTTGCGTATTTCTTTATCTGTCCAGTAGGGCACACTGTTGGTACATTTTTAATACAAACCGCTTTACAAATACAGTTTTCGACACAAGCATCTGTACAAATCAGTTTGATATACAAATGACATACAATTCTTTACAAAATTCCAGCTAGCTGTGCTGGCTATGTTACACATCCACTGCTCTACTTCTCCTGGCATAGCTGGCAATACCTCACATCATCACAGTTTCCATGTCCAAAAAACTCTGTCCTATCCCTAAACATCTAGACTTGTATTCTTATGTAGTCATATAGGTCTTCCTCTCTTTTTGCTTTTCTTCACACACTTCTCCAAAGCCTTTAATACTCCATCCCTGACCAATTTCCATAACTTGTTTATTCACTCACTTTGTGCCAAATGTCATAAAACACATTCATGTCCCTCTCCTCAGACACAGCATAAGACACTCCTCAATGAAGATGTTAGAAGCATTACCTTCATTACAGAAACTGTGCCAATCAGCATACAATGAACCAATGGATGCAACATGCAGATATGCATTTCAGCAGTGGCATGCACCACTTTAAAATATATGGCTGAAGGCAACAGGCTAAATATTCTTCTCCTTTCTTTTTTTTTCTGGACTCTGCAATGCCAGCATAGTTTTAGTCTTTAAGTCCACACTACAGTCTTTTCACACTTACATTATTTTGACTTCTAGATAATAGCACAGTGTAAGGAGCACTTCTTTTATTTTTGTACGTGGAAACAAACCTGCACTTTTGAAGACAAGCTGCAAGGACTGAATGCTCCCTTCACTGTGCTATCATCTTCTAAGTTTGTGTTCATTTTCGGCATTGGGATGGATTATTTCAAGTTCTGCTGATTCAGCATTCCAACAATACTAGTACCTTTTGATTTTAACAGTATCATCACATTAGATGCATCAGCACTGCCATATGTCATGTCTTGGTAAAAGGCATTTTTTAAATAATGTGATCTATTCTTGGAGAAATAATTTAAAATGGCAGTCACTGAGATGACGCTTGTCTGATTGCTGGGTTCATAATGTGATGATGGCTAATGGACTGATGAAGGACAAGCTAGCAAATGAAACGGAAACATTCAGTAGCCATAATGTAGCAGGAACTACACCTCTGCAAAACTAATATTCTTCCTTGTGGGAAAATCCCTTACTCAAAACATATGGACTGCTTCCTCACCTGAAATAATTCTTGAGTTTAATCTCTTTCTTAACATGTGCCAGCTACTCAACAGCCTACATTCACAGTGTTCACCATACCTCTCAGCACAAGAAATCTGGACAGACAAAAATAATGAGGGAAAGGCTCAAATATAGGGGCAGATTTTAAATATTGCTCCTATAAAGTTAGAAAGTTGCAAGACTAACATGCTTTGAATTCTTATGTATTTTCTGAAGGACATGAAGTCTGAAACTCAAATGCATCTCATTAATTAGTATTATTTAGTTGCTTCAATCCTCAATGATGTGCCAGAAAACCACAAATTTTATAAGGAGTAGACCAAAAATATGAGGCAAAAATCTGGACAGTTGACAGGTAGGATGTTCACTTGATCTCTTCCTTCCCAGGAAATAATAAATGTAACTTCACTCAGAACACTGTCTGCCTTTCCACAGCGACTTCCAGAGAGAGAAATTTCCACCTTTTTCTATCATCTTTTTTCAGACATATATTTAGCAGTATGTATCTTACTTTCATAGTTTTGTTATATTCAGTAGATTCATCTACCACCTCTCATAATCCAGTTTAACAAATTTTCATACTGTTTGAGCTATTTTTAGCAATAACAAGACAACTTTTAATTATCTCTACACTTCACACATTCTTCTCTTCTCTCCTTATTTCCCTCCCCCTTAAGGTGATAGGGCCTTTCTTTTCTTCCTTTCCTGAACTAGTATATTTAGTACAACTATATTAACTGCCTGCGCTATGTATAGTCATACAGTTCCCACCTATCCATTACCTAATTCTACTATATCCATTTATAATTTTTACTTTAACCAATGATGTCATCTATTCATCATATAACTGTGCTTTCCTACAACTGTTGATGTCTACTGTAATTACTATTAATTTGTTATATTGTAACTGCCCTGTGGGTTCATATGTTACTACTAAGCATATGGTCCAGGAAAACAATGAAACGCCTATAGCAAATTCTCCAAAGCACTATCTAATTAGCAGACTTGCTTATAGTCACACAGTGGGGCAAATGAAGGTGGACAGATTCAATCCTGTACCCTTGATACAGAAAGCAGCTTTAATGAGTTTTAGTCCTCTGTAGTGACACTGATTTTTGCATCTCACTTTTGCTGGTTGGTAACTCCAGGCTGAACCCCAAAATGGTTGAATGGGATAAGTATTCTACCCCAGTTAAATACAAATAAAGTAAATCAAAACAAAATTATGTGCTAAAAAACAAATGAATATGAAAATATTTTACGTGTAGTTAGTGTCGTTCAGATACTTTTTTTTTTTTTTTTTTTTTTTAGACTTTACTGGGAATGTCACTGGTGCACCATCTCTATACAAAATAGAAGCATGTACCAACATGACTGGAGCACAGTTCCCAATTGTCCCCAATTTTGCAGAATGCCCCTGATTTCCCCTCCTATTTTTGGTTATTTCCTTGTAAAATTGGTTTTCTGTCAAATTGAGTACAGTCACTACATAATGGTAGATGTTTAAATTTCAGACTTCATATATTTCAGAAAATGTATGCTAATACAAAACTTAGCTTTCTAGCAACCTTCTAAGTATATATGAGCAGTATTTAAAAATCTGTCATTGACTTTGGATTTCTACCCCCACTTTATTTTTATTTACTTATTTTTACTTTTTTGCCACTGCCCTCTATTAAATCATCAACCCCATTCTGTCCAGTCAGCCCATTTATTCCCCATCGATGGGGTGAAGGTCAAATGAGATGGGCCATTATTTAAATGTCCAAAGGTGACAAGGGTTTCTGGTTACGACCCTAACCCCAATGCAATGACTCTAGCACGAAAGAGGGCTATATCCTAGGCTGACTAAAGAAGACTCTTTCTCGCTTCCGTAAGAGGTGCATTCTCCATGCAACCCTGAGTGTTCCCCAGAGGGATGAGTTGTGGTTTCCCTGGAGTCTACTAGGGAACTTGCACCAGCTCTGTGTGCCTATGGCAGTGCACAGCCCTCACATCTCTGAGGTGAGGTGACTAGGACCATCTTTCCCCATAACCGAATCTAGGGATCCATCCCTGAGTGTCATGGAGCAAAGCTGTCCTTCATTAACTTTTGGTTTTGTCCCTGATTCTTGCACTAACAGGTTTACAGCTATGGACACGAATACAAGCCAACAAATGACAAAGTATTAGCAAAACAGGAAATGCAGCTGAGTAACAAATGGTGTCAAACTGACATGAACTAAAGACAGAATGGGTAACCTTGATTTTATAAAGGATGCATGTCAGTCTGTGTACTAGTGTGAGATAGATGTCACCCTGTATGAGAAAGGAATCCTTTGACTGTGGGGAAAAACAGCCCAGATGAAGAAAGCAGTGACCGAATGCACATACTATACTATCTGCAACAGCTTTCCCTGAAGTAAGCAGAAAGATTAGCAAACAGTGACAGAATGAATGATGATCAGCTAACAGAAACTAGACCTGGAATCTAGACTGTTGACAGCTAAACAATACTCTGAAGAGTTAATGTAAAGTTAAATGAATTGTGAAACAGTGGGGCAAAGGCAACTATTATGAGGTGGGGAGGTATCATTAACAGGAGTCACAGTTCATCTTGGACAAACATCTCTTCTGTGGCTCACAGTGCATTAAATGGTAAAAAAAAATAAATTTATATGAGTCGCATACGCTTTAATGACAGAAGCAGCATCACTCCCTTCCACGGGGAAAATATGTTCTTTCTTGTTTCCAATTCATTAATGTTCTGCCTTCTTTCTAAACACGTTCCACATCTACTCTGGGTAGAATTGCATAGGGAAAAAATGTAGCTTGCAGACTTGCTGTACATGTTCATACAAAGTATGTGCAATACTTATGTCTTTATTTGTAAGAGGCATTCATGGATATAAAATGCTCTTTCTGATGTGCTTACAATGTCAATGGACACGCATCTTTTGCATACAGTTCAGTGGCAACACTGTCAGTGACTACTGCACCACTAAGCCAAGTACTACAGTCTGAATTCTTGTTTGCAACAGTTGTTTGTCTTTTCGGCTTTTCCCGGTTAGGGATCGCCATAGCGGAACTCTGGTCCGCTAATGATTGGCAGTAGATTTTTATGGTGCCGAATTGCCAGCCCGACGCCCAACCTTCAGTGAAGGCATGCCCATTCACGCATGTCTTTTGGAGGCCACTCGACCACGAGGAGGACATGCAGACTCCACATAGAAGGCATTCCAGCAGAGAATTGAACAGGAGAACCTCTTGCTGTGAGGCAACAACGCTACCGCTGTACCACTGCGGCTTTTTTTCTTGTACAAGGGCAAATAACAAACAATGTCTTGTAGTACCTACATGTGGAATAAAATAGTTATCTCAGCTCTTCTGGGTGTCTATTTAAAAACTGGTTTCCAAGAGACTTCACATAATCAAAAAGGTATCAGTTTCCTTCTAAAATACGTGAGAGCATGCACTGACAAGAAAGGTATCTGCTAGGCCATAACTTACGCAGAATTTGTAGCCTTGCCAAAATGACTGACATCAACTCAAATCAGCCTGTGACCTCAACAATATAAAAAGCGTCAAGACTACAAATCACATGAAGGTTATGAATTTGTGCAAAAAGACAGATTAAGTCTTCCAGTACTGAAATGGAAGCAGACTTTTTATAAGATAAAAAAAAAATCACATGGATTTCTGCTTCATTAAACCTAAATTAGTTATGTGAATAAAGTAAATTAAAAGCAGTCATGAGGTGCACAGTACCATTTTGCTGCCCTGAAACCCTACAATATATAGTCACAATGCTCTGCTGAATGAACTGATACACTATCATCTGTTTTGTATAGTCAAAATCCTAATTATACAGCAAAAGACACTGTCACACAGTCCCATCTTTTATGAGTTTTTTTACATGTTGACAGCATAGAAGAGACCATAGAGAACAGCAAAACTAACAAAGTTTAATACCAGCAAGCAAAAACCTGCAAGGATAGAGAAATAAGTTCTGAACAATTTTTACTGCCATGATTCCAACTATACACTACTTCTACTTTAAATAAGGAAGGGTAAGCATATTCAAGCTAAATTTGTTTGACAGATTTAGGGCATGAAATTATTTGTTGTACAAGACTTTCCAGCCCAGTTAAACTGTATTCCATTTTATTAAATAAAAAAAAACTCTTCCTAGAAACCCAACTGTATGTGAGCAGCAAACACATTTTTTCTGGAATACTAATAACTACTGCAAAACTGAAACAGCAGCAGTATACTGCTATATACTAACCTATATAAGAATAACTCAGAGTAAAGTAACTAGAATCATACAGACAGTAAAAGACACTCTCTATGATCTTTTGATGTGTCGTCAAATCAGCGTAGAACTTTTCGAATATTTTTCGATACAACATCCTACTATACCTATCATCAAAGGTATACCAAAGATACATAAAAATATCCATCCTATCCCGATGAGGCCCATTGTATCAGGGGATAATTGGATAACTTCCCACATATCCATCTTTTTAGAGAATATTTTACGACCAATAGTAAACCAGTATTCATCCATCTTAAAAGACACGTATCATCTATTGGAAAGTGTGAGAACAATACAACTCAGTAAGACACAACCAAATCATCTTCTCATCACACTAGATGTAAAAAATCTATTTACATCAATACCTAATGACACAGGCATACAATATATTAGAGAACTTTTGGTGAAGGAGACTTCATTTACTAATGAAAGAATTATATTGGTTTGTCAGCTACTAGAATCTATACTTTCCAATAATGTCTTTCTATTTGGCGATGTATGTTATTTACAAAAATGGGGGGTGGTCATGGGCACCCCCTGTGCTAGTATATTGGTGGGAAAAATTGTATCTGTTCAACCATGAGATGTTTAAGTCAGTAAAATATTATCAACGCTTTGTAGATTATATATTTATCATATGGGAAGGCACTATACAATCCTTCGATCTATTTTTGGAGCATTTAGAGACCACCACACCTTCCTCAGGTTTACTAAAGAATATTCACCCACAGAAATACATTTTTTGGACGTCACCCTTAAAATAACAGGTAAAGGTACCATCACTTCTTCACTATATAGGAAACCGGTATGGAAAAATGCTATCTTAACATACGATAGCATGCACCCTAGACACACTTTTTATGGCATAGTAAGAAGCCAATTTATAAGAATCTCCAGACTTTGCATGGATCCAGACGATTTATTGAGGGAAGTAGACCTGATGGAAGCACTATTTATAAATAGAGGGTATGAACCAAAAATGGTGAAGACGATGAGACAAGATATTTTGGGTGTTATATATCCTACACATATTGAATATACCGCTTCACCTAATAAAGAGAAGAATTATAAAGGATTTAATAAACTTAATAATAGAGATGATCAGATTAAATATATTATAAAATACACTAGTGATATAAATAAAGTACAACAAATTGTTTTTAATAATTGGAATGTTCTTACAATGCATACACATATTAGGGACATCGTGGGTAATAGACTCAGATTCCTATATAGGAACAGCAACAATCTTAAACAAATTTTATGTAATGACCATTATAGTAAGAACAACCATTACAATATAGAAACTAATAGATCATTGACACTGGGAACTTATCCATGTTATCATTGCAATAGGTGCAGCTACATTACCAAGACACAGGTATATAAACATCCTCATATTGACTTTACATTTATTCCACGGTTTTATGCCAACTGCAACACTACTAATTTTATATACCTTGCAACCTGCATGGCTTGTCAAGCCTTTTATGTAGGATTGACAAAAAGAAAATTACGAGACCAGATCTATAATCATCAATATGACATTCGCAAGAGCGATGAAACTAACGCACTAGCGAAACATATTTTAGAGCATCCTACCCACAGCTTTAGTTTTAGAGTGTTGCAGATAGTACCACACAATAAAAGAGGGGGAGACTTGGAGAATGAGTTGGCAAAAGCTGAATTGAATTGGATTATAAGATTAGCTGCACATTTGCCCCCAGGTATCAATAACTACCTATCTATTAAGCCCATTTTGAAAGGGAGAAAGTGAGCACTTTTCTTCATATTTTTTGGTATTTTTGATGTCATATAATATATATATATATATATAGTAAATATTTATTAATGTTGATTATATATTAGACCTAATCCATATAATATCATCTGCTATATTTATATTCATATTCACATGACCTATTAATTCAAATATATATATATTTACTACACAGCTATTTTATATACCATAGCCTTTACATATATTTACAATCTATTCTATAACATCTAGGTAGATGACTTTTTATTTGTTCCTTTTAATAAATTGTTTTGCTTTGGGGGTATACACACAAACTGCCACATGAGGACAACTTATAATTCAAGTGTGTTTTTAATGCTGTATACTAATAATATATATTTATTCTAAGTATTTCATGTTCTTTACATTTGTATATGCAGCTTTGTGTATATATTTAAAAAGACATTTAATATAAATATATAGCAGTTTGATTAGATATTTACAATATTAATGTATAGGTTGCTATACAATTTGAACAATATGCTGTATACTAAATACCAACGAGTATAATTTGTTATATGATATAGGTTTATTAATTTGATTATTCTATATAAGTAAGTTTGTTAAAAACAAATATATATATATATTTTTTATTATTATTCTAATTGTATATTGCTTATCGTTTATTAAAGCTAAGCGCTTTTTATGTAGCACTTTAAATAGTTTTAAATAGTACTGCAATGCATTTGATAGTAGCACATTATCATAATTAATTAATTGCTTTGAAGAGCAGAATTTTCCCGCGTAACTAAGTATTTAAATGCACAGCAGTTATTGTTAAAACTATCTGAAGAAGCGTAGGTCACACTACGTGAAAGCGCTCATCATACTTTTTAACCTTCAATAAATCGAAACTGGATTTTATATTGCTGTTGTTGTCCGAGTTTTTATGGAACCAGAAGACGCTACACATCGTGGCTAGTACTCTCACTATTTTTCTTCTTTAAACTTGACTTTTTGGTGAGAGACCTATTTAGCAGTGGGTTTGCTTTCCTTTTTACCATTTCCTTCTAAAATACGTGAGAGCATGCACTGACAAGAAAGGTATCTGCAAGGCCATAACTTACGCAGAATTTGTAACCTTGCCAAAATGACTGACATCAACTCAAATCAGAATGTGACCTCAACAATATAAAAAGCGTCAAGACTACAAATCACATGAAGGTTATGAATTTGTGCAAAAAGACAGATTAAGTCTTCCAGTACTGAAATGGAAGCAGACTTTTTATAAGATAAAAAAAAATTCACATGGATTTCTGCTTCATTAAACCTAAATTAGTTATGTGAATAAAGTAAATTAAAAGCAGTCATGAGGTGCACAGTACCATTTTGCTGCCCTGAAACCCTACAATATATAGTCACAATGCTCTGCTGAATGAACTGATACACTATCATCTGTTTGTATAGTCAAAATCCTAATTATACAGCA
Source organism: Protopterus annectens (assembly GCF_019279795.1). Lineage (NCBI taxonomy): Eukaryota > Metazoa > Chordata > Ceratodontiformes > Protopteridae > Protopterus > Protopterus annectens. The sequence goes on from NC_056747.1 coordinate 562,168,525, forward strand.
AAAGACACTGTCACACAGTCCCATCTTTTATGAGTTTTTTTACATGTTGACAGCTTAGAAGAGACCATAGAGAACAGCAAAACTAACAAAGTTTAATACCAGCAAGCAAAAACCTGCAAGGATAGAGAAATAAGTTCTGAACAATTTTTACTGCCATGATTCCAACTATACACTACTTCTACTTTAAATAAGGAAGGGTAAGCAAATTCAAGCTAAATTTGTTTGACAGATTTAGGGCATGAAATTATTTGTTGTACAAGACTTTCCAGCCCAGTTAAACTGTATTCCATTTTACTAAATAAAAAAAACTCTTCCTAGAAACCCAACTGTATGTGAGCAGCAAACACATTTTTTTCTGGAATACTAATAACTACTGCAAAACTGAAACAGCAGCAGTAGGAAATCAGAGAGATGAGATGGATTTTTGCAAAATACAACCAATTATACAAATAGCAAGACATTTTTGATCTGTGTTTTAAGTTCAGCAGTACTCTAAATGACCTCTGTTGTCAATCTGCAATTTTACTCACATGTGAAACAAATACTGACTGTATATACTCAAGGTGGCATTCACCACAGCATATATTTGAAGGGGAGAGCATATACCTCTCAACCTGTTAGTGCAAGAAATCAGGACAAAGCCTGACAAAATGGGGGACAGATTTTAAACATTGCTCTTACAAACTTAGAAAGTTGCGAGAGTAACAAGGTTTGTGTTAAAATACATTTTCTGAAGGATTAGAAGTCAAACTCAAATGCATGTCATTATTTAATGACATCAATCCTCAGATCATGCCTGTGATTTGCTAGAAAACCATACATTTTATGAGGAATAGACCAAAAATATGTGGCAAAAATCTTGACATTCTGCATAAATCTGGACGATTGAGAGGTATAGGAGAGCCTTTCAGTGGTACAAGTTGGCTTGTACTTACCAACATCAATTATCAGCTGGCTTTTTTTCAGCAGTCAAAAAAACTATCTACGAAAGGGTAAATACTGTCTCAATCTGCTACTCCACCATCAATAACTGGCAATTATCCTAAGTAGTTAACATGTGCCATATTCATTTCTTGTAGCCAATAAAAAATTATAACAGCTACATTTAATGCAATAATTAAAACTAAGAACGTGACTACATACAATAGACAAGTAAATTATAAATGAGTGCATTCAAACTTTAATCGTAATCCCAAGGGGAAGAGTATCCACAGTGTCTTAAAAATACTTAAAAACCACTGTTAAGCCAGAAGACAAGTCTTAAAACAACTCTAACATTAATATAACTTTATTTCATGCTTTCGTCAATAGCAATAGACTTCTTCCACTTCATTTTCCTTAGTGCTGTTCATACTACTACTGTGGTGGGGCTCCTCCTCTTCTCTTTCTCATAGTAGACTGTGTTTGGGGCCGTACAGCTACTGTGGTGTCTTCTTCATTCAGCAGATAGGTTCATAGGTTCATAGGTTCATACTAGGCTATCTGCCCGACGGCATTTACAAGCCTAGCCCATAGTTTTGTGGCTTACGCCACCCCTTTAGTATGGGGAACTATACCCATTATTTTGCTGTGCCTCTGTTGAGCAGTGACACTGAGGTAATCCCTGGGGTATATCTGCGATCTCCCATACATTGGTCAAGATTTCTCTTGAACAAGGCCAGCGAGGTGCTCTGCCTCACATATACCGGGATTTTATTCCACAGCATAGGGAGTCTTTGGGTGATGAATCTATCCCTCCAGCACGCCCTATTAATAGCCGTGTCGAGGTTTAAGTCTCCGCCCTTGTGGCTCTGACGGATCTAGATTTTTGAGGTGAAGCATATTCATCAAATCTGGGTTTGACATGGCCTTGTATGTTAGGCAAAGGTCACCTCTGAGCAAGCGTGCGACTGAATAGAGCTGGAGTTCTTTCAGTCGGGCAGCATAGGACAGATGTTTGAGACCCTTTATCCTTTTGGTGAGGAACTTTTGTGGCCTCTCCAGCTGCTGCAAGTGTCGGGTCAGATACATTCGAATGGGGCATTGTACTCAATCATTGGTCTGATGAGTGATGAGTATAGGGAGACTATGACCTCCCTTGATCTAGATGAGAATCCCTTCATGATAAGGTGGGCAATGTAGAAGGTCTTCCTAACTACTTTAGCTACATGGGTGTTGAATGACAGACTACTATCAACCTGGGTCCCCAGGTCCCTGATAACTTCTTCTGTACTCAGTGGATTGCCACCTATTTGGTAGCTAGGGGTAACCTTGTTTTTCCCGAAGGGTATGACTATGCATTTTTTGGCATTTAACTTTAGGCCATGGCTCTGGCACCAGTTATCCGCTTTCTGTGAGACCCTTCTGAAGGATATCTGTGTCAGATGTGTTTTCTACTATGGCCCAGTTTGCAGTCATCTGCAAACTTTGTCAGCCATAACCCTCCTGTGTTTGCTTGTACTTCAGAAAAGTAGATGCCAAACAAGAGTGGGCCCAGGACTGAGCCCTGTGGTACACCACTTGTGACAGGCTTTGAGTCTGACATGGCACCAGCAACTCTGACCCTGTGGGTTCTGTCACTCAGCCAGTTTGCAACCCATCTTGTGATGTATGGGTTAACATTTAAGCTGATGAGTTTTTCAATGATACCCGAGTGGGGTATTGTATCAATGGCCTTCGCCAGATCGAGGTAGGCTGTATGGACTGCCTTTCCTCATCAATGGCTTTGGTGACTGTTTCAAAAAGTCAACCAAGTTTAGAAGGCATGATCTGCCTTTGACAAAGCCAAACTGGGATGGATCCAAAGTCTGCAAATTCCCTATGTCTTTATTTATGAGGTCCATTATGATCCTCTCCATGGCTTTGCAGATAAGGCTTGTCAAGCTAATGGGCGGTAATTTCCAGGGTCGGTGGAGGCACCGCCTTTGTGAAGTGGGACCACAGTTGCAGTGCGCCACTCCTGGGTGCATATCCAGAGGTAAGACTATGATTAAACAGCTGTCCTAGCTGTGGGTTTAATTCCTCGTTGAGTTCGTGGAGCACACAGCCGGGGACACCATCAGGTCCCATGGATGCTGTGTTTTTGCTTTGGAGAGAGCAGTTCTCACTTGGGCGTTGGAGATGTTTGGGGGGCTGCAATCGCTTGGTATAGATATCTCTCCTTTTGGGGGGGAGGGGGGGGAGAAGTTTGCACTGAACCTGTCAGCCAGTATGTTGGCAATGTCTGTAGGATCAGTAATCTTCACATCATTTTGAACTAGTTCTGAGCATATCTGGGAGTTTCCTCCCAGGTTTCTAACATAGCAAAAGAAGGCCTTATGATTGTCTTTTGAGTCTTTAGCTATTTTTCTCTCAAAATTTGCTTTGGATGATTTTATGAGAGCTCTTAGTTTTTTACTTATAGTGATCAAGGGTGTCTTACCTTTTAAGGATTTTGCTCTATCTTGTAGTAGCTTCCTCCTTTTGTTGTAGAGTTTGTTTATGGCTGGGGTCCACCAGAGTGGACGCTTGCCTTTGGTACAAAGAGTCTTTGTTTTGCTTGGGATTGCCTTATCCATGCAGTCCTGCAGGTGCTGGTAGAAGGCATTTGTAAGTGATTCAGCGGCTTGAGTACTGTTTTCCGTCGGCTCGGGGCCTTAAAGGAGACCACACTAGTCTTTAGAAGTGTGAAGTCGGCTTTCGAGAAGTTCTTTACTGTGGTCTTTTTATTTCAGGTGGGGTGGGATGAGGACCTCCAGCGAGATTAGTTTGTGATCTGATCTCACCAGTGAGGGGTATACTTCGGTGTTGAACATTGTGCTCCCATGTTCGTGATGATGAGATCAAGTATGTTTTCTCCTCTTGTGGGATGGTGACTAGTTGTTCCATGGCATTTGAGTTTATGAATTCCAGGAACTTTTGGGCTAGGGTGTTTGGGCTTGAGTAGTGTTCCCAGTCTATATTAGGGTAATTGAAGTCACCTAGTATGATGGTGTTTGGTGATACATTTATCTCCTCTAGTGTTTTCAGGAAGGCCATGTGAGGTTCCTGAGTTTGTGAGGGTGGCCTGTAACATGCTACAATTTGCAGAGCAGTCTTGCCTATGGTTAATTGCACCTGGATGGTCTCCGATGCATCGTGCGTTGCCACCAGTCTTGAGGTGTGGGTGTCTTTGATGAATATGGATACCCCCTCCTTTCTTGGTATTGTCCGGATTTTGGGGCCGGAACGCATGATAAGAGGTAAAACCTGATAGTGCTGGGGTGCTCTCAGGAGCCTTGAACCAGGTTTCTGTCACTGCACAGACATCGATGTTCTCCATACTGAGAAGGGCCTCGAGTGCGTGCATTTTGAGATTTAGACTTCTGGCATTGAGCAGCATTACCCTTAGTTTTTTCCTTTTTGTGTTCTAGGGTGGTAGGTTTAGAATTTGAGCCTTGCCTAAAAAGGCACTATGGGGGTGGCAAGAGCCTTTGCCAATATCCGAATCCCAGGGTGACAGGTGCAAGCCGTCCCTTGAAGCAGAGTGGCTTGTCCAGCATGTCATCCCAGGCAGACAGACATTGGATCCCCTTTGAATGACACCAGAGTTTAAGCCAATTGTTAAAGCTGATCATCTTATCTCTGTATTGTGGCATCATTCTTGGTGAAGGTAGGATACTGCTCAAGGTCAGGGTCATACCTGCCTGGGCTACATAATCAGAGAGCTCCTCAATGTCTCTTTTCATGTAGTCCAAGGAGGTACGTCTCAGGTCGTTTACACCAGCGTGGACAATGACTGAGTCATATTTGTACCTGCTGTTGAGAGACCTGAGTGCTTGCGTGATGTGGCGGATTCTAGCGCCCGACAGGCAGCTTACTGTGACCTTCTCCTTACTCAGTCTGGTGAGCGGGACGCCAGTGTGTCTGACTATGGAGTCACCAATGACTAGTGTGTCTGGCATTGTGTTTGGCCTTAAGGGCTGTGACTGTTTGACACTCTGACTGTGAGGTCTATGTGTTGCAGGTGTTGTGTTCTGAGGTGGTGGTTGTTTGGGTGTCTGCTTTGGTGGCCTCTGCTGTTTTGGTAGATTTTTGATCAGAGCCTTGAGTATGTCTTTGTGTGTTTATGTGTATGATTTGAGGTTGTGATGGTACTATGTGAGACTGGGTCTATAGTGTGTGTGGTAACCTTCTCCTCCTGACTGGTCTTGCCAGTCCTATGTTGAGAGAGCTCAGCCTCCAGTTTGGCCGTATAGTTGCATCTCTCGCATGTATTTGTGTTTTGTGGGAGGAGGAGAGGGTTGTCTGTGTACATGAGGCAATTGTAACATTGACTCAATATTCCCAGGTTCACCAGCTGAGCAGGAGAGGACACTAGCAACTGATCCTCGACATGCTAGAAGGACTAGACAAAAACTTTAAAAGAGATTCCGGGGACGGAGTGACCGAGAAATGGGGGTTTGCCTTTTGGGGTGCTATCTATAAGAGTGCCGTATCAAGGTAATAAGTACTGTAGGAGCAAGTGCTAGGTTTAACAGATAGAGAAAAGTCTACTTGGAGTCAAGTAGAGATGATCTTTTTAGGTATTAGAGAAAGTGCTAGTAACAGGGATGCTTAAAGGTAAGATTGAAAAGAATGCACTCTGCAGTGTGCACTAGAGAAGTTAGATATGAAAGTAGGTAACTTGAGTTTTACCTGTTTAAAAAGTTAAGGTTTAGTGGAGAGTTACTATTTTTAAAACAGCAAGATGGACTGAAAGGGTGGTTACTTTTGTATTTTGGTACTATGAAATACTGTAGGATGGCCAATAAATTTAAATAATTGAAGGGTGGGATTTCAAAAGTGATGGTTTTGTGATTACTCACATAAGCCAGTGAAAGTAGAGAGAAATGAGATATATGGTCAGATTAACATAAGAGGCGGGCAACTAGAAAGACAGTGGTATTTAACAAGACAACTTAAATGTGTGGGAGGGAGGGGAAAATTCTGCCTGACTCAGAACAGAGAGAGCTGTGGTCTCTTTTGAAGTTTTAATATGCTGTTAAACAGAATGCAAGCAAAACACAAGGTAAAGAAAACAAACTACAGTATTCAAAATATAGAAAGGCAATACAGAAATACAAAAAATAACAGCAAACTAACCTTTCCTTCACAGCAAAGTGTAGCAGAGTCTGGATGAGCCTTTCTGGTAAAGCTCTGAAATGTTTTAGTTTACTCCTTAAATAGAAATTTTAGTTCCTAGCTCCACCCCTCTGTTAACAAGTGATTAACCTTAAGTGACCTTTTCTGTCTTATGAATGAGTCCTTCCTTAATCAGTTCTTATTTCTGCCTGACTCAGAACAGAGAGAGCTGTGGTCTCTTTTGAAGTTTTAATATGCTGTTAAACAGAATGCAAGCAAAACACAAGGTAAAGAAAACAAACTACAGTATTCAAAATATAGAAAGGCAATACAGAAATACAAAAAATAACAGCAAACTAACCTTTCCTTCACAGCAAAGTGTAGCAGAGTCTGGATGAGCCTTTCTGGTAAAGCTCTGAAATGTTTTAGTTTACTCCTTAAATAGAAATTTTAGTTCCTAGCTCCACCCCTCTGTTAACAAGTGATTAACCTTAAGTGACCTTTTCTGTCTTATGAATGAGTCCTTAATTAATCAGTTCTTATTTCTGCCTGACTCAGAACAGAGAGAGCTGTGGTCTCTTTTGAAGTTTTAATATGCTGTTAAACAGAATGCAAGCAAAACACAAGGTAAAGAAAACAAACTACAGTATTCAAAATATAGAAAGGCAATACAGAAATACAAAAATAACAGCAAACTAACCTTTCCTTCACAGCAAAGTGTAGCAGAGTCTGGATGAGCCTTTCTGGTAAAGCTCTGAAATGTTTTAGTTTACTCCTTAAATAGAAATTTTAGTTCCTAGCTCCACCCCTCTGTTAACAAGTGATTAACCTTAAGTGACCTTTTCTGTCTTATGAATGAGTCCTTAATTAATCAGTTCTTATTTCTGCCTGACTCAGAACAGAGAGAGCTGTGGTCTCTTTTGAAGTTTTAATATGCTGTTAAACAGAATGCAAGCAAAACACAAGGTAAAGAAAACAAACTACAGTATTCAAAATATAGAAAGGCAATACAGAAATACAAAAATAACAGCAAACTAACCTTTCCTTCACAGCAAAGTGTAGCAGAGTCTGGATGAGCCTTTCTGGTAAAGCTCTGAAATGTTTTAGTTTACTCCTTAAATAGAAATTTTAGTTCCTAGCTCCACCCCTCTGTTAACAAGTGATTAACCTTAAGTGACCTTTTCTGTCTTATGAATGAGTCCTTAATTAATCAGTTCTTATTTCTGCCTGACTCAGAACAGAGAGAGCTGTGGTCTCTTTTGAAGTTTTAATATGCTGTTAAACAGAATGCAAGCAAAACACAAGGTAAAGAAAACAAACTACAGTATTCAAAATATAGAAAGGCAATACAGAAATACAAAAAGTAACAGCAAACTAACCTTTCCTTCACAGCAAAGTGTAGCAGAGTCTGGATGAGCCTTTCTGGAATTACTCCTTCCATCAACCTTTGATGTCATGGGGAATGGTGAGCAGATTGTTGCTGGCATCCCTTATGAAGGGTCTCTGACTATCCATTCTTTACCTTTCTGTATTTGTCTTGCAATCTGATATAGTTTCTTTATGTCACCTACTGAGTCACTTTCCAGAAGCAGGTTAAGTGTCTCTGATGCCCTCTTATTGGAACTCCTTTCCAAGATTCATTGTTAGCCAACCAGTACTACTCCTTGAAGGCTTTTTTCGGGCCGAAAAGTCCGACAGAAATTTCTACAATAAACCTGTGTTGGATTCACTGGCTGGTTGTATTTTGCACTTTTTTCATTTGTGGCGGTCATTTTCAGTACTCCTTCTTAGCCTGGTACGTCTTTTCTATCTCACAATTTTTCCTGTAGTCTTTCTTTCTTTTGATAACTTCCTGGACTTCTACATTCCACCACCAGCTTTCCTTATGTACCTTATTTAAATACCTGGCTCAGCCACATACGAGGTCTGAAAAGATTGCCAAATTCCGGTAATAATGGTCACACAGGTAAAAAAAGCAAACTCCAAAGTTAAGAATACAGCATCCATGGAATGAGACGACATCCCAGGCTGTGCACTACATGAACTACAAAATGAACTGGCACCTCACCTAAGTGTCATGTTTAATCATAGCCTCACCTCAAGCTTCATGCCCACTGAGTGGTGCACAGCTATAGTTATCCCACTCCACAAGGGGGGATCCACCTTGGATCCCGGGAACTACCACCCCATCAGTCTAACGAGCCTGATCTGCAAGGCCATGGAACGTATTATCATGGAACGCGCTTAACATTTACGTGGGTTTGTCTTTGAAATTTTATTTAAAAAGTTATTGTGCATTTAAACTGCTCTGGATTCCAGTATTAACTTACTTTTTCGCTCGTTTGGCTAAATGTGTACTTGCTTAGGGTACTGGTGTACTCTCTATTGCTGAACAGAGCAACTAAACAACATTTTTAAACATGGTGTTCCAGGTCCTACTCCGGAGCTGAGGTTTTTTGTTTCTTTTGTTTGTGGACGTTTATTGGTATTATCATGGAACTTGGAAACAAAGACATTGGCAACCTTCAAACACTGGACACCACCTGGTTTGGGTTCGTGAAGGGCTGATCTTGTCTCCTGAACCTGACTGACTTCTTCAAATCAGTCTCCAGAACCGTGGACAAGGGTAAAGTGGTCCACATCTGGACCTCGCCAAGGCCTTTGACACCATCCCCCACTCTGGAATCTTAGATAAACTTACTAAGCTGGGCATTAATCTATATGTCACTCGATGGGTTGCCAAATGGTTTGCTGACAGAACCCACAGTGTAAAAGTAGCTGACTCCAAATCTAGCACCAGACAAGTGACAAGTGGAGTACCTCAGGGTTCAGTCCTGGGACCGCTCTTGTTTGGCATTTACTTCTCTGAAGTACAGGCCAACACTAAGGGACTCTGGCTAACAAAGTTCGCAGATGACTGCAAACTGGGAGCCATTACTGAATTCCCAAATGATGTGGATACTCTACAAAAGGGTCTTACAGAAACAGATGCTTGGTGCCAGAGCCATGGGCTCAAGCTCAATGCCAAAAAATTTATAATTATCCCCTTTGGGAAAAAACATGTACCCATGAATTACCACATAGGTAGCAGTACACTAAACACCAAAAGTGTGATAAGAGACTTAGGGACACAGGTGGACAGTGGTCTCACCTTCGATAACCACATCACCACAACAGTCAGGAAATCATTCTATGTGGCACACCTCATCACTAAGGGCTTTTCATCCAGAAAACAGGAGGTCATTGTCCTACTGTACTCCTTCCCTCATTAGACCCATTATAGAATACAATGCCCTATTTGTTATGTACCTCTCAAGACATCTGCAACAACTGGAAAGGCCACAGAAATACCTCACCAAAAGGATCACAGGCCTAAAGCAGATGCCCTATGCTGACCATCTAAAAAAACTCCACCTATACTGTCGCAAATTGTCTACTCAGAGGCGATCTCTGCTTAACATACAAGGCCATGTCAAACCCAGAGCTGTTGGACATGCTGCACTTAAAGAAATCTCAATCCCTCAAAGACGCACGCTACAGGGATCTAAACCTTGTCATCACAATGAATAAAACAAGCTGGAGGGATACGTTCCTGACTTCCTGACTCAGACTCCACAGACTCTGGAATAGACTGCCCACACATGTCAAGCAGAATGCCTCTTTGGCCCTCTTCAAAAGGAACCTTGATGACTGGATGGGAGATAGGAAATTCACCCTGGGGATCACGTCAGTCGCCCTGCTAGATAGAGGGCAGGGAAGAAATAGCCAGGGAATTGTTATGGCTAAGATTGTATAGGCACTAGGGCCAATAGCCTAGTACCAACCTATGAACCTATGTAGACCTCACACGTGCTCTTTTGAGGTGCAACAATTCTTCTTCAACTCCACCTATTTCCTCCTCTTCTTAGGGTGCTAGAGCCCTAAATAATTGTTTGAACTATTGGATTTTCTCAACAGTCAATATTCCAGATCATCAACCTAGTCTCTGTTGACTTTATAGCCCTCTCTGACCATTGCTTGCAGCTGATTTTGGCAACTAGTGATTTATGCTCTGGGCCAACTGTTTTACTGGGGAAGACTTTGCAAACACTGATTCTATCCCAATATGCTTTCCTTACTAAGAGGAAGTCTACCAGAGTTGCATGTTTGCCACTCTTTTACGTGATCTCATGACCGTCGCTCTTTTTGAACCATGCACTGGCGACCATTAAGCCATATGCCAAGCAGAAATCTGGAATGGCCACTTCTCCTTTATTACTGCTGCCCGACCCTTGTGGACCTAGGCAGTCTTCATATCCATACTGTCTGTCCAGATATGTGCATTCAAGTCACCCATTATCAACAATTCATGTTGTCCAGTTTTATTTAGTAAGTCCTGCAACTGCTGTATGAATCCACTCTTCTCTGCACTATTACAACCTTCCTGTGGGACATATACTGAGATTATAAATGCTGTCCAATCATTAGGTTGGAGTCTGACTGTGATGAGTCTGTCATGAATTCTGATTACATCCCTCACTGCCTTTTTGAAGCCTCTCCTTCACCACAATTCCCACATCATTTCTAGTCTGTCCTCCTGAGTAGTAGACTCTGGATCCCAGGCCAAGTGGCTTTGCTGCACTGCCCTTCCATCTTGTCTCTGATACATAGGATGTCCAGTCTCCTCTATACCATCATGCCATCCACTTTCAAGCTTCATCCAGTCAGTAAAACTACACTGAGTGCAGCAGTTTTTAGTTCAAGTTTGGCAGGTTGATTGTTTTTGATTGTTTTTTTACATCCAGCTTTTGCTCAACAGAGCTATCCTAGGTAACACAGGCTGTACAACTGGACTCTGGCTGGCCAGCAGCTTACTGATCCAGGGCCGCAGGCCAATACGGGCACATACACCCCTCCCACCATTAGCATGGTTCCCTGACACAGGTCAGTCTCGATCATACCCTCAACCCACTTATCACCAGCAAATACCCATGCCCATTTGGCAACATTAGTCAACACGACCAAATCACCTAGAGTCTTATTTTAGACCACTGAGTGGTTATAGCCCTGCTACAGTGCACAGTTTGTGACCTGTGTTCTCCTATCTTGGGGATACCATGCACCACAGTAGATGCCCAAAGCAATTGGTTTATACGATTCCCCCTGCAATGCATCATGTAGAGTCTGTGCTGTTGCCCACAGCTCCATTCATTGGGTGAGTTTGAGATAAAAACACTCAGCATGTCACCCCCCCCCCCCCCCGGAGGTGGGATGAATCTCACAGAGACACAGGGAGAACATGCTAACTTCAAACAGACATTGGTCAGATTTCAGAATCAACCCTTGTACCTTGTGCATGGGAGGCAAAGATCTTAACCATTATTCCCACTAGTCTCCATTATACCTAGCAGTGACAGTGTTTTTTATTACTTCCATCTGTCTATCTTTCTTTTGGAGGTATATAAATTAAACTGCCATTGTCAGCACTTTCCTACACCCTAAATGGTAACAAAAAAGTACAGTTTTGTACCTACCATAAATGTAGATGTTCGAAGATCCACATTGCTGCAGTCATAACCTGTGGGTAGTCCGCTGTCCTCGGTCGGTCCGAATACCAAAGTGTTAGGCTGGCGTCGGTCATGGTCACTTAGATCTGACGTCAGTACACCGTGGTACTAAAGCGTATGACCGACGTCATATCCTCAGTCTTTCTTGCCCCAGATGTCAGAAGGCCCTAAAAAGAAAGGCCAAAGCCAAAAAACAGGAAAAAATCCAACCACCCATGTACAAACAATATTTACAACCCAAACCACACAACCACCCCAAACTACAGTGGGGAAGGAGGGAGGGAAAATTGGACTGCAGCAATGTGGATCTTCGAACATCTACATTTATGGTAGGTACAAAACTGTACTATGTTCTTCATCTCACATTGCTGCAGTCATAACCTGTGGGTAGAATCCCAAAGCAAAAGTAAAGGGAGGTTGGTAAAAGCATAAAGCATTGGGAGCTGCTAGCATGCCCTGCAAAACTGCAGTGGCAAACCCAGCCCTAGATTTTGAATAAAGAGGGAGATGGTAATGTTTAGAAAAAGTGTGCACTGAACTCCAAGTAGCTGCCTCCAAAATATCTTTAGTAGCTACACCCCTCAGAAAAGCAGTAGAAGTGGCAGTAGCCCTAGTGGAATGAGGTCTGATTCCAGCCGGAATCTCCTTACCATGATGAGAATAACAAAAAGCAATACAATGGCCAATCCACTTAGAAATAGTTTGTTTAGAAACAGGTTTCCCTTGAGAACCCAAAGCAAAAGAAACAAACAACTGTTGAGACTGTCTGAACCCTTTAGTCCTGCTCAAATAATAACGCAACTGCCTGTGGATATCCAAAGAGTGCAAAATCTTTTCCCCTTTATTTTGGGGATCAGCATAAAAAGTAGGCAAATGAATAGACTGGTTCAAGGCCACATTTGAGACCACTTTAGGCATGAAAGTAGGGTTAGTACGTAAAGAGACCCTATCCTTATGAAAAATTAGGAAGGGTTCAACTGCCATTAGAGCCTGTAATTCAGATACCCTTCTAGCAGACGTAATGGCCAACAAAAAAGCTGTCTTCCAAGACAAAAACTTCAACTCAGCTGTAGCTGCAGGCTCAAAAGGAGATAAAGTGAGTTTCTCCAACACAAAATTGAGATCCCAGGAAGGAGTAGGAGCTCTACGTGGGGGTCTTATGTTCTTTGCCCCTCTAAGAAATTGCTTAAACAAAGGATGAGAACAATGGTGGGTCACAGTCATAGTGAGCAGAAATGGCTGCAGCATGAACTTTTACAGAGGAGAAAGACAAACCTTTGTCCAGTAATTCTGTAAGATACTGAAGTGAAACACTCAAATTAGGTACTGAAACATCAAAGCCCATTGCTTTACACCAAAGAAAAAATCTCCTCCATTTATCAGCATAAACCTTCCTTGTACTAGGCCGTCTGGCCTCCAAAATAACATTCAAAACTTGTTGAGGAAGCTGCGACCCTCCAGGGTCTAGAACAGAATATGCCAGGCTGTCAGATGCAGGGACTGTACCCTGACATTGAGGAAATGATTGCCTGCCTGGGACAGAAGGTGTGGACTTGCTGGCAAAGGCCAAGGAGGCTCCCGTACTAAACTCCTCAGCAGAGGGTACCAGTGCTGACGTGGCCAATCTGGAGCTATAAGAATCATGGAGGGCGTCCTGTCTGACCTTCAAGAGCACCTTGGGAAGGAGAGGCAGAGAAGGAAAGGCATAGACGTGAAGGTTGTTCCAACTGAATGATAGAGCATCCACTTTCCAAGCTTTTGGATGAAACATCTTTGTGTAAAACTTTGGCAGCTGGAAATTTAGTGGAGAAGCGAACAGATCTATGTCTGGAGTCCCCCAAAACACTGTCAACTGTCGAAATACATGAGGATCCAGTTTCCACTCGTGGGGATCCACCATCTGTCTGCTCAAAACATCCGCTAAGGAGTTCTGTGCTCCTGGCAGAAACCTTGCTTGAAGAGTGAGGTGCAAACTGAGAGCCGTCCCCCACAAAATCATAGCTTGCCTGCAAAGTGGGTACGAATGGGTTCCCCCTTGCTTGTTGATGTACCACGACAGTTGTGTTGTCTGTTTGAATCAACACTTGTCCTGGGTGTAGTAGATCCTTGAAGGCCATCAATGCAAATTGGACTGCTAACATCTCCTTCATGTTGATATGCAAATGTTGAAGTCTGGCAGGCCACGTGTCTTGAACCCATTTTCCAATGAGGTGTGCTCCCCAAGCCTTGTCCGAGGCATCTGTCGTTAAAACCTGACTCGCCTCTGGTCGGGTCACAGAGAGTCCCTTGTTTAGGTGACATTCCTGAGCCCACCACAAAAATTCCTTTTGAATGCAAGGTATTATTTGAATGACAGTGTCCAAATCGTGGCAGTGTTGAGTCCATACACTCTTGAGATACCATTGTAACTTCCTCATATGCAGTTTGGCATTGGGAAGCACCAGAATACAAGATGCCATGAACCCCAAGGCTTGAAGGACTGTCCTTGCAGTCAGCCTGGACAGGTGAGACAATTGTTGGAAGTAAAGGGAAAGATTTCTTTGCTTGTCCGGGGTCAAAAACGCCATCTGAGAGGCTGTATTCAGTCTCACACCCAGAAAGCACATGTCCTGAGAGGGTACTAGACTGGACTTTATTTCGTTCACAGAATACCCTAGGCACCTTAACACTGCCATAACATACTGAAGATGGTGAAGTAGCTTGTCTTTGTCTTGAGCAAGAATCAGGCAATCGTCCAAGTAAGGATAAATCTGTATTCCTCTTAACCTGAAGAAGGCTATCACCGGCGCCAGAACCTTTGTGAATACCCTGGGCGCAGTAGATAAGCCAAAGGGCAATGCAGAGAACTGATAATGTAAAGTCCCAGTCCGAAAACGCAGGAATCTCCTGCAGCTTGGCCTGATAGGAATATGAAGATAAACCTCCTTGAGATCCAGAGTTACCATCCAGTGATCTTTGCCTAGCATAGGTAGTAGTTGTTGCAAAGTCAACATTTTGAATTTTGGAATGTCCAGGTATGTGTTGAGAATAGACAAATCCAGAATCGGCCTCCAAGTGTCCCCCTTCTTTGGTACAAGAAACAGGCGAGAATAAAACCTAGGCCCACCTCTAATGGAGGCACCTGCTGGATAGCTCCCATTTGAAGAAGTAAAGAAATCTGTTTGTGAGCCTCTGCCTTTTGCTGAGGAGGAACGTCTGGCATGCCTTTGAAAGGGGGCAATGTGTGGAAATAAAACTTGTAGCCTCGGTTTATAATGTCCAACACCCATTTGTCCTGGGTGACTAAAAGCCAATTTTGCCTGAAAAGTGCTAACTTTCCCCCTAGAGGAGCTGCCAGACAAGAAGGATCGGGCAGCTGAAGATGCAGGTCATTGGGTCTGCTTACGAAAGGACTGGCCCCTGCCCTCACCAGCAGACTGCGCAGGGGAACTCCACGTCCTAGGCCTAAAAGAACCCTGTGCATGAGCTCTGCCCCTACCACGTCTAGATCTGCCCCTAGACTGTAAATCAGAAGAAGGGTAAGCCCATCCCTTAGTAGGCCAATTTCTGCTAAACTTAGGGGGCTGCACTTGTAAGAAATCTTTAACAGTCTGCATAGACTTAGCTTTGTCTTCCATTTTCTTCAAGACTGACTCCACAGGAGAACCAAACAAAACTTCAGACTGAAGGGGAGCATCCAAAATTCGAGCTTTAACATGCTCTGACAAGTTTTGATCCTTAAGCCAAGCGTGCCTACGAATAACTGATCCAGTGGCAGCCACCCTAGAAGAGGCCTGCAAAGCATCAAAACCACACTGCAAGGAATGCTTACCCACCTGATCAGAGGCATGAACCAAATCCTGTAATTCCTTACACTCTATGCCCTCTGCTAAAGCATCCACCTTAGATTTCAAATGACTAAGAAGAAAATTCTGGTATTTCAGCATATGAAACTGGCAATTTAAAGCCCTCATTGCAAGAGTGGAAGAGGTATACACTTTTTTACCCCACCTATCCAGAGCTCTAGAGTCCTTATCCATAGGAACTGGATTCTTTACAACAGAAGCCCTGACACCCTTAGGTCCCTGGCTAATAGTTTCAGGGTCCGCCCTAGGGCTCTTATACAAATATTTATGAGCCTCTGGCACCCTGTAATACCTGTCTGGCTTAACTGGGGCAGGAGGCAAAGAGTCTGGATTAAGTGAAGCCTCAGAGAAAACATCCTGTACAACATCTAAGACCGGAGGTATAGCCAAGGGCCTATGTTGTGGTAAAAACAAGAATTCCCTAAGCCTCTTTCGGGAATCTGAGAAATCCTGACCTTCCCATTTAAAATGCTCCCTCATAGAATGCAGGGTTTCTGAAAAAGAAAAATCCTCTGGAGGGGAAGCAGAGGGACTAGAATCCTCTGCGTCAGAATCAGAATAAGGGGGAAAATCCTGAATGTCTTCAGCCGAAGACTCTGAATAATCTGAAGAATGTTCCAATCCTTCCACCTCTGGCTCCACCCTAGGCCTCTTATCTGGAGGGGGCATAGAACCTCTAATCAAGGTAATTAAATCTTCTGCCATTTTAAGCATGTGCTTTTTAGGCACAGAACCTGCAGAACTAGGACTGACGCCAGAGGAAGATAAACCAGGCCTGGCCTTTGAAGGTACCTTAGAGACAGAGGGAGAAGGCCTAACCACCTTATGCAAAGAAGGGAGCACAGTCACCTGAGAGGCCCCCTCAGCCTGACCTGACTCCTGAGAGGCCACATCTTGCAAAACTAAAGGTTCCTCCTGAGACTCAACTGAAACCTCGGCCGGATCCACAGACTCCACCGTGGTCTCTAAAGAACCGGCGTCCGGAACGGACGACTCATCCTGTCTCGTTTTCAAAGATTTCTCCTTGCGCTTCTTCATGAAGCGGCGTCGGAGGATCCGACGGCATATTATAATTACACCGCTTACCGAAGACAAGCCTAGCACAATCTAACCTACGCTTAATAGTGCGCTTATTAAATTTAGCACAAAAGCGACACCCGACTACGTCGTGCTCAGGCCCCAAACAAGGAATACAAAGAGAGTGGTAATCCCTATGAGGTATCTGTTTCCCACAAGAAATACAATTATTCACTTTTTCTGACATCCGGAATTAACTGAGGCAAGAAAAGACAAAAATATTCCCCAACGGGGTACTTAGCCCAACTTGGTCTTCGGTCTGAAACTCAGAATACGAAAATTTCAGGATGCCGAACGACACTTGCAAACGCTGCTTCTGCTTCGGACCATGCGGCAAGAAAGACTGAGGATATGACGTCAGTCATGCGCTTTAGTACCACGGCATACTGACGTCAGATCTAAGCGACCATGACCGATGCCAGCCTAACACTTTGGTATTCGGGCCGACCGAGGACAGCGGACTACCCACAGGTTATGACTGCAGCAATGTGAGATGAAGAACATCTTACACAGCAAGGGAGCAGGAGGAAGGAAGTTTATACTGAGGCAGTGATCTCACATTTGAATATTTACTGTCAAAGTGAATATGACAGATGGCACCACTTGAACCAAATACAAAGACCAGGTTGGCACTGGAGGGGGTATGATTCCCACTACTCTCGACCAGGGTTATCACCTTGGTATGTGAGAGGAAGGGCCAGCAGTCCATGGATATAAGCCATGGCCCCAAACACAGCCGCTGGCCACAAGAGGCATGGTCTCTTCCAGGTCACACCACAGGTACCCACAGGTTGAAATTTAAAAAAAAAAAAAAGAAAGAAAACTGCATGTAAGTTTGATTCAATATCAAATTTACCAAATGCAATCTAGATCCAAGAGTATAAAGAGAACATGCTCTGCTATCCTGGGTAAGAAATTCTATTATCCACATCCAGACTAGGACTATTAATTACTCCAACACCCACACAAACTTCTCAGGGAAGGCTGGCAGAATGCTTCAAATCTCCAAGGCTTCCTTTCTGGAAGAGTAGTACTGCCAGCACTCGATATATGTCTATAAAAACACACACACACCAATAACCTGAGCACCCTCGATTCAGCCAACTAAAAATGAAGAGTAAAGATGCCTGAAAAAGGACATCTTGAGCAACTAATCCTCAGGTCAACATAACCAAACTGCACAACCTATAATTAGCTATCATCTTCTGGTTAAATGTAGTGTTGTCTAGGATTACTGCGAGAAATACTTAGTACCTTGACATTGCCGAATACTTGAAAGACATAGACCAATGCCAGCATTCTTGAAAACTGGTATGCTTATATTTGTTCTTATAAGACTAGTACTGTTGTGCAGAATCAGTGCAGCAACCAGACCTTGCCTGAATATTATATGAGTAAGAGTCATTCAAAGTGCATTAGCTGTGGGGAGGGAGTGGGAGTGTAGACTATAATCTTAGGCAGGGATTGAGAAGGAGTTTAGGGTTAAGTCGCTACAGTGGACTTTAGACAGCAGGGGGGAGTTTAGGTTTACAGAACAATCTGGAAACTTAGGTTTAGGGAATGATCAGAAGCTTCAGGTTTGGAAGGGGGGATGGAATTTTAATTTTAGGGATCTATAGGGGGAATTTTGCTTGATGGAGGAGGAAGGGAGTTTTAGGGTTAGGCAGTGATTGATGAGTTTTAAGTTTAGTGAGTGACAAGGGAATTTAATTTAGAAAAGGGGAGAGGAATTTTAGAGTTAGGCATAGATGAGGGACTTTAGGTTCAATGAGTGGGAGGGA
Source organism: Protopterus annectens (assembly GCF_019279795.1). Lineage (NCBI taxonomy): Eukaryota > Metazoa > Chordata > Ceratodontiformes > Protopteridae > Protopterus > Protopterus annectens. The sequence continues at coordinate 562,186,834 of NC_056747.1, forward strand.
GCTTTTGCTTGATCAAGGATGAAGTAAGAATAATAAGAGTCTGAAATAAAAATATAATTTGGTATAGTAGAACATAAAACATCTATTAATGTAAGCAGTTTAACCTACCCACATAAAAGGATTAAATAAATGTATACATCTCACACACACAGAAACACACACACATGTGTGTATATATATATATATATATATATATATATATATATATATATATATACACATATATATATGTATGTGTGTATATATATATATATATATATATATATATATATATATATACACACACACACACACACGCGTGCATTATATATACATCTTTACAATATAGATCCATACATATTAGTATTGCAGCAGCAAGCACTTTCCAAACATTCAATGCAAAGGATTAAACTAAAAGCATCTATAGTTGAAGTCATTTTTTCCTGCATGTCACCAGTGAAATAGGCTGCAACCCAGATGGATTTATCTACAGAATAAAGCTATGAAAAATGTACAGCCAGAGGCTGAGTGCTAAGACCTGTACCAGACATTATGAAGACTCTGAATGCAATCCTGCATACACATACTTACAGCATTGATGATAGATTTAAAAAAGGTTCTCAGTAGGCAAAATGACATTTTGTGTCAATAAATGTACTGATTTCAGTATGAACATCTATATAAGCTGAGCAGGACAGAATAATAATATTCACAAGAAAAAATCTCAAGCCTCCAGCTGCTGTGAGCAAGTATCTGTAAACCATTTAGTAAAGAATGCTGGCAGCTTTAGGCAGAAAAGCAACATGGGGTTTATTCTGACAAGAAACTACATTCTAGTACAGCAGCTCAGGAAGGAAGTTTTATCATCATATTTCAGTCGATATTTGACAGTCATGTTTGGCAGAGCAGACTCCAAGTTAGAGGCTCATTTTTCAAAACAGATCAGATGGTCTCAAAGGGATAATGATTTTTGTGTGGAATGACTTACATTTTTCAGTTAACACTCCAGTATGAGCAAAGTATTCCTGCAACAAATCAGTTTTACTTCAGTCAGCTATTCCAACTGGGTTGATTCTGGCCTCTGGACATATTTCAATGACACCACCATTATTTTTGCTGGGCATTTGCTGGTAGCAGACCTTGGCAAGCACTGCTAAGCTATACAGTAGGGGCAAAAGCATTTCTGTCATTCAGAATTTACCAGTTATCTTAATTTTTTGAAAAATTCATGTTCGGTATTTTCCGTTGATAAGGGTACCATCAATATCCAGTTACAGGCAATACTATAAGATGTGCATCCCAGGCTTACAATTCACATTCTGGCAATGTTACAGATTGTAAATGAGTGACAAACGGTTATTAATTTACTTTTTTTTTTTAAATAGGTCCAGACTGACATTTTGTTAGTAGAACATGACAGTACACTACACTAAGGACACACAGCCTAGTCCAGCTTTGCTGCATTTCAAAATCTTCCATGAGCAATGAGAGGGTTTGAACATTAATTGCATAGTCAGAAAATAAACTGCATACACACTATAACAAATGCATTTCATAAATCACTCAAAGCAGAGTTGCTAAAATAGAACCTGTTAAGCTCATATCCAAAAAGATGGTCTTTAAAATTCTTTCAGATTTGCTTGAATCAAAGTTGTTCTTAGTTTTCCTTTTCCATTAAGGGATAGATACTCTTAACACTCCACAAATTCACAAGCTTCTGTCACATAAAACATCTCCATCTCCCAGATTTACTTATATAGTCTTTGTCAACATACAGAAGCATATATCCAAGTCACAGACTAGCAGCATTATCTGCTCATCCCCAGACAAGGAAAACTATCACTTCTCAGTAGCCCAATTGTGCTGCAGAAGACTTATTACAAGCTGATGTTTCGTAACACAACTTTAGACTCGGTCAATAATGCTAGCTTGTGTAACACAGGAAGGGCATCTGGCAAACTGACATCTCTGATCCTAGTTTGAGTGTGAACCCAATCGATGTGGTTGGCAGGGTGGTATAATAGGTGGTGGCCAGACCTCTTTCCTATCAGGGAGGTTTGGAGAAATTGTTTGATACACCACTGACATCTTGGTGAGAACAAGTATGATGACAAGCTTGCTTTGCTGCAGTGTTACTATACTTGTGGTACAGGGAAGCTGAAGGGAGGGAAAGGCTCTCCTAGTGAGAGTTACAGAAGTTGCAAGGATCTCAACACAGCCTGGGCTATGACTGCATGGGATGCAGTGATGAGCTAGAAGGGACTCAAAGTGCCTATGATGATAAACAGTGAGGGCAGAATCTCTGGCATGGAGGCAGCCTGGGTAGGCAGCTCACCAACCCCCACCAAAAAAAAAAAAAATGGTTGATGTAATTACTTATTTGGGAAGCAGGTAGGTGCTGTCAGAAGAAAGTGAAAATGAGCTGGTACAGATAAATTTATATAGGGTTGTTACTTAAACTCTGCAAAGTGTGGCATCATGTATAATGAAAAGCAGAAAGCTGGGTTGAGCATGCTGTTTTATTCTGGGGCACATTTAGCCTCATTGCATATACATTACATGCTGTGTTTTTTTTTTTTTTTGGAGCAGGCTAGTTTGATAGTAAACTTAATGGTGAATATTATGTATAAAAGGTACGGGAAATGCTATCCAGTGGAAAAGGATGTACATTTCACAATGGAAAATTCAAGTTCAAGTTTAGCAATGTGGAAAAAAGAAAAGTATACTACTACTATGAAGTTTTTTTTTTTTTTTAAATGGGAAGGATAGACTGGTACAGCCAAATAAAGTGAGAAAAGATTGAATACTGCAACAGTGAAGAAAAGGGCATTTACTGTTATAAGGTTTTACACAACTGTACTAAGTCCTTCCATACCACTGTTGCAGCATTCATAACCTAAGGGAGAGTACAAAAGCTCAAGAGGAAATCTGGGAGGATGGCACTGAAGAACCCTCCCAAAACCCATGCAGGACAGCCCTGGTAAAGCCAGCTTTAGCTCTGGAAGTTATATCCAACTTATAATGCTTAGTGAAAGTATGAGCAGAGGACCAATTAGCAGCCTCAAGGATGGAACTGGTATCCAGAAACTTGAAAATGCACTAGAGGAAGCAACAACCCTGGTAAAAGAGCCTTTACCTATGAGGAAAGACATTTACCATGAAAAGAATAACAAAAGGAAATGGACTTAAAATCCAGGAAGGGATAGTTTTGCTAAGAAACTGCCAAACCCAAAGACCTGGGATGAAATACAAAAACGCTGCTTAGATCTGTGAATAACTTTAGTTTTATCCAAATAATATATGTGCTGTCTATGCAAATCCAAGGTGTAAAGAACCTTCGATGGTAGACTGTGAAGAAGAACAAAATGGAAGGCAGTTGAATAAACTGATTAAGGGACAACTCACTGACCACCCTGGGCATAAAAAGTGTTAGTTTTTCTCTAGAAACTAAGGAAGGAAGAACAGCCTTGAGAGTCTAATATTCAGACACTCTCTTGGCTGATGTGAGAACCAAAAGAAAGTACAGTTGTGTACACTTACCATAAATGTAGATGTTCAAGTGTATTCACTGTTGCAGTCATCACACTTGGGTTATCTACCTGCAGGTAGCTCTCAGTTGGCCCGAATACCAGAGACTTAGTATTTCTGCGTCAGATGCTGTTGCTTCTTCCTTGACGTCAGGTTGTCAGGGGTATAAAAACAGGCAGCCAACGCCATTACATCAGTTTTTCTTGCCCCAAATGTCAGGAGCCCCCAAATAGTGAGCAAGGATATGGTGGGGAAAACACTGCCAGTAAAAAGTAAATACCAATACCAGTAGGGACAGCCATAGAGAGGAGATATAAAGAGAGACAGAAAACCAGGGGGCTGGAGGGAGGGAAACCAGGACTGCAACAGTGAATACATTTGAAAATCTACATTTATGGGAAGTGTACACAACTGTACTATGTTCTTCGTGTTTCACTGTTGCAGTCTTCACACTTGGGTTGATTCCCAAAGCTGAGGAAGGGTGGAGGCAGTCAAGAAGAGTTAGGGCTGGTTAGTAGGCCTTGCAAGACTGCTGTAGCAAAACTTGCCCTGGATTTGGAAAAGAAAGGCAGGTGGTAATGCTTGGTGAAGGTGTGTACAGAACTCCAAGTAGCAGCTTTCAGGATGTCCATGGTAGGAACTCCCCTGAGAAATGCTGTAGAGGTAGATGTAGCCCTAGTGGAATGCATTCTGACTCCCGGAGGGGTTGGTTTTCCATGGTGCTTGTAGCAGAAATGGATGCAGTGTGCTATCCATTTGGAAATGGTTTGTTTTGAAACGGCCTTGCCCTCTGCCCCTGTTGCAAAGCTGACTAGCAACTCGTCAGATTTTCTGAAAGACTTACTCCTATCAAGGTAGAATCTGAGCTGTCTGTGCACATCCAAAGACTGCAGTATCCTTTCCCCTTTATTTTGAGGATTAGGGAAGAAGGTTGGCAAATGGATGGATTGGTTGAGAGTCACCCTGGACACCACTTTAGGCATAAAGTAAGAGTTAGTCCTGAGGGAAACCCTGTCAGCATGGGAAATAATGACGGGTTCCACAGCCATCAGTGCTTGTAACTCAGACACTCATCTAGCTGAAGTGATGGCTAGAAGCAAGGGTATTTTCCAACAGAGAAATTTTAACTCTGCTGAAGCAGCAGGTTCAAAAGGGGGAAGCGTGAGCTTTTCCAGTACAAAGTTAAGGTCCCAAGCAGGGGTGGGTGCTCTCTTTAGCGGCCTTAAGTTGTTTGCCCCTCTCAGGAATTGTTTGATGAGAGGGTGAGAGAAAAGAGGTGGCAGAGGATGGATCTTAATGGAGGAGAAGGATAGGCCTCTGTGGAGTAGTTCTGCTAGGTAATCCAGGATTAGAGGTGAGGAAGCCAGTGCTGTGACCTTTCATTTAGACTGAATCCAAGAACAATAACTTTTCGGCATAGGATTTCCTTGTACTGGGCCTTAGGGCTTCAAGGATGACATCCAGCACCCGTTTGCTTAAGGTTGCTGGTGTAGTATTTAAGGAATAAGCCATGCTGCAAGATTGTGGATGCAAAATCTGTCCCTCCAGCTGAGAAAGCAGGGTTGGGGTCTGGTATAGGTGCAAGGGCAGCACAATTGTCAGGCTGCGCAGGAGTGGGTACCAGTGCTGGTGTGGCTTGTCCGGGGCAATAAGAATTGTCCTTGGCCTGTCTTGTTTTATCTTGAGTACTACTCTTGAGAGAAGGGGAAGAGAGGGAAAGGCATAAATTGAGAGGTTTTCCCATTGAAAGGATACGGCATCCACTTTCCAGGCCCTACTGTGCTGGTTCCTGGTGCAGAATTTGCTTAGCTGGTGGTTGTAGGAGGTGGCAAAGAGATCCACCTCTGGGGTCCCCCATTTCTGAGTCAGACGGTTGAAGGTGCTGGGCTCCAATTTCCACTCATGTGGCTCTGGGAGATTTCTGCTTAAGTCGTCTGCCAGTGAGTTTTGTTTGCCTGGCAGGAATTGAGCTTGTAGAGGGACTTGGATGTCCACAGCCATGTTCCATAGGGCCATGGCTAACCTATAGAATGGGTAAGAATGGGTTCCCCCCTGCTTGTTGATGTACCACACAACTGTGGTGTTGTCTGTTTTTATCAGCAGCTGTCCTGGCAAGAGTAGGTATCTGAAAGCTGTCAGGGCATTCTGTACAGCTAGCATCTCTGTTTGGATGATGTGCAGATGAATTTGACTTGGGCTCCAGTGGCCCTGAATACATTTCCAGCCATGTGAGCCCCCCATGCATAGTCTGATGCAACTGTGGTCAGGGTCTGGGCAGCATGGGGTTGAGTAAAAGGCAGTCCCTTGTTGTGGTTGCATGCTTTTGCCCACCAAAGGAACTCTGTCCTTAGACAAGGTACGACAGGAATGACTGTTTCCAGGTCCTGAGAATGTTGGCACCAAAGACTTTTTAAGTACCACTGAAGTTTCCTCATAAGCAGTCTTGCATATGGAATTAGCAGTATACGAGGCCATGAATCCTATGGCTTGCAGTATTTTTTCTTGAAGGTAGCTGGGATCTGGTGGCCATTTGTTTGAAGTAGTCTGTCAGACAGACCTGTTTTTCTGAAGTGAGGAATGCCATCTGGAAAGTTGTGTCCAAGCTTGCTCCCAGGAATACAATCTTTTGACTGGATACCACTTGTGATTTTGTTTCACTGATGGTGTACCCCAATGAAGTGGAAGGCTTTTTACACATGCCAGGTGCTGAAGCAGCAATTCCTGACTACCCGCCTGAATCAGGCAGTCGTCCAAGAACGGGTAAATTTGGATATTTCTCTGCCAGCAGTATGCAATGGCTAGAGGCAGGCATTTTGTGAATACTCTGGACGCAGTAGATAAGCCAAAGGGAAGTGCAGAGAATTGATAATGCACAGACCCTGCCCTGAAACTCAGATACTTCCTACATGACTCCCTTACGGTGATGTGCAGATAGGCTTCTTTTAAGTCTAGGGTGACTAACCAGGCATCACTGGCTAACATATGGAGAAGCTGTTGCAGGGTAAGCATCTTGAATTTTGGTACCACCAGGAAGGTGCTGAGAATTGAAAGATCCAGGATTGGGTGCCAAGAGCCCTCTTGCCTGGGTACCAGGAAGAGTCTGGAGTAGAATCCTCGACTCCTCTGTTCTACTGGAACAGGCTGAATAGCTCTGATATTGAACAGGGAAAATACTTGGTTTTGAGCCTCTGCCCACTGGTTTGGAGGAAGGTCTGGAAACCCGCTTGGGGTTGGCAGTGAATGGAAATAAAATTTGTACCCCTGGGATACAATGTTGAGGACCACCGGTCCTGAGTGATGGACATCCAGTTTCTTGCATGAAGGGCAAGTTTTCCTCCTAGGGGCACAAGCAATTGGGCAGGGCTGGGAAACAGAGTAAATAAGTCATTGTGAGTTTTTTCCCATAAGGAGGTGGCTTACCACTCCCTGCTTTAGTGGTGGGGGCACTCCATTGCTTAGATCTCTGCATACCTTGAAACTGTAGTCTGAGTGGTCCGTTTCCTCTAGGTCTTGTTTGGGAAGGCCTGGAGGGGGCTGGAAAGGACCAGTGTTTGAAGGGCAATGCCTACTGAATCTAAGGGTTTGCACTTGTAGGAATTCTTTAACAGTCTGCATAGATTTAGCTTTTTCTTCTATCTTTTTAAGAACCTCTTCTGCTTTGGTGCCAAACAAACAGTCCTTATTCAAAGGAGCGTCTAGTAATTTAGATATAACATGATCTGGCAAGGTCTGCTCCTTCAGCCAAGCATGTCTTCTCAGTACAGAGCCAGTGACTGATGCCCTGCAAGATGCTTCTAGGGCATCAATGCCACACTGCAAAGTATGCTTACTAACTTGGTTTGCAGAGCACATAAGCTCCTGTAATTCTTTATTTTCTGCACAATCTGGAAAAGTTACCACTTTTTGTTCAATAAGTTACATAACATGCTGCTGGTATTTCAGCATGTGAAACTGGCAATTCAATGCCCTGATAGCAAGAGCTGCAGAGGTATATACCTTCTTACCCCATATGTCCAAAGCTCTGGAATCCCTGTCCAAAGGTGTGGGATTTTTGGCTGTAGTAGCCTTAATACCTTTAGGCCACTGAGAAATGATCTCTGGGTCAGCAGTAGGAGTCTTGAAAAGAAACTTGTGAGTATCAGGTAATCTGTAGTACCTGTCTGGTTTCCTAGGGACAGGAGGTAAAGTAAGACTGGATTCCATGAAAACATCATCTACAACATCCAGGACAGGGGGTATAGCTAAAGGCCTGTGCTGAGGCAACTCTAAAAATTCTCAAGACTCTTTTTGGACTGAGGATAGTCTTGACATTCCCAATGGAAATGCTCTCTTAAAGCATGCAAGGTTTTACCAAAAGAAAAATCCTCTGGAGGGGAGGCAGAAGGAATGGATTCCTCTGCATCTGAATCCTCATTGGCAGAAAAGGGCATGTCTTCATAATCAGAAAGGTCAGAATCATCAGACTCCTGGTCTGTATAACCTGAAGGGGATTGGATTCTTTGTCTCTTTGCAGGGGAAGGCTGGCTTCCCCTAATCAGTGTAATAAGGTCTTCAGCCATTCTAAGCATTTGTTTTTGTGGCATGGGTGCCTGAGCATGCGCTTTGATAGTCGGTTTTCTAGGCGTAGTGCGTACTCTGGGCCTAAGAAACTCGGTATTTTTGGTTAAAAATGAAGTTGTCAGTTTGTTTCGAACACTGGTAGAGCGAAAAACTGCCTCAGAAGCCGATGCCTGCACAGCAGCTCCGGACCCATCCAAGGTAGAGACATCTGATGGTTCCGTAGTTGAAGAAGCATCTCGTGGCATACTTGACTCCGAATGGGTCTCAGCAGAGGCCTGAAAATCCGCTGAAGTGGGCATCAGGGACTGCAAATGCGCCTCACGGCTTACCGACACAGTCTGGCGACTAGCTTAACAGAAGCATCGTCGGCAGTTTTGGACCAATGCGGTCTGTCTTTACCCTTAAGTTTTTTTGGAAAATCGGTAGTTGGATGGCTTACTGAAGCCATTTCAGAATACGGAGATAGAGAGCGAAAGAATTTAGCGACAGAGAGAGCTCGACGACGAATGGTTCGGGCATTAAACAAGGCACAAAACCGACAGCGAGGGATGTCGTGGTCTGGGCCTAAACAGGTGACGCAGTAAGAATGAAAATCTCTGTGAGGTATTTGCTTTCCACAGGCAAGGCAATTGTCAACTTTTTCTGACATCGGTTAAAGCAAAAAAAAAAAAGGATCCCCAACGGGGTACTTAGCTTTAGAAGACTTCAGGATTATTCAGCTCGAAAACGAAAAATTCAGGTAGCGGCCAACCAGCACTTGCGAACTGCTTCTGCTTCGGGGTCCTCCTCGGCAAGAAAGGCTGGGGTAATTGCATCGGCTGCCTGTTTTTATACCCCTGATGACCTGACGTCAAGGAAGAAGTGACAGCATCCAATGTTGAAATACTAAGTCTCTGGTATTTGGGCCGACTGAGGGCTACCTGCAAGCAGATAACCCAAGTGTGATGACTGCAACAGTGAAACATGAATAACATCAGTCTTCAAAGTACAATGTCAGAAAGCTGAAGAAGCAAGGTCAAAAGGAACCAGAATCAATTTTTAAGTACAAAACTGAGGTCCCAGGAAGGCAGAATAGGCTTCCTGGGAGGTCTTATATGAAGAATGCCTTTAAGAAATTGCTTGACCTCAAATCTAAAGGTTAGAAGAGCAAAAATTGCTGACAGGCGAGCTTTCACTGAAGAATATGCTAACCCAACATAGAGCAGATCACACAAATGGGAGAGAACCATAGGAACCTCCATAGACAGGGGGATCCTGATGGCGAGAGAGTCAGCAGACAAACAAATCTTTTCCATTTGGACAGACAGGCAGGACACAGGTTTCCTGACCTCCAGGAGGAAGACCAGAAGCATTCCCTCAGAAATGAGGTGCCAAAGGGATCAAAAATCCTATCCCCCATAGTGTCAGCTGAAGAGTGGACAAGTGAGAATAAATAAGAGACCCCTTGTCTTGTGTGAGAAGATCCACCCAGTGAGGTAACTTGTGGTGACTGCCCCTGACCAAGTGAGAAAAAAAGAGGTAACCAATGCTGTCTAGGCCAAAAAGTAATCACTACCAAGATTTTCAGAGAGTCTTGCTTGATCTTGTGCAAGACTTGTGATAACTGAGAAAGTGAAGGGGAGGGAAGGTGTACAGAAGCATCCCCTTCCAAGGAAAAGACAGGGTGTCCACTTTCTAAGCCAGAGGACATGGATCTCTGAAACAGAATAGCAGGAGTTGTCTTTTCAGAGGGGAGGCAAAAAGATCTACCTGAGGAATAGCCCACCGATGGACAAGATCCAGGAACACATCTCGGTGAAGCACACATTTGTGAGCTTGTGTGCTGGACCTGCTCAAAGAATCTCTCGCTAGATTATACTCTAAGGGAATGTAAACTGCCTGAAGAGTCACTTGATACTGGACAGCTAGATCCCAGACCTGAAGAGCTAGTCTGCAAAGAAGATAGGATCTTGTACACCCCTTGCTTGTTGACAAGTTAGATCACTGTGGTACTGGCTGTGAAAAGTTTGAGAGGTCTGGGATGAAACAGGGAATGAAAAGCTCGAAGAGCTATTGGCAGAGCCCTCATCTCCTTTATATTGATGTTGTCTGACCTCTGATGAAGAGGCCAGTGACCCTGAACCTTGAGAGCACCAAAGGAGGCCCCCCACCCCCTGTCTGAGGCATCTGTAAAGAGCTCTTGAGTCAGGAAAGGATCCTGGAAAGGAAGCCTCAGATTGAGAGAAAACTTATGAATCCACCACTGAAACTCAAACTGGAGACAGGGAAGGAAGGGTACATGGAATTCCAGGGGGTGGCAATGTTGAAGCCACATTGAGATGAGGTACAACTGAAACTTTCTCATGTGGAGCTTGGCAAGGGGGAGCATGGCAATGGTGGAAGCTATGAACTCGAGGACCCTGAGAAATTCCCTGTCCATGACTGAAGCCACGGGAAGAAGAGTCTGGAAAAAGGTGGTAAGAGACAGGGACTTTGAGACAGGCAGATATGCCAGCATGGGGATGGCCTGAAGCCTGTAACCAAGGATATGATGATCTTGAGGAGGCATCACAGCTGATTTCTGGAAGCTTATGGTGAACCCTAGACTGCAACAGGGAAAGAGTAAACTTGAGATCCTGAAGCAGAGAGTTGGGGGCGGAAGCTTGAATGAGCACATAGTCCAGCTAGGGAAAGATCTAAACTCCTCTCACTCTGAACAAGGCAATGATAGGGGTGAGACATTTTGTGAATATACGCGGGGCAGTAGAGGGGCCAAAGGGCAAAGCAGTGAACAGAAAATGCAAGGAAGAAACAGAGAAATGTAAACATTTCCTGAAAAGGGGATGGATGGGGATATGAAGTTAGACATCTTTGAATGAATAGAGTCTGAAAAGACAATTAAAAAGGAAGGAATATTGAGCATAGAGTCTGAAAAGACAATTAAAAAGGAAGGAATATTGAGCATAGAGTCTGAAAAGACAATTACAAAGGAAGGAATATTGAGAATGGTGTTAAGCTGGGAAAGATCCAGAATCGGTTTTCAAGTGCCCTCCTTTCTGGGAATCAAAAACATTCTGGAATAAAACTCCTCCCTGCTTAGGTAGGAGGCACAGCCTGAATTGGTGCCCTGGACCAAAAAAAAATGGAGGACCTCTGTGAAAAGTTGTTGTTCCTGAGGACGTTGAGGGATGCCCAAAAAGGAAGGAAAGGATTTCCAAACTATGAAATATCCCTGGCAGACAATGGACAGAACCCAAAAGTATGTCATTCTCACAGCTACATCTAATAACTGCTGAAGGCCATCTTGATTCTACACTGCATTTCTCTATCTTGCAATTACTATATCATACTGTTCTCACTATTAACTCATGCGGCCAGTTTTTATCACCAACTGTGCCAGTTTTTTGTTAAATGTGTTAATTTATAATTATTTGCTAATTATTGTTATATGACTAATTTCTTTACTGAGTTGCTTTGTACAATGTTGATTAATACATGTTCAATTTGATTATTTAATGCCGTCTATTTATATGTATGGAGCTTTTCTCCCTGGGCCTCCACTGAAAATGGGCCTCATGCCCAGTCGGACATCACCCAGTAAACAAACAAAAAATAAATAAATAAATAAATGTTGCAATCTTTAACCAATTTGGAACAGCCAGGGAAAGATGCGTTTCTGTGAGGTAGGGGGTTGAACAGACGTAGCAGGAGGCACGTGTCTACAACCCTTGTTTCTCTTAGGCTGACGGCAAGACTGCCTACTAACAAAAGCAGATTTGGAGGGGTAATTCCTCTGAAATTCAGGAATATGAGAAACAAAACTAAGTTTCAACTTATTACTGAATTGCTTCAGCAGTGGACGAGAGAAGAGGGGTGGTTCTGTATTGTAATGAGCTGAAATGGCTGAGGCATGAATTTTGATGGAGGAAAAGGAAAGGCCCTTTTGATGCATCTCAGCTGAGTATTGAAGAATCTGAGGTAAATTGGGCGCTGCTGTGCCCACCCCATGAGTTTGGCTCCAGGAACAAAATCTTTTCTATTTTTCAGCATAGGATTTTCTAGTACTAGGCCTCCTTGCCTCCAGAATGACATCCATCACTTGCTTACTGAGGAATGGGAATGGTGAGATCAGGTAATTAGCCAGGCTGCCAAGTTCAGGGTACCAGTGTTGGTGTGACCAATCTGCTGCAATCAGTATTGTCCTTGGTTTGTCCTGTTTGATCTTTAGTAGTACCTTGGAGAGGAGAGGCAGAGGGGGAAGGCATAAACTTTTTCCAGGTGAAGGACGGGGCATCCACTTTCCAAGCTTGTTTGTAGTGAGTCCTTGTGCAGAATTTGTCCAATTGATAGTTCTGGGGGGAGGCAATCAGGTCCATCTCAGGGCTCCCCCATTTGTTTCTCAACATGTTGAATATCTTTGGTTTCAGTTTCCACTCGTGTGGCTCCATGAGAATTCTGCTTAGGTCGTCTGCCAGTGTATTTAACTTTCCTGGTAGGAATTGAGCCCGTAGGTGCACTTTCCACTCATGTGGGTCCATAAGATTTCTGCTTAGGTCATCTGACAGTGTATTTATTTTCCTGGCAGGAATTGAGCCTGTAGGTGCACTTGGTAGCTCAAGGCTGTGTTCCACAGAGCCATAGCTAGCCTGCAGAGTGGGTAACTTTACCAATAATTGTCCTGGAAGAATGTGGTCCTTGAAGGCTGTCAGAGCATACTGTACAGCTAACATTTCTTTTTGATTGATATGAAGGTGCATTTGACTTGGGTTCATTTGCCTTGAATGCACTGCCCTGCCAGTTGAGCCTCCCATGCACAGTCTGATGCGTCTGTTGTTAGGGTTTGGGCGGCAGGGGGTAGAGTGAATGGCAGTCCCTTGTTGTGGTGGCAGGGCTCTGCCCACCAAAGGAACTCTATCTGTAGACAAGGTATGACAGGAATCATTGATTCTAGATCCTGAGAATGTTGACACCATAGGCATTTTAGATACCATTGTAGTTTTCTTATATGTAGCCTTGCATATGTTATTAGAAGAATACAGGAGGCCATGAACCCCAGGGCTTGCAGTATTTGTCTTGCAGATAGCAGGGTCTTTGTGGCCATAAGTTTGAAGTAAGTTGTCAAATGAACTTGTTTTTCTGGTGTGAGGGAAGCTATCTGGGAAGTTGTGTTCAAGCTTGCTCCCAGGAATACAATTTGTTGGCAGGGTACCAGATGTGATTTCTTTTCGTTTATGGTGTACCCCAGAGAAGTTAGCACTTTTTGTACAAACGCCAGATGATTCAATAGTATGCCCTGGCTTTATGCCTGAATAAGACAATCGTCCAGGTATGGGTATATCTGAATATTTCTTTGCCTGCAAAATGCAATGACTGGAGCTAGGCACTTTGTGAATACCCTGGGCGTAGTAGATAAGCAAAAGGGCAGTGCAGAGAACTGACAGTGCATGAAGCCTGCTTTGAAGCGTAGGTATCTTCTGCAAGATTCCCTGATTGAGATGTGCAGGTAGGCTTCCTTTAAATCCAGTGTTGCCAACCAGGCATCCTTGCCTAGCATAGGAAGCAACCGGGTGAAGAGTTAGGATAGAGAGATCCAGCATAGGACACCAAGAGTTATCTTTTCTGGACACCAGAAAAAGTCTCGAGTAGAAACTTTGTCCCCTTTCCTTTTCTGGGACAGTTTGAATAGCCTTTATACTTGAGAGAGAACTTGCTTTTGAGCCTCTGCCCACTGATTTAGGGGTATAACTGGCCAACCGTTTGGGGTTGGTAGTGTGTGGAAGTGGAATCTGTACCCTGGAAAACTATAATTAAAACCCATTTGCCCTGGGTAATGAGTTCCCAGTTTTTTGCCTGCAGAGCAATCTTTCCCCCTGAAGGAGCAGTCAGTTGAGAAGGGCTTGAAAGTTTTAAAGTTACATCATTGAGACAGTTTACCATAAGGGGGGGGGGTCTTACTACTCCCTGCTTTGGAAGTAGGAGCCCCCCACTGCTTAGTCCTGTGCGTACCTTGGGGTTGAAGCCTCAGTGTTCTGCTGGATCTGGGTTTGGACTGAGAAGGCCTGGAAGAGGCAGGAAAGGACCAATTCTTAGAGGGCCAATACCTACTAAATCTTGGAGGCTGCACTTGTAGGAAATCTTTAACAGTTTGCATAGATTTAGCCTTTTCCTCCATCTTTTTAAGTACTTCTGCTTTGTTGCTAAACAGGCGGTTCTGGTTCAAGGGAGGATCCAACAATTTAGCTTTAACATGATCTGGCAAATATTGCTCCTTAATCCAAGCATGCCTTCTAAGTACAGACCCAGTAACAGCAGCCCTGCAAGATGCCTCTAGTGAATCAAAACCACATTGCAAATAATGTTTTCCACCTTGTTCAGCAGAATGCATTAAATCCTGTAAATCCTTATTTTCAGCACAGTCAGGAATCAACATAATTTTCTGTTTAAGCAATCCAATAATGTGCTGCTAATACTTTACCATATGAAACTGGCAATTTAAGGCTCAAATGGCCAAGGTTGCAGAAGTGTATACCTTCTTAAACCATCTATCCAGCGCACTGGAATCTCTACCAGAGGGGGTAGGATTTTTGGCAGTTGTAACCTTTATGCCCCTTGGGTCCCTGTGAAATGGTCTCAGGATTGTGAGAGTCAGGAACCCTGTAATATCTATCTGGTTTTCTGGGAGCAGGAGGTAAGGAGTCGGGGCAAAAGCTAGACTCTGTAAAGGCATCATCAACAGTGTCCAGTACAGGGGGGATGGCTAAAGGCCTGTGTTGGGGCAGGAGTAAGAAATCCCTAAGCCTCTTTTTAGAATCAGAGTAATCTTGGCTTTCCCAGCAGAAATGCTCCTAAGAATATGCAAGGTTTCACCAAAAGAGAAATCCTCTGGAGGGGAAGCAGAGGAAACTGACTCCTCTGCATCAGAATCCTCATAGGCAGACAAGGGTAAATCCTGGTCATCAGAAGAAACAGAAATTTCAGAATCCTGATCAGAAGAATCATAGCCAAATTCAGTCCTAGGTCTCTCAGAGGGGGAAGTTTGACTTCCCCTGATTAAAATAATAAGGTCTTCAGCGATTCTTATCATTTGTTTTTTAGGCGTAGAGGCCTGACCATGCAGCCTGGGCGTCTGTTTTCTAGGCATGGATTGAGTTTTAGGCCTTGAAGAAGAAGATGGCATTGGTTTAATATGCAAGTCAGTAGGCCTGAATACACCCTCAGAAGCCAGTGCCTGCACAGCGGCTCCGGACACATCTAAGGTAGAGACATCCACAGGTTCCACAGTTGGAGCATCTCACGGCAATCCAGACTCTGAATGGGTCTCAGTAGAGGCCTGCAAATCTGAAGTAGCAGGTATCAGGGGCTGCGAAAGCGCCTCACTGAGTACCGGCGAACTGGCAACTAGCTTAGGAGAAGCATTGTCGGCAGCTTTGGACCTAGGTGGCCTGTCTCTGTCTTTATCTTTGTGTTTTTTTCAGAATGTCGGTAGTCGGGTGGCTTACCGAAGCCATATCTGGATAACTGAACCGAGTACCGAAATATTTAGAAGCATAAATATACAGACGAATAGTTCATTGTTTAAATAAGGCACAGAACTGACAGCGAGGTACGTCATAGTCATGACCTAGGCAAGGAATACAGTATGAATGAAAATCTTTATGAGGTATTTGCTTTCCACACAAAATACAATTACAGACTTTTACTGACATCAGTTAAGAGCAAGAAAAAGTTTCCCCAATGGGGTACTTAGCTTTAGTTAAAGACTTTTGATTCTGAAACTCAAAAACGAAAATTTCAGGAGTCAGCTGACCGGCACTTCGGGCACCACACGGCAAGAAAGACTGATAAAATGGAGTCGGCTGCATGTTTTATACCCCTGACTACCTGACGTCAAGGAAGATGAGACAGCAACCGACACAGGACCCAAGACTTTGTTAATCAGGCCGACTGAGGGCTGCTGCAAGCAGATAACCCAAATGTGATGACTGCAACAGTGAAACACGAAGAACATCTGGGTTTTTCCCAAAGGGGATGACTACACAATTTTTGGCATTGAGCTTAAGGTCATGGTTCTGACACCAGCCGTTGGTCACAGTGAGGCCATTCTGTAGTATTTCAACATCACTTGGGGAATTAATAATAGCTCCCAACTTGCAATCATCTGCAAACTTTGCCAGCCAGTCCCTTCGTGTTTGCCTGGACTTCAAAGAAGTAGATACCAAACAGGAGAGGACCTAGGACCGAAACCTGTAGGACTCCACTCGTGACTAATTGGCAGTCTGACTTGGAGTCAGCTACTTTCACACTGTGGGTTCTATCTGTAAGCCAGTTTGCAACCCATCTAGTGATATAGGAGTTGATGGCAAGCTTAGCGAGTTTTTCCTATGATTCCTGAGTGGGCAATGGTATTAAAAGCCTTGGCCCGATCAAGGTAGTCTGTATGAACTACCTTGTCTTCATCCACAGCTCTGGTGACTGACTCAAAGTCGTCAACCAAGTTGAGCAGGCATGATCTACCCATCACAAAATCAAACTGTGTGAGATCCAGAGTTTGGAGATTCCCTATATCCTTGTTTATTAGGTCCATGATGACACGTTCCATAGCTTTGCATATCAGACTTGTCAGGCTAATGGGGCGATAGCTCCCAGGGTCTGTAGTCGTTCCTCCTATGTAGAGGGATGACTGTAGCAGTGCGCCATTTGGCAGGGACAAAGCCTGAGGTGAGGCTGTGATTGAACAGAGCACACAGGTGAGGTGCCAGTTCACTCTGCAGTTAATGTATAACACAGCCAGGGATATTGTCAGGTCCCATAGAAGCTGTATTCTTGGCCTTGGACAGTGCTGTTTTAACCTGTGCAGCAGTAATACTGGGTGCCTGTCAATCTACTGGTATTGTGATTGGTCCTTTGGGGGGGGGGGGGGTAAAGTTGGAACTGAATATGTTGGCCAGTATACT
Source organism: Protopterus annectens (assembly GCF_019279795.1). Lineage (NCBI taxonomy): Eukaryota > Metazoa > Chordata > Ceratodontiformes > Protopteridae > Protopterus > Protopterus annectens. Next base: position 562,203,834 of record NC_056747.1, read on the forward strand.
GGTAATATCTGTTGGCTTGGTATAGGAGGTACCATTGTGCAATAGCTCAGAGCAAATCTGGGTATTGCCGTGGAGATTCTTTACATAACTATAGAAGTCCTTGTGGTTGTCTTTACTATCTGCTGCAATTCTGTTGTCATACCTAGCTTTAGAGGATTTGATAAGGGAGCTCAACTTTTTGTTGAGGCAGATAAGAGTTATTCCAGTCTTGGGACTTCACCTTATTCCGCATCAGTTTCCAGAGGACCACCAGTTTGGCTTCTTTTTTTTGGAGGTGAGTGTCTTGGTTCTATTGGGTATGGTGAGATCCATGCAATTGTGTACATGTTCTTACAGTGCATTGGTTAGCCACCTCTGTTTTTAGGATCCCAAAATTAACTTTGGAGAATTTTTTTATGGTGGTTACCTTTGCTGGAGGGGGGGTGGTGGAAGGGATGTGGATTTCCAAGGTGATTAGTTTGTGGTTGGATCTAACCAGGAAGAAGCTTACTACTGGTGTACAGCAACGGTCGCCCATGTTAGTAATGACCAGGTCAAGGATGTTGCTACCTCTAGTGGGGGTAAGAACGAGCTGGTCCAGGGCATTGGAATTAATGAACTCCAGGAAACGTTGGGCAAGTGTATTGGTACATGAGTAGTTTACCCAGTTAATGGAGGGGTAGTTGAAGTCGTCTAGTGAAAGAGTGTTCAGTTGGACCCTAATATTCTCCACGCTGCTTAGGAAAATGGAGTGCGAGTCTTTGAACATGGTTGGTGACCTACAGCAGGCTACAACCTGAATTGCTGTCTTACTTGGAGTTCTTTGCAAATTGATATAGACCACCGAGATCCAAAATGAATCTAATGGTCCCCCCTGTTTGCTTTGGCACTAAAAAAACACTTGAATAAGTTCAGAATCCTTTCTGGTCTGGTTGAACCTCCTGAATGACCTTTTTGTCTAGCAGTTTCTGAATTTCTAGAGCTGGTAACTCCCGCTCACACTGGGTGGAACATTGTGGGGATTCTTCTGTTTGGGTGGGGGAAGTTGCCAATAGGGAATGAAATATCCAGTGTATACGATTCTTTCCACCCAAGTGTCTTTTGTGATGGCTGCCCAGGCGTCTGGATGCAAAGATAAGCACCCCCTGACTGCCTCCAGAGAAGAACAGTCAGGCAACCCTTCAGGAACACTGCAAGAGTCTATCCAAAAAAATAATCTCAATACCCTTGATTTTGTGGACTCCCTCTGCCTCGGGGACAGCATCTTTCATTGGAATTTCTCCCTCTGCCTCTGGGAGAAATTTTCCCTCATGAGTCTTGAAAAGGTCCTTGTGATTTTTGGAACCACATCTTACCACTGTACTGATTCCTGGAAAAGATCTCTGCGGGGTATAAAAGCAATTTCTCATGGCAGACAAAGTCTTTCCATCTTGCTCGCTACAGGAAAGCATTTGTTTTACTGTGGGCTCAAACAAAGAATATCCATCAAAGGGAGCATCAAGGAAAGAATAATTAAAGGGCTCTGCAAAGTCTTACAAGTGCATCCAAGCAAGTCTCCTGATGGCTATGCCTGAACCCGCTGCCCATGAGGGACCTTCTGCTGCATGAGAGATTAACCTCATGGAAACATTAGAGGTCAAGTGAAGGCTGGCTAGCTGTGAAGAAAACTGTTTCTGTTCCTTCATCAACATGAACCCAGGACTAGACTTAGAGAGTCCCTTAATTACGTCTAATCATGTAAAAGTAATAATTGAGCGGCCATAAAGCAAAGTTCACTGAGGTATAAACACATTTCCCAAAGCTGTCCATCACCCTACATTCTCTATTAGGAGGATGAACAGAGGAGCTTTGCTCCGCAGGTTACTTCTTAGTGGAAGGAATTCCCTTACTGCAATAAAGTCTGTCTTTGGGTGGAGCAATAACCTTGTCTGGGTAATGCAGAATTGGTTCTATGGTATCTGGCACCTGCCATGCCCTGCAGGATGCAATCTAGGAGGTCATCCGCTGGAGGGGAAACCCAAGATGATGGGCCAGACACAAAGGCTTCTAGGAACACCAACTCCTCCTGGAAAGAAGAGTCCATAAGACCATTCACCTTTTTGGCGAAGCATCTCTAGGATATCTCCGAAGGAGATGTCTTCTGGTGGAGATCTGGGGGAACCTTCCCCTTCACTGAAGTCAGTATCTTCAGTTTAAGATTCCTTCCAGGAATTTAAGTGCCTCCTCCTGCACACACTTCTGGGGTACCTCTTCAATAGGGTGCTCTGGAAAGTTATCTGAAGAATTGGGGAGTTCCTGAGCAGGAACTGCCCAGAAGCTCGAACGGACTTGCTGCCCATGTTGAATAGGAGGATGAGGCTCAGAAGTCCAATATGAGGGGAGAAATGATGATACGATCTGAAGAAGGAAGAGTCAAAAAAATTCTCAGGTGAGAGAAAATCTTCTCCATTACCTTGTAAGCAGAAGTACTGGGAGAAGCTGAAGCCAACCTCACAGGAGCCAAAACTCCAAGTGCCGATAAGCCCCAACCATGCCAGGACTGCCATTTTGAGGGAGGAGTCAGAACTGAGCTGTTCAGTGTTGAGGCTCTGAGGGAAAGCAAAGGCTACAAAACTTGGAGTCGACTGCATCCCCCCAGATCCTATGCCAATGCTCGGGTTCCAAAACTTATTCTGCTCAAAGGGTGTTAAGCGTATTACGAGTCAGGGATATTCTTGGAGTCAAAGAGGAGGCCATCTTCGGACCTGACACTTTGACTCTAAGGGTTCTCAAATCCAAGTGCTCCAAAATCAGTGGTCAGATCGGAGAAGATACAATGGAATGAAAAACAGGCTGAAGGCTCACAGATCCAATGGGAACTGGTAAGCCTTCCATCTGGATCGGAGCTCTGAGGAATTTCCTCATCATCCTATCCACATCTGCCTTGGATAGACTTCAGGAATATCTAATAGAGGACTACCTAGACGGTGGTAGAGACAATTTTCTGGGTGTCTCCTGTAATATGGGAGATCCAAGCCCAAGGCAGACTGGCTCCTGAAAGAAGCAAGGGCTTCAAGGTTGAGGAGATTTTGACATAAGCATGGGATCTGAGGAGGTTGGATCCAATAGGTATTTTTAGACTTACTCCCTGTGGGCATCAGAGTTGGGTATCTCTTGCCTATAGGAAGTGCACTTTTTACAGCCTGTTGTTATTTTGGCCATGTTGAAAGAAAGAAAGAAAAGAGGAAAGTCTTTATTTTTTTAACAAAGGAAAAGTTTAGAAAGATAAGGAATTGCCAACAATGGTAATTAAAATACCCAATAGAAAAACAGGTAGAAAAACAGTCGGAAAGGGGAGACAAGTAAAGGGAGGATAGGGTTGTATAGAAAAATAAATAGAAACAGATAACAAAAGAAAACTAAATAAATTCTACTTTTACTCACGAAAAATTGTGTGATAAACTCAAAGCTCAAGAGAGCATAATTAGTGTCTGAACTGTAAGGGTTGCAAATGAGATCTGAGGTAATGCAGGAGTTAGGTGGATTATGGGTAAGGGGAGGAGCTCGAGAGGTGGCTCCAAGAATATCGAGATATGCAGCCAAGCTGGATCTGAGGTCGGATCACAGACCAATTTGTTGAAGAAGGAATGAAAATGACAACATTAGATTACATATTTCAGGGGTTTTATGCTTTCTAATCACAGCCAGAAGCAACAGAGAAGGGCAAAATCAGACTTTGATGCAGGACCAACCTATAACCTTGAAACAACTTCTAATTATAAAATACTCCTCCTCTTCACTCCAAACAAGACTAGGAACCATGGCAGGCAGCAAAAACCAGGCAGAAATAAACTGTCACATAATCTACTTTATTACTAAGCTCTTTCATCCCTTACTTAACTTAGACATGGGGCTTCATCAGAATAAAATTGCATAATAAGGTAGGACGGCTATTTAAAGTTTAAAAACACCAATCACAGAGCACATGTAATAAATATTAAGCATGTCACAATACAACACTTTTGAATAATTAATGAAAGCCAATAGCACAAGAACTGTTGCTAAGATATGTGGTGTTAAAAACACAAGTAATAATAACGATAATAATTCCAAAAAAATATCAAAATTAAACTTTAAAATACTGAAACACCTAATAAATCTATGTTTAAAATATTAAAAGATCTAATTTTTAAAACACTTTTTAAAGAGAGATTATCATTCAACCCTGGTGGCTAGCTGGCATTTAACCTAATTTGCCAGCATAACTCTTTTTATTCTAAGAGATTTTCAATGTCACCACCTCTAGGCTTTAGAATTACTTTGTCTATAACAGTAAAAAAGAAAATTGTTAAAATTGCACAAACCACAGAGTATCTGTATAAATCATTATTGGTTTTCCTATCTCTAATGTCTCTTGTTTGTTCATAAATTCTGTCTTTTAATTTTCTCTTAGTCTTACCAACATAAAATTATATACGAGACAAGTAGCTAAATGCACAACCCTTTGAATGTCACAACTGACATGTCCAGGATAACTAATAGCTCTGTGGTAACTATTTACACTGACATAAGATCCATCATTAATGGATCTACATGTTTTGCATCTCCCACATTTTGCCATCTTAGAACACCACCAGTCATAGTTATTCATGGGTTCAGTCTCCACCAATTCTTTTAAATTCTTACTAAAAACCAAATAAGATGTTTCACCTAACCTCCTCTTCATTTCTTGGGTAAAAATCAAGTTCAAATAGGTGAAAATTCTTTGGATCTTAAAGGCATCCCTATTATAAGGGATTACTATTGCTGCGGTTTTTAAAATATCAGATTTTCTAGGGGTATAAATGTTAAATATATCTTTTAGGCGAATTCCCACAATGGTTGCATAGTTTTCCTTCCTTTCTTGAAAAATGAACCCTTTTAAATTTTTGAGGAGGGTTTGTCGATAACCCCTTTCTTTGAGCATTTCGATTAACGTCTTCACTTCACAATCAAATATAGTGTCATGCATAATCAGCCTTTAAAGTCATTCTGACCATTAACAATGATTTTCGTTTGGAAAAATATGGGTGACAACTAGTAAAGTGTAAATAATCATTTGAAAATTTTTCTTTCCTGAAGATGGTGGAACAGTAGGCGGAGTGGAATTACCAGACTTAAAGAGGTATTTCAGAGCTACACAGTTAAGACATCTACACATAGGACAAGCAGAAATCTATTAATCAAAGTTAAATGGGATGATGATGAAACGGGGGAAACTCAAGAAACAAGAAGAGACTGGGATTTTGGGTTTAGACCTTTAAGGGGAATAACAATAAGCATACAGGATATTATATTTATAAAGTAGAAGAAAGTATCCTAATAACTAAGCAAACACGGGAAAGGAGAAAGAGTCTGCCAATAGGGATGACTGCAATTAGGGGTACAGACAACAGGCAAGAGAGGGCTAGTATTTATTGGAGAAAACTGGCAAATGAACCAAGATATTGGCAGCAAATAATTAGAGAGGGAACTGTAATAGAATGGGAAGATGCCAAGAATTTATTTGGACCCCAGGTTAGAGATTGCCTTCCCTATCAAGGTTTGATATCAGAATATAGGCAAACAGAAAGAAATGGGTGGGGGTCCTAAAGAGAAGACCGGCACTGTTAAAATTTTTAGTATAACCTAGAACAGAAGTTGCTATTAAAAAAGGAGTAATTAGCAGAGCATACAACATATGTTGCATGATAACTATAAGAATCACTCAGATGAGGTTAGAAAGGTTTGGGAAGAGAGACTGGATAAGCAATTCAAAAAGCAATGGGGGGATATATGTATGCCTCCCAAATATGCAATAAAATCTAAAAGATTTAGGATATTTGTTTGGAAATGTTTACATAGGTATTTTTATACCCTAAAGAATTTTCCCTCAGGTAGAGGGCAGATGTTGGAGGTGTGATAGGGAAGAAAAATAGTAACTGGAAACATCTTTTCTGGGAGTGTAATGAGCTGGCAGACTTTAACGACTCCCTGCAGACTACTCTATCATAGATACTGGGTGAGCAAATTGATATATCTATGGAAATGATTTTTCTGAACTATGATACAGAATGGGAATTGCCTAGATACATAGTAAGGCCTTGCTGAGTCTAATTATGGTGGCTTCTAAAAAAGCAATTACTAGATATTGGAAATCGAAGCCTAAACCAACTGTACTAGTAGTAGTAATATAGTAACATAGATAAATCAACTGAAACTGGGATCTTTACAAAAGGGTAGGAGCAAATTACATAGATAAAATGGGAATTGTGAGAACAATTCATATAAAGGAGGAACGAGACTAAAAAAGGCAGAATTTGAATGAGCTATGTAATGTTTTACTGACAATGATTTGGTAGATGAGCGATGTATAATGTTTGCAACTAAAATTATGTCACTATGGTTTGTGATGTATAATGTGTGCAAATAAGATTATGTCAATATGGTTTGTTTTCAGTTTTATAAATGTATGGTTGCCTATGTCATAAATGCTAATTTAATAAAGATGTTTCTTGTTTAAAAATATTTAAATGGATGAGTTTATACCAGCGCATGGGATAGTATCATGCACTGACTTGCCATTCCTTAGTGCTTCAGTTACCTTCTTAACAAGTTCTCCAGATTCTAAAGACAGAACTTGCTTTTCCCAAAGACAAACTGATTCAGGTCAAGGGCTTATGGGCTACCACCATTACTATCGTCTAACAGTTCCATAACATGTCCCATTACTTTATATAATACTGATGAGACTAATTGGTTTATATTTCCTCATGTCAGAGTTGGGGCCATTCTCCAATCCTTTATCATACATCCTGTGCCAAGGCTAAGACCACACAACTTTAAAAAGGACTCTGTCTACTGATAACAAGGAAGCAACCTGGTATGTTGTCTGGATCCATAGAGCGAGTGTTTTTAGTTTGAAAGTGATTGTTTAGAACCTGTTCAAATGAAAAGCTGGGGGAGGCATAGACTGATAAGTAATGGGAAGAGAGGAGGACAGAAGGAAAAAGCTGGAATGAAATTTGCCCACAAGTATATTGGTGATATCCTCTGGCATACAGTAGATGGTGGGGTTTAAGATCACTTCTGAGAACCTTATAGTTATCTTTAGAAGCGTCAATATTCAGTTTGTATTAGATTTTTCATGTTTTAATATTACAAAAAAAAGTTCTTTGAGACTGTTTATGAATCACTTACAGAATTGGGGGGGGGGTATTCTTTAATGACATATTTTTTTCTTTAACAGTTTGTTGCAGCCCAGGGACTTATTCTTAAATTTGTCATCAGACTTGTGACGGATGAGGGTGGGTCTACTTCAGAAGACTAAATCCCAAAAGACTGAAAATTCAAAATACTGAACACATTTTTAATGCAGTCATGTGGGGGACTGCATCCCCCCAACACCCCCTGATAACTATATATACCAACTGCAAGATCACACAACAGTGGGGAAGGGGCAAATTCAATCATCTAGCATTTTGAATTTTCAGTCTTCTGGGACTCGGTCTTTTGTTTTTTTCAGTCTTTTGAAGTAGACCCATGAGGGCATATGCTTCAATACAAAAGTTACAGTGGGAATAAGACTCAGAGGTATAAGTGGCAAGTTTGGTTATAAGGTTTCCAGGAAGGGAAAACTTTTAAATTCCATTATGTCATTTGAAAATGCTAGAATGATGGTGTTTTAGAACTTCCTAACCACCATGCCAATGGGTGCAGTCTTGGGTTTGGCTCTTGGGCAGAATATGAAAGCTTAGTAGTCTGAGCTGATCATGAAGCCTAAAACTCTAGGTATGAGGAAAGAGGCGCTGTGTTAATAAGGACAGGGTTGGGTTTCCTACTGTGGATTCCACAGTAGGACACTATCGGCAACAGATTTTGCTTTACTAAAGTTACAGAAAGTACAGTTGTGTAAGTTGAACTTACCATAATAGCAGATCTTCAAATGATCACTAATGAAGTAGTCTTAGCTATATGGGTTATATTCTGTCAAGGATGTAACAGCCGACCATCTTCCAAAGCTTCAGAGCACCTTCCACATGCAAAAACTCTCAAGTAGCTTGAGACGAGCTAACTAAAAGACAAGTTTGGGCACAAAGCCCTTTAGAGCTTTCCTGCCAGCAGACAGAGGGAGGCTAAGCCCTGAAAAGGCAATGCTAGGAACAACAAAAAATGAATACCCATACCCTGACATAAAAAAACACACCAAAAAACAAGGGGGTGGAGGGAGGGAGTGGCTACTGCAGTAATGGTCATTCAAACACCTACGGCATGGCAAGTTCAACTAACACAACTGTACTATGCTCATCATATTGATCACCTAGAGAAGGACTTAAGCTTGGAGCGTTTTGTAAAAGTATGTAAATAGGACCAAGTAGCAGCTTCTAGAACATTTCTAGAAACCGACCCTTTCCAAAAAGCCACAGATGAAGCCAAGGTCCTGATAGAGTCGGCCTTGACCCAGCCTAGAATAGTTTTGTTATGGTGAGTATGACAAAAGGTAGCAGCCTTAGGCAGCCATTTGAAAATCTGTTTTGACACAGGTTGTCTCTTATACTTACATTCACAAGAAATTAACTGATTTGAAGATCTGAAAGATTTAGTTCAGTCAAGACAGCACCTGAGTTGTCTGTGGAGATCCAAGGTATGGAGTATCCTTTCTCCCCCATTTTTAGATTCAGAAAAGAAAAGGAGATGGATAGTTTGGCTTACAGGACACTTGGCTAACACTTTAGGCATGAAAGAAGGATTACTTCTCAAATAAACCTTGACCCTATGAGAAATGACACAGGGTTGACTCACCATAAGAGCTTGAAACTCAGATACCCTTCTTGCAGAGATCAAAGCAATCAGTAAAACTTTTTCAGGTCAAGAACCTCAAAGTCAGTAGGTAACTGGAAACATACTGCATTTTCTGTGAGTGTAATGAGCTGGTAGACTTTAAAGATTCCCTGCAGACTGCTCTGCCAGAGATGCTGGGTGAGCAAGTTGGAGTGACTAGGGAAATTTAATTGTTGTTGTCTTTCGGCTTTTCCCGGTTAGAGGTCGCCACAGCGGAACTCCAGTCCGCTAATGATTGGCAGTAGATTTTCCTGCACCATCGCGGAAGTACATACATGATAATTTAGTAAAGATGTTTAAAAAAAAAAAAAAAAAAAAAGAGAGAAAGAGAGAACCTCAAGTCAACCAGATGAGCTGGTTCAAATGGAGCAGGTGTTAGCTTCTTTAACACAAAATTAAGATTCCATTTTTTTGGGTCTGCCCAAGACACAATCTTATGGGATACTACCGATGACATTTTTCTGTACAGAGAAAGTACTTTCAACCTTAACGGTATGAGTTATGCCAATTATCTATCCAGCAAACTATATATAGGTTAATGCTGAGTTGAGAAAGTTTACCAATAATCCTACGATGGGGAATAGTGTCAAGGGCCTTGGCAAAGTCCAGATAAGTAGCTTGGACTGTAGCTCTTTATTCTTGGCCTCAGTAACCCTTTCAAAGAACTGAAAGAGACAGAGCAGGCAAAGATACGTCTTTTGCAAAGTTGAACTGGTTCCAATGACATATTGTTTATTAGTTCAGCTATAATATGTTCCATAGCATTGCAAATACTAGTGAGATTTATAGGTCTGTGATTCCTAGGGTCAGTACGGGAAACATCCTTATGAAAGGGTTCTTGTTAGGAAAACAGTATAGGTCGGCATGTGTGTACTAAATAAGAAACAACAGGTGGCTGAGCTCTGGGTCTACCAGTACATTGCCTAGCAAGTTTAAGAAGGGATTTTTTTCAGTACCTCAGTATACACGGTTACAGTGTGTTACACTGTGGTGGTATGGAAGTATGCTGTTTGTTGTCAACTGTCGTGAATGACATGGCAGTCTTTGATCTGAAGGGTTTTTAGACTTCTCACAAGTGGATTGTGTATCAAGTATCAATAACTAGTTGTCGGTGAATATATGTCAGTTAATGCTTCAAGGTAAACAGTGGTAACAGGCTAGCAACAGATAAGGGCAGACTGTAGTCACATGCTGGCTAAGAACTGGAATACAGAGGATACAGCTAAGTGCAACGAGGAATGAATGGTGGTCATACGTTATAATGGTGCGTTGTGACACACTAAATGTATTTAAGAACTACAATAGCAAGTGTAATGTTGTGTCTTTTCGGCTTTTCCCGGTTAGGGGTCGTCACAGCGGAACTCCGGTCCGTCTTTGCAGTAAGATGCTGCCCGGTTCAATTCTCAGCTAGAGCGTCTTCTGCGTGGAGACATGCATGAATGGGCGTACCTTCGCTGAAGGTTGTGCGTCAGGGCTGGTAACTCGGCACGTAAAACTCAATTACCAATCATTAGCGGACCGGAGTTCCACTGTGGCGACCCCTAACCAGGAAAAGCCGAAAAGACACAACATTACAGCAACGAGTAAACATAGCAATCGGTAACTCAGAGAAGTTAAATTAAATTTAGCTATGACCATGGCTAGTTGATAGCAGCATGACCAGGCATAACCAGTATATAGTGAAATGACACTTCTGTTGAAAAATGCAGCAAATGAATCATTATCAGCACAGATAAATGGTGTAACAAATTAAAATTTGCTTCATCAGAAATAAGACTGGGATACTGGCAGCAAGACAGCACTCAACACCTACTGCAACAAGCATGGCAATGTAGATGTTAAGAACGGCAATGATAAATTCACTGATTTAACACAGCAATCCAAACAAGAATCAGCATCCTAATGCAGTCTGTAAAGCAAATGGGCAAACTTTGTCAGGATAACTGCTGACGAGTTAACAAAAAAAGCCCATTGGAAAGGCCATCTACATGGTAGTATAGTACAGCAGCAAAATAGCAGTGCTAATGTTAATGCTACAAGTAACTGAAGTGCAGTCAATAAATGAATAAACAGAAAACAACTTGCACTCAGTGAAATAAGGTAAAAGTACTGAATTATATGCAGCAATCAGATATTATATAACAAATTTCACTCCCTGTGATACAAGCATATTTCAGTGCAGTCAGTCAGAACAGCAAAGCAGACAAAAAATGTCACCACAATATAGTAAGTCAACAAATGCAAATTTCAAAACTAAAGCACAGTAATTTAGTCTGCAAATGTTAAATATACCTCACTAATTCAGACTGTGAATGCAATGTAATTCAGACCGTGAATGCAATGGTGCTAATACAGCATTTATCTTGTACTTGAAGGATTTACAGGAAAGGGTTGCCTCGCTTGGAACTACTCACTCTTAGTTATTTTAAAAATGTTAATTTCAGCTAAGTATGCTTAATTGTAATTGGAATTGGTGTTGTATAATAACGTATTTATGTTTGGTGATTCAACATACTTACAAAAGTGGGGGGTAGCCATGGGCACCCCCTGCGCTAACACCTACGCCAATTTAGTAGTTTTATGGTGGGAGAAACTCTATCTTTTCACACATGAGGATTTCAGATACATCAAATTTTACAGGCGTTTTGTTGATGATGTCATTGTCATCTGGGAAGGCACACAGACTTCTTTTGAGTCTTTTATGCAGTTTCTAAATACTACTACTACATTTCTAAGGTTTACGCAAGAAATTTCTGATAAAGAAATTGATTTTCTAGATGTCACACTAAGACTCAACAAAGAAGGTAGAATAGACACAACTTTATATAGAAAACCCACCTGGAAAAACTCTATGCTTAGCTTTAATAGTATGCATCCCCGACATACTTTTCAAGCTATTGTCAAAAGTCAATTCACTAGGATTCATAGATTGTGTAACAGAACTGAGGATTTAAATAAGGAAGCACAATATATGGAGGAATTATTTATAAATCGAGGATATAGCCCCTCCATGGTTAAGAGCATTAGATCTGAAGTCCTGGACCATATAGACCAAGTGGGCAAACCATACCCTACCTTGAGGCATAAAAAAGAGAATTCTATGTTCTACAAAAAGAATGAGGTTAGAGACAACCAAGTTAATTACATCATTAGCTATACTAGTGACATCAATAAGATACAACAAGTTGTCAGTAATAATTGGCATATTTTAGCCACGGACTCTCAAACCAAGAACATCACAGGCAGATATCCGAGGTTCATATATAGAAATAGCAAAAATCTTAAGAGATTATTGTGTCATGATTCACATTTTAGGGGACGACATGCCACTCAAATACAAAATTCTATCATCATTAAAAAGTCAGGCACCTATCCCTGCTATGATTGCAAAAGATGTAGTTATATCACAAAAACACAATACTTTCAACATCCTACCAGTAAATATGTTTTTAAACCACATTTTTGGGCAAATTGCAATACTTCCAATGTGATATACCTTGCAAATTGTAACAAATGCAAGGCATTTTATGTAGGACTTACAAAGAGGAAACTCCATGAACGTATTTACAACCATTTATACGACATACGTAAGTCCAATGACACTAATGCTCTAGCAAGACACGTCATAGAGTTTCCTACGCACACATTCTGTTTTAGGGTACTACAAATAGTTAAACAGGACGCTAGAGGTGGAGACAAGGAGAATCAACTCGCACTCATGGAACTCAACTGGATCCTAAGGCTGGGTGCACATATAGAACCAGGTATTAATAACCAAGTGTCAATTAAACCAGCTTTAGTATCTGATAGATAAGCTGTGTTCTTAGTATCTTTTTGGTACACTTTTTGGTACCATTATTCACTCACTTTTTATTAATTCTCATTGTATATTAAGGTTTTATTCTTATTTATTGACTTCCATACTAACCCAATACATATATATATATACATGTTCACTGAAAAAGCAAGCTAGCATTAGTGATTGGACATATACATACATTAAAGACACAGGCTGTTCCTTATGCATAGTCATTTCGCTGATACACATATATATATATTTTTTTTTAGTATATATTTTTCAGTGTATATTTAGTTGCCAGTAACCAGTTCTATTTATTCATACAGTATATGTTCTATGTTCATGTTTTATTTTTATTATTGTCATTATTATTATTTTTAATTCAAATATATCAGCGTCACAGCACTGATATTAATTCATTAATTTATTGATAATTTAGTTACATTTGATTGAATTAATATGATTGCATATATATATTCTTGATGCTTCACACAGCATCATAGATATGTTATATGAAATGATCAATTTTGTTTTGTCTCGCTTGTTTTTATAAGTATGGTTTCACGAGATTCGTATGCATTTTCATTTCTACTCTCATTTCTATGAGATGTATATGAAGGGTATACATATGACATCCATGACATACTCATGCATTTAGGTTTACCTTTTGGCATATGAAATTATTGCTTCTCGTGCCTTATGAATTATGTTCAACATGATGCATTCATAATTTTTGCTGTTGTTACTATTACTATTGATCTTTATTAAAGCTTTATACACATTTATATGTATACGAGTGATAGAAATGATAAGTCATGTCTTAAGGGGTTAGGTGTATATGTTTTAAAACAGTATCTATATAGGGATTTTAACACATATTTTTAGCGTTGTTGTTTTAAAAGGACGCAAGAATCAGGAAACATTGTTGCCATTGTTAGTTTTGTTTTAGCTTGAATGTAGCCCTTTTAATAGTGACAAGGTTCTGTCTTGATTTGTATGCATTGATTATCTAAAGTAATTAATTGTTTAATGAGCATTTTCCCGCCTTTTGAATACATACTTAAACCAAGAAGGCATTTTCATTAAAACATCTGATGAAGCGTGGGTGTCCACGCGAAAGCGCTCATTTTTGTCTCCAAATAAAAGATTTGTCCTTTACAAGTGCTACCAGTGTGTCTCGATTGGTATTCAACTGAATTGTTGCATTTTTGGATGGTTCTACGCGTTTGATACTACACTTGTATCCTGTACTCAGCAATCAGATATTATATAACAAATTTCACTCCCTGTGATACAAGCATATTTCAGTGCAGTCAGTCAGAACAGCAAAGCAGACAAAAAATTTCACCACAATATAGTAAGTCAACAAATGCAAATTTCAAAACTAAAGCACAGTAATTTAGTCTGCAAATGTTAAATATACCTCACTAATTCAGACTGTGAATGCAATGTAATTCAGACCGTGAATGCAATGGTGCTAATACAGCATTTATCTTGTACTTGAAGGATTTACAGGAAAGGGTTGCCTCGCTTGGAACTACTCACTCTTAGTTATTTTAAAAATGTTAATTTCAGCTAAGTATGCTTAATTGTAAAGAGTTTTCCTTTGTGATTTACCTTGTCAGTGTGTATCTGTTGTATTCTACTGCATTTGGAGCTTTTCTCCCTGGGCCTCCGCTGAAAATGGACCTGTGTCCAGTCGGACATTCCTGGTAAATGTAAAATAAAGCAAATAAATAAATTGTAAGGGATAGACAAAAGAAGACAGCACCTACCGACTCCTGTGGGAAGCAAGGTTCTACAATGTTGCTTGTAGTACACCCCAGGTGGTAAAACAGCAAGTCACCTTCTTGTTTAGGCTCAAGGTGGTGCAGCAGCATGCTACTCAGCCAATCACGGTGCTGAATCATGCAACACAAATCCTTTTGCCTTAGAGACTGTGTTCCTTGCCTGGGTTTGTATGCCCATATATAGCATTAATGGTTATTTAAGTTTGACAGACCCCTGTAAAGGGTGTCAGATTACAACTTCAGCAATAAGGAGATAATTTATTTGCATTTTACTTACAGGATACTATGACAGGGATAAACGAAAACAAAAATTTAGAGCAGAAGCCAGAGGAGTAAGCTCCTATGAGTACACACGGGAAAAATTAAGAAATACACAAAGCATTTAATACAGTAAATCAGAAGTATATAAAACTACAGTAAATTATTTACTTAGCAAGTATCAACATTAAGGAAAGCGTATGGTAAAAGATGCAGGCGGAAAGTAGGAAAATGAGTGAGGAACTCAAGGAAAAATGCAAAACAGAAAGAAAGGAAGTGGGATAGCTTGTGTTAACTGTTATGTAGCCAAAAGGAAATAACACAGAAAAAAGAGGGACAGAAGATCAGTCAGAAGGCTGAGTTAGAGAGAGTGTACAAAGTACACAGGAAGCACTGTATGACTGCTTCATGGTAGATCAGGACATCACAATGATATTGGTTGGCAAGTGTAACTCGCACATAAAACCTACAGGAATGCCTAACCTTCATACGCCTGTGGAGATCAAAGTACATCTCTTTCTATTCTAGCTACAGGGACACCCTTGGACATTTGTCTGGACTCTGCCAACTGAATACTAAGCAAGTTCCTTGACATAATGTTTGCTAGGTTGAAGAGCGTATATGGTTGCTAGCAAACCAGAGGAGAGAATAACATCATGCGTTCATGTCTCCTACAATACTACCCAGATGAGGTACTGAGTACAACAGATAGTGCACATGTAAGAATAAAAGCCCCAGGCGGCCCACAGCAACAAAGCTTTGTGAACAGGAAGGGATATCATTCCATGAACTGCCAGGTGGTGTGATGCAAAAGGTTAATAACCTATGTGTCTGTACAGCATTCAGGCAATATGTACAATTCATATATATGCCACACATCTCAGCTGTACTGCCCTATCCTGTAAACTGATATTAAACAGGACCATCTACTTGGAAAGTGCATGTACTGCAGTTAATGTAAAAGACTACATTTATAGGGTGATAAATCTATTACACAGATGATACTGAATACCCAGTGCAGTCTTGGCTTATCCCAAGATCCCAGTGGGAAACACCATTCCCAGCATCTTCAAACAGAAATATCTGGGACTTATACTTGACTATTGCTATCTTTTAGTACACATACAAATACTAGTACTAATAAAATTTGGGATCAGTTAAAAGTGTTTTATAGAATTGATCGTCTTCTCACAACTGTCCATTTAGTCACTGCTGAAAATGTGCTACTACCCAAACTTAAATATGGCCTTCCTCTGCTGGCACTACATTCAGCTTTCAATACTCACAGATTACAAACAGGCTGCACAGAACAGAATATGTAGATGTATTCCTTTAGCAGACCCTCTCTGTTGCATCATAGCAAATTCACAAGGCAGTCACACAGAGCTCCAATAAAGGCTATCCCTCCTCAACAACGGCATCAGCAAAAAACCATACACCATAAGATTTTTCTATATATATATATATATATATATATATATATATATATATATATATATACGCACACATTTTTAGGAATTTTTCAAGTTTATTATATACATTGATAACAGTACTAAAATTGATTTGTGCAGTGAGCACTGTTTAACAACTACAACATAATTAATAACATAGCTGGCCTTTTAAATCTGTTTGCTGACATTATTTGCATAATTATTTAATTGATGTTTTAACCAATGGGGAATGAAGTAATGTAGTATAAAAACAGTGTAGTGAAGGGTTCTGTTTATTCTGAAGAAGTCTTCTGCAAGAAGACAAAAGCGTTTAATCTGTTGTTTTAACATTAGAATTGCTCGTATGCTGGAATCTGTCTGTTCAACTTCGGTGTCTTTTACATGCTGGAGGAATTAAAGTTCAACTTTTACTTTATGCAAGCCCTGGTTTTTTGCTGATACCAAAGGGGCATCCTTTATTGGAGCTGTCTGTGACTGCCTTGTGATTTTTTAGTGATTTAGACCAACGTTTTTGTGTGGCATCATTACAAATTACTTTAGGGCACAAATTAGTTGACCAAATATTACCATTAGGTACACTACTACTCAAAGTATTAAAACAAGGTTACTGCCCCCCACTAAACGTAAAAGCACTACTTCTGTAGGCTTTTCTATGCTCCCAGAAGCAGTCAAAATGGCAGTCTGTCTCGAACATGCTCACCATTTAAAACTATTACAGGAGAAAGAGCCTTTTCAAGACTGGGGCCTACTACTTGGACCCACTTACCTAATGAATTTAAGAAACCGTTAAAGACTTTAAAACAGGTACCTTTGTCAATCTGCAACTGCTGCTGTGCCAATGGTTAATCTCAGATAACAGTCTTCATTCTAGTTTCCAGTGCAGTTCTGATTTAACTAAACACCTGAAATACTCTGTGGTTCTTGACTACTCAAATGCCCAATGCCACCCATATGCAAGGTGGGAACATGGCCTGCAGGACGTTCATATGCTGGTCAGTATATGATCGGGCTACACTGTGCATCAGCTGCTCCCATATACATCAAAAAAGACAAAGTGGAGTGAGTCACAGCTGTCATCATGAGCACAATCAGCTAGGAACATGACATATGGTTGTCAACACCCACACACAGAGGTGCACACATTTTCTTTGGGTGGGGGGTACATGTCACAGAAGGTGGTCTTGAGGTGATGGTATTGTGTGTAACCATGTAAAAAGTAATTTCCTCCTTTGATAGGGCGGGAGCTTCTCTATGTGATGATGACCTAGAAACACTCCACTGGCTTACTGCAAAAGGACATGGAGTCCAGCCTTGCAGGGATGGTGTGCAACAGCAGGAATGTAACATGTAAGGAGTATGTTTGTGATGTGTCTTGTGAAAGAAAGAATGGTTATTACCACTCAAGATGAGGTGCAGTAGTGTCTCATACACTTCCAGATGCAAATAAAGGCTATGTACCATGCAATGGCCCCCATACAAAGCCAAATATGGGATGTAGCATACAGCAACCTCAAATAACACTGGCAGTGTTGGCACTGATGGTGGTGCTGAAAATCATTTGCACAGAGTTGAAGACAAAGTGATGTGCTCCACCACAGACCTCTTAAGGCCAATAACTACTCTGTCCCTGGACTTCACACCTTCACAGAATATTTGGCAAAGCTAAATGATGTCCTCACAAACAGCAAGCAATACAGCAATAAGCTCCATGCTGGACTGTGTTGTAGAAAAATGTGCCTGGTGAATCCTCCACTCAGGCATCATCAAAAAACTAACACAACTTGATGTAAATCCCTATCTCATTAGGTGGGTGGCCAACTGGTTCACTGATAGGACCCACAAGGTCAAAATAGGTGCCTCTACCTCTGACAGCAGACCTGTCACTACTGGTGCTCCCCAGTGATCTGTCCTGGTACCCCTACTGTCTGGCATCTACTTCTCAGAGGTCCAGGTAAAGACAAAAGATTTGTGGCTGACCAAGTTTGCAGACGACTGTAAGCTGGGTGTTGATGTTAACATATTACCAGAGGGTCTCATAGCAACAAATGACTGGTGCCAAAGTCATGGCCTTAAGTTAAATGCAAAAAAATGCATTATTCCACCATTCATCAAAAACACGGCCCCTACTGTTTTACCACATCAACGGCAACCACCTAAGCACACAACCTTTGGCGAGAGACCTGGTTACACAGGTTGACAACATTCTCACATTCGACCATCATGTAGCGGCAGTAGTCAGAAAAGCCTCTTATTTGGTCCATCTCATAACCAAAAAGATTGCATCCAGAAAAAAGGAGGTTATTACCTCTCTGTACTCCTCCCTCATTAGGCCAACAATTGAGTACAACGCCCCGTTTGGTATGTACCTCTCCAAACACCTGCACCAACTTGAAAAGCCACAGAAATACCTCACAAACAGAATCCATGGCCTCCAACACCTGTCCTATGTGGACAGGCTCAAATCACTATCACTCTACTCGGTATCATAGAGATTGCTCAGAGGTGATATGTACCTCATCTACAAGGCTTCTCGGATCCTGCCCTACTAGGGATGCTCCATATTCATAAGTGTAACTCCTCGTGCATTACCCAATCGAAAGTCCTAAATCTAATATGCAACATTAACAAAACCTGCTGGAGTGACGGGTTTATCTCCCAGAGGTTGCCCCGTTTCTGGAACAGACTTCCCTATACATGTCAAACAAACTATATCGCTGACCCTCTTCAAGTGCTACTTTGATGAGTGGATGGGAAACCACAAATTTGTTCCAGGGGTTCCACTTGTGTCACTCATTCACAGGTGCTGATTAAGGTTTCTTTTTGGGGATAAACTCTTGGCTAGGCTTGTAAGGGCCATTAGCCTAGTAACCTCCAATATTCCTTACTGCTGACATCACGGGATAAGTTAGGAAACGATGATGACATAGCTCTGTTCCAGTACAGTGGACAGGATACACCTGTAGGCACGGGAATCCAATACACAACAGCACAGGCCACCATACAGATTACACAGGCCATATCCCAGAACAAAACGTAACAGGCATGTTCGGAGACGCATCGTCCTGATATCTGGGATACCTTTTTGCCAGTACACACTATGTACAATATACACATGTAGATACACATATTTACATTGCTAACCTTAAATACTACACATTCATGTTTAAAGGTGCAAAGCCTTAGGAAAAGTACACAAGAAGAGCTTTCCACATAGTTGCACAGTACTATGTACCTCTTTAAAGCTGCTTATGGGTCCAGAATACACTGCTATTCTTCATAATACTGCTGCCCAAAAGTACAATATAGCATCCCAAACCTGTACTGCTCAGCATACAGAAAGTTGGCACGTCTCTAAAACATAATACAAATATATACCTCTGTACACAACATGGAGGTAAATTTGTCCAGGTTGCACAAATATGTATGAATCACTATGTTGCTGCTGCACATCTGCGACTTAAAGCACACCTTACTGTCTACTCTCAGCACTAAGAAATAGTGGTTGTAACCTTATGCTGGAGAAAGAAAAGTTGTGTAAAATCTTACCATAACCACAGATGTCCTTCTCTTCCATGTTGCAGTATTCTGCATTGGGTTTGCTCCTCTAGTCTCACGTACGCACTGCCAGTATTCCAAAGCTTTCAGTCCCTCCAAGGTGAGTAATACGTCTGACGTGGCTGAGAAAAGGTGGGCCATAAAGATGACATTGGCATGTACCAGCCCTGAGAACTGAAGGCCCCAGTTGGAGCCAGTCCTAGTAAGGGCAATGCCAAGTCATTGCCATCCAGATAGGGAAGTTATTAGCTGACAGGAGGGGAAGGTGGGTGGGAAGGAATACTGCAACATGAAAGAGGAGGACATCTATCGTTATAGAAAAATCTTACACAACTTTTCTATGTCTTTCTATTCCCATGTTGTAGTATTCTGCATATGGGTGAGTGCCAAAGCTCATTGAGATTGGGGTGGTGGTCTAGAGACAGACTCCAGAAATCCATGAAGGACAACCCCGGTGAATCCTGCCCTGGATCTGGAGATGTGGTCAAGTTTATAGTGTTTGGTGAAGGTGTGAACAGAAGACCAAGTAGCAGCCTTCAGGATAGTAGGGGTAACCAGGCCCTTAAAGAAGGCACCTGAAGAGGCCATGGCTCTTATGGAATGCGCTTTAACTGTACCCTGCACAGACTTACCATGGAATTGGTATCAGAAGGTGATGGCCTTGGAGAGCCAAGTAGAAATAGTCTGTGTGGACACTGCCTTCCCCACGGCTCTAGGGTGGAAGGATATGAACAGCTGGTCAGTCTGTCTGATAGGCTTGGTGTTGAGCAGGTAGAACCTGATTTGTATGTGTAAATCCAGGGAATGTAGCACTCTCTCGCTGTCCCTTTGCGGGTTTGGGAAAAAGACATGTAAGTGTATGGCCTGGTTGAGAGGCAGGTCATTCACTACCTTGGGCATGAAGGACGGGTTTGTCCTGAAGGTAACCCTGTCCTTGTGGAAAATGAAGAAAGGAGGAATAGCCATAAGGGCTTGGAGTTCTGATACTCTCTTGGCTGAGGTCAGGGCCACTAACAGAACAGTCTTCCAAGTACAATGCTTTAAGGAAGCTTTATCTGCTGGCTCAAAGGGTGAGAGCGTAAGCTTCTCAAGCATGTAGTTAAGGTCCCAAGGCAGGGGAAGAGGGTTTCTTGGGGGGTCTGAGGTAAAGTACCCTTTTAAGGAAGAGCTTGGAAGGAAGTCTGGATGCTAATGGGGGATCCAGAGCCAGGCATGAAGAAATAGCAGACAGACGAGCTTTGATGGATGAGTAAGCCAATCCAGTCTGTAGTAGTTCACACAGATAAGACAGCACTAGAGAGAGTTTACTAAGAAGCGGGTACAGCTGTCTTTTATGACACCAAATAGTGAATCTTTTCCACTTTGAAAGGGATGATTTTCTTATATTTGGTTTTCTAGCCTCCTGCAGGACAATGAGCATGTCTTCATTGTAAAGGTGTCTGAAGGGGATCAGAATCCTATCAGCCACAAGGTTAGGTGTAGAAGCTGCCTCTTTAGGTGAATTAGTGACTCCTTTGTGCTGAGTGAGAAGGTCCACTCTGAGGGGCAACTTTTGGTGACCGCCTTGGACAAATGTAGCAGTAAGGGGAACCAGTGCTGTCTGGGCCAGTAGGGTGTCGCCAACAAGAATTTTGGATTGCCCTGCTGTATTTTCAGCAGGACCTTCTGAATGAGTGGGAAGGGGGGGATGCATATACATTTCCCCTTCCAGGAACCTGAGAAGGCATCTGTTGCCAGTGCCTGGGGTTCTAGTGTCCTGGTGCAAAGTCCAGCAAGTTGCCTGTTGATGGTGGAGGCAAACAGGTCTATTTGAGGTATACCCCAACTGTGGACCAGTTCCAGGAAGACATCTCTGTGAAGCATCCATTTGTGGTTGTTTGTGCTGGTTCTGCTCAAATAACCTGCCTGGGAGTTGTGGAGAGAGGGAATGTAAGTAGCCTGCAGAGGGATTCCCTGTGAGGTGGCAAATTCCCAAAGGAAAACAGTTTTGGTACTTACTTTCCTCTCTTGCTTAGAGAAAAACAGCTCTTGTACTCACTTTCCTCACCTGTCTAGAGGAAAATATTTTTTTATTCAGGCATGTCCAAGGGTCAGCTCCCAGTGTTGTCTCCTGTCTATCTGATGAATCTAGACATCTTGGGGCAATGTAGCAATTGCCTCATGTACACAGACAACCCTCTCCTACCACCCAACACTATAACCTGTGAGAGATGCACTTATCTAGCCAAACTGGAAGTAAAGCTCTCTCCAACCAAGACTGAACTTGATAGTCAAGAGGAGAAGGTAAACACTTGCACCACAGCACACTCATCACATAGTCCCACTAAACCTACACCACCAAACTCCACACACAGAAACACAAAAACATTTGCGGAGGCTCCCAATAATAATCTGCTCATGCAACAGAGAACTCCAAAGCAGAAATGCAAGCAACCTTGCACCACCAACACAACCCAAATGACACATAGCCCACAGATTCAGTGTGCCACTCAACCACAGCCCATAAGGCAAAACAACATACCCAACACACTAGTCATAGGTGACTCTATAGTCAGGCACAATGATGTCCCACTCACCAGGCTAAACAAGGAGAAGGTCACTGTCAGCTGCCTGTCGGGTACCAGGATCCGCCACATAACCCACACACTCAGGTCACTCCACAAGTACAAATATGACTCTGTGATTGTCCATGTTGGTGTGAATGACCTGAGACGTACCTCCCTGGACTACATGAAAAGAGACATGGAAGAACTCTCCAATCTGGTAGCCCAGGCAGGTATGACCCTAGCCCTGAGTAGCATCCTGCCATCGCCTAGAATGATACCGCAGTACAAGGACAAAATGATCGACTTCAACAATTGGCTAAGCTTCTGGTATCATTCTAAGGGGATCCAGCATCTGTCTGCCTGGGACGACATGGTCAACAGACCACGATGCTTTGCCAGAGATGACCTGCACCTGTCACTCTTGGGATTCCGGATACTGGCTAAGGCTCTTGCTGCCCCTATAGTGCCTTTTTTAGGCAAGGTACAAATGGCAAATTCACCACCATAACAGGAACAGGCAAGCAAAAAATGAGAGTAATGCTACTCAGTGCTAGAAGTCTAAGTCTCAAAATGCACTCACTCCAGGCACTCCTTAAAATGGAGAGCATCGATGTCTGTACAGTGACTGAGACCTGGTTCAAGGCTCGAGAGAGCACCCCTGTATTACCAGGCTATAACTCATACCACACTTTTCGGCCATCTAACCTGAACCGGAACACCAAAGGCAGAGGTGTGTGTATATTCATTAAGGATATCCACCCCTCCAGTCTAGTTGCTCAGCATAATACAGCCGAGGTTATCCAAATGCAACTAACTCTGGGCAAAACTGCAATCCAAATTGTAGCCTGCTACAGATCCACCACCATGCCTCAGGATTCCCACTCCTCTTTTCTTGACATACTGGAAAATATTAGGGTTCAACCAAACACCCTAATATTGGGCGATTTCAACTACCCCACCCTTAACTGGGAGAACTACTCATGTACCAACTCCTTCACTCAGTGCTTTCTGGAATTCATAAATTCCAATGCCCTGGATTAACTTATCCACACCCCCACCAGGGGCAACAATATCCTAGACCTAGTCATTACCAACATGAGTGACCGGTGTTCCACACCTTAAGTCAACTCCTCGTTGGTCAGATCTGACCATAAGCTAATCACCCTATATATCCACATCCCGCTCCCACCCCCAATTAAGGAAACCACGGTAAAAAATTTCTCCAAAGCCAACTTCCTTCCTGCTTCTTAAGACAGAGGTGGCGAACTTCATGACACCCATGTAGATGGACAATACAGTTACGACTGCTGAATCCTACATAAATGCACTCTATAAGCACTTACATGAGTGCATGGATTGTGCTATCCCAAACAGAACCAAGATGCTATCTTCCAAAAAAATGAGACCAATCTGGTGGTCCCTGCCATAAACAAACTCTACAACAGAAGGAAAAAATTGTTGCAAAAGAGTAAAATCCCATGAGTGGAGGAGCTCCCTGGTCAGCCTCAGCAAGAAGCTGAGATCCCTTATAAGATCCTCCAAAGCTAGCTATGAAAACAAGATTGCCACTGATTCTAAGGACAACCACAAAGCATTCTATAGCTATGTCAAGAATCTCAATGGCAACACCCAGATCTGCTCTGTTACAGCACAATGGCACAAAAATTACAGAACTAACTGATATTGCCAACATCCTGGCAGATAGGTTCAGTGCTAACTTTACCCCCCTCTCACCCCCTAAAGGGCCCATATCTATACAGGAAGAATGCAGCATCCCTGTAATCACAACTTCACAGGTAAAAGCAGCACTCTCTAAAGCCAAAAACACAGCATCCATGGGACCGCACAACATCCCAGGCTGCGTTTTACACTAACGTCAGAACGAACTGGCTCCCCACCTAAGCACCACGTTCAATCATAGCCTCACATCAGGGTTTGTACTCACTGAATAGCACACAGCCCTATTAGCCTGACGAGCCTGGTCTGCAAGGTCATGGAATGTATCATCATGGAATTCATAAACAAAGACATCGGTAACCTCCATACTCTGGACCCCACCCAGTTCGGGTTTGTGAAAGGCATATCATGCCTCCTGAACCTGGTCGACTTCTTTGAGGCAGTCACCAAAGCTGTAGATGAGGGTAAGGTGGTTCACACAGCCTATCTTGACCTTGTCAAGGCTTTCAACACCATCCCCCCATTTTGGAATTATAGCTAAACTTATTAAACTACGTATAAATCCCTATGTCACAAGATGGGTTGCCAACTGGCTCACTGACAGAGCCCACACTGTAAAAGTTGCAAACTCCAAATCTGACTTCAAACCAGTGACAAGTGGAGTACCACAGGGATCAGTCCTGGGACCTCTCCTGTTTGGTATTTACTTCTCTGAAGTACAGGCTAACAAAGTTCGCAGATGACTGCCAACTAGGAGCTATAGTAGAGTCCCCAAATGATGTGGACATCCTACAGAAGGGCCTCACTGAGACAGATGCCTGGTGTCAGAGCCATGGCCTCAAGCTCAATGCAGTTATCCCGTTTGGTAAAAAACTCTGTACCCATGAACTACCTCATAGGCGGTAGTCTTTTTAACACTGAATGTGTAATAAGAGACCTTGGGACCCAGGTGGACAGTAGTCTCTCCTTTGATAAACACATTGCCACAGTAGCTAGGAAATCCTTCTACGTGGCACACCTCATCACAAAAGGGTTCTCATCCAGGAAAAAAGAGGTCATTGTTCCCCTCTACTTGACACTCATTAAACCCATTATAAAGTATAATGCCCCTTTTGGAATGTTCCTCACAAGACATCTGCAGCAGCTGGAAAGGCCACAGAAGTACCTCACAAAGAGGATTACTGGCCTCAAGCAGATGCCCTACACTGATAGTCTCAAAAAACTCCAGCTTTATTCTGTAGCATATCGCCTACTCAGAGGTGATCTCTGCCCAACATATAAAGCTATGTCAAACCCAGAGCTGTTGGACATGCTACACCTAAAGAAATCCCAATCCCTCCGAGCTATATGCTCTAGGGGACCTAAACCTGGTCACCACAAACAGGACTTGCTGGAGGGATAGATTCCTGTCCCAGAGATTTCCCATACTCTGGAACAAGCAATCCATCTATGTCAAGCAAAGTTCCTCATTAACACTCTTCAAGAAAAATCCTGATGAGTGGATGGGAAATAGGAAATACACCCCGGGGATTACTTCTGTGGGTCTGCTCGACAGGGGCACAGGAAATTATCTTTCTTGGGTCGGCGTAAGCCAGGGAACTTTGTTGGCTAAGTTTACTTAGGCCCTTGGGCCAATAGCCTAGTACCTACCTATGAACCTATGTTTCCATGAATCCTTGTGGAATTAGGAGTGGGAAAAAGGCTGGCAGGGTCAGCATTATGAAGGTAGGGACCTTTAGGAAAAGATTGAGATTTGAGAGGTCTAGAATATGTCTCCAGGGTCGGTCCTTCTTGGGGACCAGGAAGAGCCTTGAGTAGAATCCTCTTCCTTTTGCAGCTGAAGGGACTATCTCTATGGTGCCCTGAGTTAAAAGGGTCTGCACTACCAGTTGCAAGAGGTGCAGTTGCTGTGAAGGTGGTCGTGGGATGCCTCGGCCTATGGGTGGGGAGATCCAGGTCATGTAGTAACTGTTTTGTAGTATGGACAGGACCCGCTTGTTTGAGGTGAGATTGGTCCAACCAGGGAGGCAGTGAGAGAGACAAGCTGACAGTGGCACACGAGTAGGGGGTGGAGGAGGCAAAGGTGGCAGGTAGTTAGATGCTACCTGCCCTGTCCTGAAAGGGAGTTCTCTGGCTAGAGGGAGGAGACACTTTTAGCTGGATGAGCTTGTTTCCTTGTGGGCTTACAAGGCCTTGAAGGAGAGGCAGGATGGGAGTGCTTATTAATAAACTGAGTTTTTGCTGGAGAGTTTCTTTGAAATTTAGGGATTAGTGAAACCAGCAAATGTTTAAGGTCCTGCATTTGTTTGCCTTTTTGCTGCAGAGATTTGAAAAGGTCTGCTACTTTAGAACCAAACAGTGCAGCATTGTCCAAAGGATCATCAATGAGCTTTGCCCTGAAATCATCTGGCAGGGGTTGTAGGCGAAGCCAAGAGTATCTGCGCAAGGCAGATGCTGGTGCTGATGCTGCTGACATGGCTGAGGATTCAGCAGCATCATAACTGCATTTGACAGTGTGTCTGGTAACCTGGGAAGAGAGAACCAGGAGAGAGGACAGTGATGTTTTGGCAGGGGGATCTGGAATATCTGCCAGATGTTTGGTGGCAGATTCTAAGAGGGACAAAGCATACTTGGCCATGTGAGTTTGGTAATTTGTAGCTCTGAAGTCCAAGGTAGCCAAAGTATATATCTTTTTGCCCAACCTTTCCATAGTTTTGCTGTCTTTGTCAGCAGGGAGAATGGTGGTAGGAGCTTGGAGGCTTTGTCTGTAGAGATTGAGATAGTGGCTGGATCAGCAGGTGGGCACTTAAGGAGATGCTTAGTAGTGTCAGGCACCTTGTAAAGTCTGTCTGGTCTGCATACAGCAGGAGGTTGGGAGTCTGGGTTAAGAGATGCTGATGAGGAGGCAACTAAAAAGGCAGGCAGGATAGGAGGAACAGCAAATGGGCTGGGGGATTCCATTTGAATGAGGTTGTAATATCCTTTTTGTACCTCAGTCATTTCTGAGGATTCTTCTTTAAAGTGTTCCCTCATCCTGCAAATAGTTTCTCCAAAAGTCAAGTCTTCAACTGGGGAGTCAGGGTCCACTGATTCTTCCTCTGGAGATCCATATCCCAATGGGGAAGATATCTGCGAGTTGTATGAAAGTGATTCCTCTGAGGAATCTGAAAGGACTTCCTCTTCCCTAGTGAATGTCTCTGTAGTCTGAGGCCTAGAGCTCAGGAGAGGAGGTGATGTAGAAGTAGTAACAGCGGAGGTAGGCCTCAGCGCCATAAAAGCACTGAAAATGCTTTAACTAAAAGCCTGCCAATCAGGCATACTTTCTGTTGTGAGAGAAATATGTTTTCTCTTTGCTCTCTTTTTAAGGGGTTTGGTGGATGTCTGTGTGGCCCTAGAAACTGGAGACTGCAAACGTTCAGAGGGATCAGACGGATCCTCAGAAAACACAGCCCCCCCCCCCATTGTCAGAAACCAGCGCCAGAACAGCCTCTGCAGATGTGCTCTCACCTAAGGATTATGCGGCATCCTTAGAGGTACCTGCATTATCTGGAGCAGCAGATAAGGGTCCAGATCCTTGTACCAGGCCAATAGCGGCCACAGGCTGAGGATCGGTTGGAAGAGGCTCAGCAGTAGACGAAGGCCATAAGGACTTGGCCTTCTTTTTTGCAGTTCCGAGGAGACATCTGAGGATCCCTCCATCCCTAAAGTAATGTGCTTCAGACGTTGGTTTTCTAGGTAAAGATTTAACACATGCAAATGACTATGTAAGGTCTTGGGCATGAATGCCTGGCAAATAGGGCAGGCCTTGTGGTCGTGCGACCATCCCAAACAAAAAAGGCACTTATTGTGGGCATCCTTATGAGGGATCTGGTGGCCGCACTGACACTTACTCTTTCTGGATGACATGAACAAGCAATACAGATTTTAAGGAGGACTGAAAAGGTCCCCGATGGGCTACTTTTCTTACCGAAACGAATCCAGCGTCAGCAGTAGCAGAAACACCTGGCATACAACTGGCGGCTGAAAATTTCTGAGGACTGGTGCGTGCCGATATTACCCTTATGGCCCTCATTCTCTCAGTCACGTCAGACGTCTCACACACCTTGGAGGGACTGAAAGCTTTTGAATACTGGTCATATGTACGGGAGACTAGAGGAGTAAACCCATATGCAAAATACTGTAACATGGGAATAGAAGGACATCTGAGGGTACACAGTCTAAACTAACTGACAGCTGCATGTTGCTCTACCTGAAATTAGAAATCACACTGTAAGAGAGCGCCTGCATGGTGCATCAAGGAAAATAATATTATGGTCCATCTCCTTCCTGGACAGTTCAGGAAGAGGTTACTGAGCTACAAGGATGGTTCATTTGGAAAGGCACATGCCTGCTATAACCTGACGGATGTGCTGAATTCAGCAATGGGCACTAGGAAAGGGGAACAGTTCAGTTGCTGATGTAATGACTTGCAACCTCACAACCCTGATGATCTCCATGTATGAGAAACAGAAGTTAGGCAACACCACCACAAATGGTATTACTGTAAGTGGATGGCACTGCATTTTCTTTTTTTTTTTTTCATAAAAGCAGTCCCCTGCTACAACAAACTATGCACCGGAGTCTCTGACACCAGTGAAGCCACAAGGGTCAACCCAACCGAAGCTTGCAATGGAAGAGTACCACCCCAGGGAAGCCACCGCCCCAACAGCGGCACTCCCCCTCTTCGTTACTTACAGGTATTCATCAAGGTCAGCATTGAAAATATATGTGGGATATTATGTACATTTTCAGTATCAGGAGGGTGGTAGTGTCAATTAGTGCAATATTCCAAGTGCATTTACTGTGAATTTCTGCAAGGACCTGTAGAGTGGCGAGGTTATGCACCATCTCAAGGTGCTTGCACACCACCTTGTGTGTCCTTATGTATAAAAGGCCCATATTTCTGTTAAGTATACTAACATATACATAGGACACACACACACCTGGCTGCTATCTCTAAAGCAACTAATAGGGCATATGAATGGTACTGCCAATTTTGTGTTTTTCTGACATCATAACTTATACCCATTAAACGTACTTAATGTGATACTTTCTCTCTTCCGGCATGAGAAGAATGAGATAATCATGCTGCCTACTGCAGAAGACAGAAAGGGCTAGTGACCATCCAGGGTAAGTAATTCTCACAAATGCTGACATTTTTTAAATATATTCAAGTCCACTACCAGGAAAGGCTCACTTATGGCAAAGTTCTCATATCTTCTCAATGCAGGTCTTGATGAGGGATTTGCTCAGAAGGCACCAGGACTGTGGTCCAACCTTGCTAAAACTATAGCTGCATGTTCATTACTAGAACTCTGCGGACATTTATAGATCAGGTTCAATAAACAGATAACGTGTTTTCAGTTCAAGTCGAGTATGGAAGAAGTGGTTTACTATCAGAAAATAAGATTTCATTTCGATTCAAAATCAGTTAGTACACCATCTGTTTAAAGTGAATGCTAAGCATCTAGCACAACCTTTTCAACAATCATGATATGC
This sequence comes from Protopterus annectens, assembly GCF_019279795.1. Classification (NCBI taxonomy): domain Eukaryota; kingdom Metazoa; phylum Chordata; order Ceratodontiformes; family Protopteridae; genus Protopterus; species Protopterus annectens. The sequence goes on from NC_056747.1 coordinate 562,233,265, forward strand.
ATGGCGAAAAATAATGAAAATGTTAATGAGAATGTAGTTCATATTGCACGCCTAGGACTTATTCCTGCTAGCTAGCTATCTGTTGTCTTCAATGTGGAATTTATCTGCAAATCAATCAATAAACCTAAAAATATTAAATCTAGGTTTACTTCAATTAAACAGGTTCTAATATGGCAGGACTACACTTATTACCACAGTAGTTTACTAGTCTTGATCTGCTGTTTCAACAGGTCAAACAATGGAAAATACTATTTTCTTTCATTCTCTATGACTTCTGGGGGATTCAGCTATTAATAACAGCAGTAGAAAAAAACTTCTGTTGGTTTGTGTCTCTATGTGATTGGAATATACAAGACAATGAGGACATGAGGGAAGAGGATTTCTAACGACCAAACTGAAAAATTATAAATTGTACAGTATATCTCTAGTGCCGTGGTGGTGCAGCATTAGCGTTGTTGCCTCACAGCAAGAGGGTTCTCCCATTCGATTCTCGACTGGAGTGCGGGGAGTGCCTTCTGTGTGGAGTCTGCATGCCCTCCCCACAGTTGGCTGGGCATTCATAAGACATGCGTAAATGGGTGTGCCTTCATTGAAGGTTGAACATCAAGCTGGCACCTCGGCATTCGTTAAAATCTACTGCCAATCATTAGCAGACCGGAGTTCCGCTGTGGCGACCTCTAACTGGGAAAAGCCGAAAGACAATCAACAACAACAGTATATCTCTATTCAATTACATCAGTAGAGTAGCAAGGGTAGAGCAAAGGGGGAACTGGCCCCGCATGCAAAGTGTTAGGGGCACAACTGAGCGCTCACAGTCCTGCTTGAGTTGAAGGATTTTTGTTCTGCCTTTCACTTGAAGAGTCTGAAGGCTGCAGATAAGCTGCTGCACTGCTGGTAGCCAATCACATACTAAGTTAGAAGACTTTTTTTTTTGCTCTCTTACCAAGAGCTCGGGGGGGGGGGGGCATGTACATAGATTTGGCTGGGTGTGGACTGGATGGCTGTACTGTAGGATGCCAGTCAGCTTTTTACAGTAAGAAAAAGACTTTTTGCTGCCTTCCCAAGGGCGGAGGAGGGCATTAATTGACTGGCTGCATTGTAGGAAGCCAATCAGCTTTCTACAGTAAACTGAAGACTTTTTTTCTTTGCTGTCTTCCTGAGAGATGGAGGGGCATGGATTGGCTGGCTGTACTGTAGGAAGCCAACTGGTTTTGTAGAGTTAGCTTAAGGCCTTTTTTTTATTTTCTCCCTCTCTCTTCCTAACAGTTTTTTTTTTTGGGGGGAGGCATTGGTGTGCATTTGGCTGTGTATGGCCAAAGATTTTTTTTTCCTTTGCTCTCTCTCGCTGATGGGGATGAGGTGTGCAGATTGTTTTGCTGTACTGTAATAAGCCAATTATCTTTCCTCAGTAAGCAGACGCCCACCCCCCAAACACACACACCTGAAGGGCTAAGGGGGGGTGTGGTCTCGAGGGACTGGGACCAGGCGCTAGAAGAGCCAGCTATAGCTCTAGAATTGATCTAATAATAAAGTAGAAAATAACCCTCTGCCTTAGTTTTAATGTGTAACCCTCTTAGAAACACATTCATTTTATAGCTCTAGCATTACTTGCCAAATTACATCTGACACTATTAATGACATTTCTTACATAAGCAAGCAGAATTTTCTTCCCAGTGATGCTATTAACACAAAACTGATGAACAGGAAGGAGATGCTGCACAATTCCTTGAACGTTTTTCAGGAGATAATTAGAAGTTTTACTGTCTGTAAGCCTTTGTGCATCTGCTCTGCGTTAAAGTCATCCCAGAGACTTAAGGGAGAACTTAACACGAGTTTTGGATGCAAATCTTAACAGTACAGTAACAGTTTCAGAGCCAGACTAAAAATGCACACCAGGCATGTAATCAGTATCTTCTAAGTCTTCCTAATATGCTAGTAATAATCTGATTTGAAAATATATTGCATCAAAAGTCTACAGAAATATGAACTTCTCTCATAAGTTAAGGCCCTGTATCAGTTTGTGTTTTTTCAGCCAAGCAATGTGAGAACCATTAGTGGTTCCAGCTTGTACTTGTTGAAATATTCAAAGCCCTAGGGGAAGTCTTTTGATATCTGCAGGAAAGCCTGCATCTGTGACATACCCAATGGACATAATATTGCTGCTGTAGAGCACTGGATTATTCAGACTGTGCAGTGGCCCTAATTGCATCAAATATTTTTCAAATGTCCCCATTTTCCTCTGTTCTACAACCACATGTGAATGTTTCTGAAGTGGCATCTTAACCCTTTTAATAATATCCATTTAGAATGCCTTTTCTAAAGGAACCCTGGCTTCAAGTGGAACTTGCTGACTGACTTTGTCTTGAAAACTGGTACATTCTCTTGCACCAGACCCCTCATGTGGTGGGAAGCTTTTCTTAAATATTTCCATTTTCACTTGCCCAATTCATTTTACAACCATTTTGGAGTACTCGCTTAACACTTATTATAGAATCCGTCAAGGGTTCTGCTCATAAAAAGGAGGCCGAGAACGTAGTTTGGAACTCGGCTAAAGTTGTTCAGAGCAAAGACCAGAAATGTGAAGCCACTTCCCTAAAATGTTTTGTCACTTGATTCTTGATTTTCTCCTCCATCACTTCTCCGTTAATAAAGGTATTATTACAACATTAGCTATCTGAAATAGCTTTCTGTAGTTTCAGTTCAGTAGCAAATGGTACCAACTTACTAAGGGTGACATTTATTTAGAAATAACTTTACAGGACTTGGAAACAGTTAACACTGTGACAAAATGACAATGGAATAATATAAATGAAAACTGAACTGCCAAAGATGACAGTTTACGCACAGAGTACTCCAGCATTCACATGATGTTATCACACATGCTTACTCAAACAAGAGACCTATGTTGCTACTGTGTCAAGGAGATATGGGTAATTCTAAAAAAAAAGTCCAACCAGAAAACAAAGCTAAAAAGATATCTCCTTTGTATTCAGGAAATGTATTCCAAAAGGAACAATGAAGAACGTTTCATCTTTATTGACCAGGGGTTACCACCTGTCCCTCTTTGTGCAGTTGTGTCCTGCGAAAAAACCTAAAAAATACCAAATGTCCTGAGATTTTAAGACAAAATATATTTCTTAAGGTTTCTTTAATAGTTGCATAATAGTTATATTGTATCTGGAACACACAAATATTATATGGAATAGCATAAGTAACTGAAACGCTACAAAAATAAGCTTTTATTTTGACAAAAAAAAAAGGTTATGTACTCACCATAACATTCTATCTGAGTAGGTAAACTTCATTTGTCAGCAACCTGTGGGTTACGGATCTAACAAGGATCTGAGCCGGTAGCATACCAAACAAAAAGATCCGAGCTCCAAACTCCTCCCCCTTACCCATACTACACTGCAACCTCCTTCCAATCATCAGATCACATTTGCCACCTGCACATAATAACAAAACAAACTAACAGCCTGAGACACCTGACTCAAGGACAAAGTAAAGCTCATAAGTCTGAACCTTGAGCTCAGCTAAATAACCATGAAGGTCAGGGGGAAGGAGGGAGGGACGGTTGCTGACAAATGAAGTTTACCTACTCAGATGGAACATTATGGTGAGTACATAACTTCTTTATCTGAAGTAGTTAACTTCATTTGATCAGCAACTTGTGGGGCAGTGTCTCCAGCTACCCGAATCTTGGGAGGTTCTTAAGGAAGGATATTCCGGAGCACTGCAGAGCCAAAGGCAGCCCTCCCTCTAGACACCAAATCCAGTTTATAATGACAGATAAAGGTGTGAGAGGATGCCCAGGTAGCCGTTGAACAAATGTCATCCAGGGAAACTCTAGACCAGAATGCAGCAGACGTTGCCATAGAACACGTACAATGAGCATGAACCCCCATTGGTTCTGGTAAGCCAGACTCTCTGTATGCTTGTAAGATACAACTCGAAATCTACCTGGCGAGAGTCACCTTAGAAACTGGTTTCCCTAGAAAAGGCTTAGCAAAGGAGACAAAAACTTGATCAGATTTATGAAAGACAGCTGTCCTGTGCAAATAAAAATGTAACTGTCTGTGAACATCCAGCAAATGAAGTTTATATTCTCCTTTGTTCTGGAAATTAGGGAAAAAGACAGGCAAATTAATGGACTGATTAATGTTCGTCTTGGAAGCAACTTTAGGGAGAAAGGAGGGATTAGTCCTGAGAGATACCCTATCCTTATGAAACACAAGGTATGGAGGTTTAATACAGAGAGCCTGAAGCTCGGACACTCTCCTGGCTGAAGTAATTGCTACCAAAAAGGCCGTCTTCCATGACAAGAACTTCAGATCAACGGAAGCTGAGGGTTCAAAGGGAGGTGCCCCTAACACCTGAAGAGCTAAGGTCAGATCCCATGGGTGGATGAATTTCTAACAGGGGGTCTCAAAAGAAAAGTGCCTTTTAGAAAGGTCTTACAAATTCAGGCAGCAGCGAGGGAACCAAAGTTGTCCCCAATATGAAAATGGGAAATGGCAGCCAGCTGGACCTTCACAGTACATGAGCTGGCCCCTTGCTGAAAAATGAGACAAGAATTCCAGTACTGCTGAAATAGGAGCAGTGAAAGGATCCAAGTTCTTTTGTGAAGCCCAAATTGAAAAATAAGAAGTTATGTACCTACCATAACGTTCCATGTTAGTTGTCTTCTCTCGCCTTCTTTCTTGCTTGATGGGTTCAGAGCCGATCCCTCGGCTCCGACTCGGCACTTGCTAAGCTCGAGAGTCACTTTTACCAGCTCGAGGCAGCCCCATATCCCATGATGCAAGGCGGTAAGTACCCAGATCTCGTTTGCTGACAAAGGGCAATAGCACCAAGCATAAAATACTTCCCAAAGGAAGAAAGAAAACTTACAGATGGAAGAAGGACCAGGTCTGAATGGTCTTCAGCATAACAGTTTCTTATAACAAGGTCTGTCCAGGCCAGGGGGAAGGAGGGAGGGTCGCAAGAAAGAAGGCGAGAGAAGACAACTAACATGGAACGTTATGGTAGGTACATAACTTCTTAATGTTAAGTTGTCAATCTCGCCTTCATTCTTGCTTGATGGGACCGCGTCCCTAGCACCTCTATCCTGGGTGGCTCAATGGAACAAACTCTTGAGGACTGTAGAGCCAAAACTGGCTCTGTCCCTGGAGGCCAAGTCCAATTTGTAATGGGAAACAAAAGTGTGAGGAGTGGCCCAAGTGGCCGCTGCACAAATAGTGTCCAAAGGAAGTCTAGCTTGAAAAGCTGTAGAAGTAGCTAAGCTCCTAGTTGAATGTGCTTTAGGTTTTGAGCACAGCTGTTTTCCCTGAGTATAAATTTCAGAGATGACCAAGAAAGCCATCTGGACAAGGTCACTTTAGAAACAGGAAGGCCTTTTTATTATCCGCATAGGAAACAAAAAGTTGATCAGATTTTCTAAATTTTTTGTTCTGTCCAAATAATATCTAAGTTGACGGTGGACATCAAGATAATGTAGCGTTTGTTCAGCTCTATCTGAATAGTTAGGGAAAAATACAGGAGATCAATGGATTGATTCAAATTGTTCTTTGAAGCGACCTTAGGTAAAAAGGTTGGATTAGTTCTCAAAGATACTCTGTCTTTGTGAAAACCAAATAGCGGGGTCGAACCGGAAGAGCATGAAGTTCAGACACCCTCCTGGCAGATGTAATAGCCACTAGGAATAAAGTTTTCCAAGAAAGATATTTCAGGGAACAAGAAACAGCTGGCTCGAAGGGGGGAAGAATCAAGGATGTCAGCACTAAATTTAGATCCCACTGAGGAGGAGGATTCCTGATTGGAGGCTTTAGTAGGAAAATTCCTTTCAAGAAGACCCTGCAGAGCCTATGGGACATAATATTATGATCTGCTATCCCGACATGAAAATTGGAAATAGCAGCCAATTGAACTCTGACTGTGGAAGAAGAGGAGCCTGCATGAAAAATCTCTAAGAAGTCCAGGACTGCCTGAACAGGGGCAGTAAAAGGATCAATATTCTGGGCCTTAGCCCAATAAGAGAAACGTTTCCATTTGCTTGTATAAATCCTCCTGGTAGAGGATTTTAGTGAAGCTACTATGATGTCTCTAACTGGGTTAGAGATCAAAGGAAGCCTGGCTAAGGAAGGAAGTGGAGCAACCATGCTGTGAGGTTGAGAGACGGGATTGACCGGTGCAGCTGACCCGATTGGTGAATCAGAAGATCTGGCACTGGGTCCAGATGCCACGGCTGCACCAAAAGGTGATGATGGAGGAACGGGAACCAAACTTGTCGAGGCCAGTAAGGGGCAATGAGAATCAATTTGGCTCTCAAAACGGTAGCTTTCTGGATCACCTGAGGGATCAGAGGAAATGGAGGGAAGGCATAAAGAAGTCCCTGGGGCCAATCCTGGGTCAGAGCGTCTCTGGGGATGGCCTGATAGAGGGAAGAGGCTGAAGAAGTCTGGACATTTGCTGTTTTGGGGAGTAGCAAAAGATCGCAACATGGTCGACCCCATTCCAGAAAAATCTCTTCCGCTATAGATTGCTTGAGAGACCACTCGTGAGGCATGAGAATAGCTCTGCTCAATCTGTCCGCTACAATGTTGGTTTTCCCAGGGATATGCGTTGCTACCAGAAACCGATGAGAGGAGATCGCCCATTGCCATAGTCTGAGCGCTTCTCGACACAAGGGGTAGGACTTGGTTCCGCCCTGTTTGTTGATATACCAAACTACAGACATGTTGTCTGTGTGGACTGCAATTGTCCCTACGGGAAGAAAGTCGTTGAGGGCTTGCAACGTTAAAAGCACTGCTCTCATCTCCAGGACATTTATGTGCAGATGGTACTCGAACGGCTGCCACGCCCCATGACCCATCCTCCCCTGATAATGACCCCCACCCGATCAGGGAGGCATCCGTGGTGACAGTGGCTATCGGGGATGGGGGTACAAAGTACCTGCCTTGGTGAACCTGAGGCGATGTGATCCACCAAGCAAGATGCTCTTTGCATGTCTGTGTCACCAGAATCTGGTGACGCATTGGAAGTTGCTGGTATGACCATTGTGTGAACAGCATCCACTGAAGAAGGCATGTAGAATCGAGCCAGGGAAGAAGAGTAATGGCCGCAGCCATGAGACCTAATACCTTTAGAACCATTCTGGCCTGTACTTTCTTGCTGGCCAGAATGATCCTGACATGACTCTGAATGTCTGAAACTCTTTGATCTGTAAGGGTAGCTGACATCCGAACAGTGTTTAAGTTTGCGCCTATGAAGGTAATAGACTGGCAGGGCGATAAGGATGACTTTTCGAAGTTGATTGAGATGCCCAAATGAGAACAAAGATCTATTGTGTAATCCCTGGCTTGTATAAGCTGATGCCTGGTGGTGGCTGACAGGAGCCAGTCGTCGAGATACGGAAACACCTGGAATCCTTGACGTCTCAGGTGAGCCGTGACCACTGCCATGCATTTGGTGAACACTCTGGGGGCTGTAGTAAGACCAAAGGTCAGGGCTCTGAACTGGAAATGACTGGACCCCAGCCGAAAGCGGAGAAATCTCCTGGAGCGTCTGTGAATTTTGATGTGATACTACGCATCCTGAAGATCTATTGAGCACATCCAGTTGTCCTTCTGTAAGAAGGGCAGAATTGACTGAAGAGTGACCATTCGGAATCTTGTCTTCCTGACAGACTTGTTGAGTCTGCTGAGATCCAATATTGGTCTCCAGTCTCCCGTCTTTTTGGGAACCAAAAGAACCTTGAGTAGATTCCGGGCTCTGAATGGTCTATTGTAACTGGCTGAATGGCTCTTTTTTGCAGTAGTTTTGAGACTTCTAACTCTGCAATTTCCCTTAGACCGGGTGGTACATCTGGAAGGGAACTTGAGGGAAAGGGACTTTCCTCGAAAGGAATTATGTAACCCTTGGATATGATCGACTGTACCCATCTGTCTTGAGTGAGGGAATGCCAGGCTTCTGGGTACAGTGATAATCTTCCCCCGACTGCCTCCAAGGAGGGACAGCCGGGCAACACCTCAGGGATGCTGAAAGGGCTTGTCAGAGATAGGCTCCCTGTTTCCCGGGTTTTTTGGACCCCCTCTGCCTCTAGAGCGGCGTCTGTTGTTGTTACCCCTCTGCCTCTAGGGGTAAACTGACCACGTGAATCCGCGTGACTCCTTGGGATTTACGGAACCACATTTTCCCACCTTTCTGTCCTTTGGGATAAGGTCTAGAAGGGGTGGAAAAACGGACTCCAACAGCAGAAAGAGTCTTGCCGTCCTGTTCGCACCTGGTCAACGTTTCCTTCACCTGAGGGCCAAACAAAGCTGACCCATCAAAGGGAGAATTTGTGAAGGACGCCTTAAAGGGATCCGCAAAATCACATAGCCGCATCCAGGCTTGGCGTCTAAGAGCCACACCTGTACCTGCGGCTCTACTCGCTCCATCCGCAGCATAAGATATTAGCCGCATGGAGGAGTTTGCAATGGAATTGAGGGTTCCTAGCTGCGAAGCAATTTTATCTTGAGCCCCTGCAGCTGTAGGATCCTGAACTACTTCACCCAGCTCCTTAAGGATATCCCTCTGGAGTCTGGTGAAGTGACATAGGTAATTCAGCGAACGCATAGCAAAGGTCGCTGAGGAAAACATCCACTTACCGTACCTATCCATGGTCCTAGAGTCCTTATTAGGAGGATGGACGGGCACGGAAGGATCTGCAAGTTCCTTTTTGGTGGCCGCAGCCACCACCATGGCATCAGCGGGGACACCCTTAGTGAGGAATTGCTTGTCACACGGGGCAGTGATAAATTTTGAAGGCCTCCTAGGGACTGGCTCTACAGAGTCAGGAGCTGCCCACGCCTTTCGTGCAATAACCTGCATAAGGGGTCGAAGGCGGAGACACCCAGGAGGTGGAGGGCCGGGATCCAAACGCCTCTAGGTGTACTGACACATCCTCAGAGGGATTGTGGGTGGGCCATGTTCACTCTGTTTCAGGAGTTCTAGGATGTCGGAGAAGGAGACATCCTCAGAGGGGATCTAGGGATCCCTCTGACTCATCAAAGTCAGTATCCAAGTGACAGACTCGGGGAGTCTACATGCTTCCTCTTACAAGTCCTCTTCCTAGGAGGATCTCCCGAAACATCAGGAGAATCCTCGGAAGAGGGGAAATTCCCAATGGGGAAACCTGAGGCGGAGGATCTCTGGGTCCTGTAGCAAGAGAAGTGGCAGAGATGTCAACAGGTACTATAGAGGGAGGAGCTACGGGAACAGACTGCTGACTGATACCAGTGGCCAGTACACTCTTCATCACCTCGAATGCTCCCCTCCCAGGCAGGTCCGAGAGAACCCGCTCCAAGAGCTAGGAACTCCAGGGACCACCGAAGGGAAGTCTCCGAGGCAGATGTCGGAGCCGAGCTCACCAAGGCCGAGGCTCCAAGGGAAGAGCGGGTTCGGACAAGGGTCCGATGCCACTCACCCCTCGGAGGAGACCATGGAAGCCCGACCACCGAATCCCTCTAGGAAGGTCTCAAGAGGAGATAAGAGTAGAGGCTGAAGGAACAGAAGGGGTATCCGTCCTCCAGCCGTAGCAGTAACCATTAACGAAGACTCCAACTCCAAGCTCTGGGGTAGAGTTGAAGGAGGAACAGTAACGGGGTGTGGACCAACAGTCGTCTGTTGAGACGGACTATGTAACATTTGGGCCAGTACCTGTGACTTAAGTAATCTACTGACCACTCTCTCTAGGTCATGATCTGACAGTCTGGATGACCTTGAAGATCGGCTCCGATGGCTCCGTTCCGAAAGGAGAGGTGAAGCCGGAGCCGACAGTATCGGCTCCAAGGAAGGAGACCTCGACCTCTTCCTGGAATGAGCCATCGGAGCCGATACTATAGATCCTGTCGGAGCCGAAGACTTATCGGAGCCGACAGGAAGCCTCGATGCATCAGCTCCAGCCGGAACCGATACAGACACCAAAGTAACGGTGTCGGAGCCGATCGGAGCCGACACCGATGCCTGTGCCACATGGGTGTCGGAACCGATCGGAGCCGACACCGAAGTGGTCGATACAGATTCGGCACCGATAGCCATCGGTGCCGAAGGTTTTGTCAAGCCAGAATCGGCTCCAGCCGGAGCCGATCTCGACTCTGAACGAGTCGGAGCCGAGGCCGCAGGCTTAGACACAGAAGCCTGGGCCTTGGAAGATTTAGCTGATTTAGATGGAGCCGACTTAGCCGGAGAGCCCTCCGGCTTAAGAAGGCCCCTAAGGATCAGCTTATTGCGTCTTTCCTGCAGGACTCTCTGGCTGAAGGAATGACAAATAGCACAGGAGTCCTGCAGGTGAAGAGGCCCCAGGCAATACAGGCAAGAAGTGTGACCGTCTGTCAGAGACATCTTCTGACAGCACGAGTCACACTTCTTAAAACCTGAGACCCTCTCCTTTGACATGGTGCTTTACAAAAACACACACACACACCAGTCAAAAAATTAACTTAAATAAAATACCAAAAGGTATTTCTATAAACAAACACACACACCCTAACAGGGAGGGGATGGGATGGGTAAAGTTTGACTAAAATAAATTAGAAAAGACAGGGATTTTCTGTCACAAAATGTAAATAATTAACTAATAACTAATAATTAAGGGTTTTTTAAGAAAAAGGGGCTTAAATATCCAAAAAGTGAATCACTTACCAGGAGCTGGTAAAAGGAGGACCTCATAAGCGAAGCGGCAAACGAGATCTGGGTACTTACCGCCTTGCATCATGGGATATGGGGCTGCCTCGAGCTGGTAAAAGTGACTCTCGAGCTTAGCAAGTGCCGAGTCGGAGCCGAGGGATCGGCTCCGAACCCATCAAGCAAGAATGAAGGCGAGATTGACAACTTAACATCGTTTCCATTTGCTACTGTAAATCTTCCTGGTAGAGGGTTTATGTGCTGCCACCAGGATAGAATTGACTCGGGAAGAGATACCGGGAGTCCTGACAACTAGGGGAACTGGATCAGCCAAGCTGAGAGCTTGAGACCGTCCAGGTTCGGAGCAGTCATTCCTGAGGGATGACAAATCAGATCCGGAATGGGATCCAAGATCCGGAGTGGAGCTATGAGATGCGACCGCAGGCAGGGGAACCAGACTTGACGAGGCCAGAATGGGAGTATGAGGATAATCTTGCTCCTCAACCAGCGAGCTTTCTGCAGAAATTTTGTCATAAGTGGAAGTGGAGGATATGCATAAAGAAGACCGGGCGGCCAAGTATGGACTAGAGCGTCTCTGGGGTTTCTCCCAAAGGAGGAATTAGAGCAAAAAACTCGCTGCACTTCGCGTTGGAAGGTGATGCGAAGAGATCGCAGCAAGGCTGACCCCACTTGAGGAAGATCTGTTCAGCTACACAAGGATTCAGAGACCACTCGTAAGGAGAGCAGATAGTTCTGCTCAATTTGTCCGCCAGTATGTTGGACTGACCCGGAATGTGTGTTGCTAACACGAAGCTGTTGGTGGAGATCACCCATTCCCAAACTCTCATGGCCTCTCAGCAAAGGGGGGTAAGACCTGGCTCTCCCCTGTTTGTTGATATACCAGACCACTGACTTGCTGTCCGACTGGATAGCAATAGTCCCCGGAGGAAGAGAGGCAAGAAGAGACTGCAACGCGAAAAGGACCGCCCTCATCTCCAGGACATTTATATGCAATATGGTCTTGGTCTGAGACCATGTGCCTTGGACAGTCCTGCCCGCACAATGCCCCCCCCCCACCCTAGGCGGGAGGCGTCCGTGGTCACTGTGGACTGGGGTGGTGATATAACAAAAGATCGTCCTTTCCGAAGGGCTCGGGATTGAAGCCACCACATGAGGGAGTTCCTGCAAACTCTGCTGAGGGGAATTGGGAAGTCTAGAGGGTGGTGTAGAATAGACCACTGGACTTGCAATGTCCACTGTATAACCCTCATGTGCAGACAAGCATAAGGAATCAGATGGATCGCTGCCACCATGGACCCCAAAGCTCTCAGGACGAATTCTGCTGGGGGAGCAGGGGACTGAAAGAGGACTAGCACATGCAGAGTCATGCTGTGAAGTCTGTCTGACATTAGGAAGGCCCTGGCCTGGAGGGTATCTATCCTGTCCCCTATGAAGTCTAACACTTGAACAGGCTGGAGGAAAGACTTCTTGACATTTATGGTTATCCCCAACTGGGGTGATATCTGGAGGAAGAAATCCCTGGCTAGGGAAAGTAGATGCCTGGTGGGGGCGGTGAGGAGCTAGTCGTCTAGGTACGGGAAGACCTGTATGCCCTGGAGCCTCAGGTGGGCCGCTACAACTGCCATGACCTTGGTGAACACCCTGGGGCTGTGATGAGACCGAAGGGTAGGACCCCTGAACTGGTAATGACTGGCCCCTAGCCGAAAGCGGAGAAACCTCCTGGACCATCTTTCCATGAGAATATGGTAGTACGCATCCTTGAGGTCTATGGAGCACCATCCAGTCCTCCTCCTGCAAGAGGGGCAGGATGGATTGAATTGTGACCATCCGGAATTTCTCCTTGGCAATGAAAAGGTTCATTGTTGACAGGTCGAGAATCGGCCTTAAGTCCCCCATCTTTTTTGGCACCAGAAAAAACCTGGAGTAAATGCCTGATCCGGACTGGTATGGGGGCACATGCTGGATGGCTCTTTTTTCTAACAGCTTTTATTTCCAAAGCTGTGGCCTTCCCTTTGAGTGGGTGGGACATCTGGGAGGTGCCTTGAGTAAGGGGGCTTGTTTATGAAGGGGATTGAATAGCCTCTGGATATTATCTGAAGCACCCAATGATCTATCGTGATGGGCTCCCATTGAGCCAGGTGCCTCGAAAAATGTCCCCCGACTGCCTCCAGAGAGAAGCAGTCGGGTAACACCTCAGGGCTGCTGCATGGGTTGGTCGGAAAAGGGTTCCCCTTGACCCGAAGTTCTTCAGTCCCCCTCTGCCTCTGGGCCGGTGTCCACCTTGTCCCCCTCTGCCTCTGGGGGAGAAAGAGTCCTGAGCATTCCGGGCCTGCTGAGATTTCCGGAACCACTTATTCTGCCCCGCTGGTTCCTAGAGAAGGACCTTTGAGGGGTAGAGAAGCATATTCAGATGGCTGACAGCATTTCCATGTCTTTCTCGCTCTGGACTAGCATCTCGCAGACGGTCTTCCCAAAGAGGGTTGACCCATCAAAGGGTGCATTCGCAAAGGACGCTTTGAAGAGTTCCGAGAAATCGCAAAATCGAAGCCAGGAATGACAACTTAAGGCGATACCGGACCAGCTAGCTCTAGCAGGTCCCTCCATGGCATGGGAAAGCAGCCGCATAGAAGTATTAGACACTGACTTGAGAGTGGCCATACGAGCAGAGGAAGTCCGCTTATCCTCGGCCGACATGGACTCTGGGGGAGACTCAGCATGCTCTTTGACCAGGTCACACAGCAGTCTTGATTACATGGGCCAAGTAATTCAGCGCCCTTATAGAGAAGGTAGCTGAAGCAAAAGTCCGCTTTCCAATGCGGTCCATTGCCCGAGACTCCTTGTCAGGGGAATGGACCAAAGAACTTTCCTGGGAGAGTTCCTTTTTGGTGGCCGCCACCACCACGGCATCAACTGGGGAACCCTTGCTCCATGAAGCTCTGTCTGCAGGGGGACTAAGAACCTTACCGGGCCTTCTAGGTATTGGCTCTACAGTGTCCGGCTCCTTCCACGCCCTAGTGGTAATCCGGTCAACCAGGGGGTCGGCTGGGGGGGACACCCAAGAGGTAGATAGGCCTGTGTCAAAAACCTCCAGGAATACAGACTCGTCTGAGGAGGGTTTTTGGGCGGACCCCCCCCTTTGGCAGAGTATTTCCATATCATCTCCAAAGGAGACGTCGTCGGGGGGTGATTTGGGGGAACCCTCCCCTTCCACCAAATCGGTATCCTCGATGAGGGACTCAGGGGAGTCCAAGTGCCTCCTTTTGCACAGACGTTTGTGAGGGACCTCCTCGGGGGGACTGTCCGAGGGGGGCTCACCAACTTATTCATGTTCCTCCAGGGGAACTGGCTGGGGCGTCAATGACACAGGTTGTCCCTGGGGGGACTGGATGATGGAGGACAAGGGGGTGGACCCTGAGGAAAGAGTGAGGGGTCTCGATCCTCCAGAGAGAACCCTCTCCACCACGAACACCGAAGGGGAACCGGCCCTCTCTAAGACAGGTGGCCGGGGCCCTCGGATCCGATGAGGGGATCGGTGCCGGAGCTGACGCGGTCGGACCTGATAGGATGGTGTACTCCGACCGCAAGTGAGCCAAGGACACACTCACTCCCCCGGATCCGATGCCCAGTTCTCGGCTCCCAGAGCTCGGATCCGAAAGCGGATCTGATAAGCTCGAGGACATGGCCTGCATCGAGGTAGTAATAACCATCGGCGCAGACCCCCTTGGCTCCGGGGCTCCTTGGATCCGAAGACTTCGAAACCCGGTGGTGGATCGGAGAAGGAGCTATCGGGACGAATAGTGGAGCTGAACTCCCCCCCCCCCCGAGGGGGGGGGGGCAGCAACACTCCCATCTGCAGCTGAGCTTGCAAGAATCAACGCATCATCCGTTCCATATCTGCCTCCAAAATGCTGCGATTAGACCTGGAGGAAGCCGTCGAAGCGACAATGACCTCGAGGCTGGTCGGGTCTCCTCTGGCGAGAAACGTGGCGAATGGAGCTGTGGGGAGGAAGGCTTGGACACTCAATGGAGAAGAGACCACCTTAGCGGGAGGGGCAGAGGGGTCCAATTTGGCCTGTCGCTTGCGGCTTCTTTCTCTCTTTTTCCTCTCTCTCCCCCTCTCTCTTTTTTATCCTTCTTGGCCTCTAGTTCTCCCTGAGACAAGGTAGGAGGGTAAGTCCCAGACAGGGGAATAGGGCCGGTTGGCTGGGCAGCCGCAGCTGTCGCTACAGAGAGAGAAGGAGAAGAAGCTGATTCTGTGAGGAGAAGACCCGCCAGAATCAGCTTGTTCCTCCTATCCCTTAAGGTTCGAGGGTTAAAAGCCGTACAAATCTGGCAACCCGAAGAAAGGTGCGGAACCCCCAAGTAAATCACGCACTGAGTGTGACCATCCTCTGGCGACAGCTTATGGCCACACTCAGAGCATTTGGAAAAAGTCACTTTATGACTTTTAGCCATACTAGCGACACACACAGAGCCACACACGTGCACCTGAAAGAGGGAAAAATAGGGACCTACAAAGGGATGAGTAACTACCAAAGGTAAAGGGGAAATAAAGGCTAGGGAGAAAGAACACCCGAAGAAAGGTATTAAAATACACGCACACCCAAAAAAAAGTAGACTAAAAGAGAAGTTTGAAGTAAAATATTGCTACACTTGCCTGGAGCTCTAAGAATCCCGTGCTTGGCAAAGCCGCGGCAAATGAGATCTGGGGATTGGAAGGAGGTTGCAGTGTGGTATGGGTAATGGGAGGAGCTTGGAGCTCGGATCTTTTTGCTTGGTATGCTGCCGGCTCGGATCCGTGTTGGATCCGTAACCCACAGGTTGCTGATCAAATGAAGTTAACTACTTCAGATGTGAAGTTCTGTTCTTGGCCATGGGTATGTTTTGTCCTGCAAGATCTCACATTTCTACAAAAAAAGTCCCATTTTAGGCATTTGAAAAGTTGGCATCCCTATTATTGATAACAGTCCCTGGCTCCTTGGATGGGCATATGGAATCTTTATGTATATTAATATAATAATGGGAATACAGTGTTAAATGTTTTGTATCTTATATTGTTCAGATAATTTTTTGTTCAACTTAAATATGTTTTTAGCAACTCACAAGGGGTACATTGCTTTTTTCAAGAAACAGATAAATACTGCAGTCAGAGACATCACCTCAAAACACAATTTCAAGTACTTAAAAAACTGCACTTCACAGAGATAAAAACGAGCATATCTTTCAATACATCTCTTTTTCTCTCCTTCCTCCCTAAATACTAATTAAAACCTGTGAAGATAAGTTTCTGGAGCCAAGAACTTTTTAACAGATATTTCTTTCTGAACAAAGATCATACGACAGGTTAAACAATTAGGCAGAATATTGTTTTTGACGTTTTCTGAATGGAAGCAAATGCAAATTCATATTTAATGAGTCTAACATAAATCATATTCATTTTATTGCTACTTTCCAAATGAGATCCACTATGTTATTAGAAAGTATGAACAGATGTTGGCAAGCAATAAAAACAAAAACCTTGACTATGTTAAACTGTGAGCGATACCCATTTAATTATGCAAAATACCACTAACAATTTTTTCCATTATGCTGCAAACAGCTGTGCCACGTACTTCATTGACAACACAATATTTTGACTACCTACAGAATACTTCATATGTATATACAAAAGTGAGAGGTTTCAGTCAATTCACAAAATAGCAAGAAAAATAAAAACTCAAGCTTTGTTTATTAAAGCACTGTTTAAACAGTTATTTATATAGGTTAAAATGTCAATAAGTAATGTCATGCCAATATGTACACCAAATGTTATTATAACGCACTGTTAATTCAATAGTGTTTATGAGTATAAAATCTGTGCTCCCTGCATACCTCTCAAATGTAAAGATTTTTGCAGAATTTCCAGATTTTTGACTCATATTTTTGGCTTATTTTTCAGAAATTTTTGGATTTCTGGCAAATTAGTGGCAAATCATTAGAGACTGAAGTTAGAAAATAATGACAGACATTTGAGTTTCAGACTTTATACCCTTCAGAAAATTCATGTTAATGCAAAACATGTTACTGTTTCAACTTTCTAAGTTTGTAAGAGCAATATTTACAAATTGTCCTTATTTTTTGTGCCTTTGTCCCGCTCTTATTTATGGCTTTGTCCAAATTTCTTGCTCTAAGAGGTTGTGAGGTATGGTTCCCTGATATATGTAAAGGCAGGACAGCAAAACCATCTAGACCAACTAACGCTTCTGTCTGGTCTACCATATCTGGGATGCTTTGATACAGTTTCCAGTAAAACTACACACACTCATAAAATGTGACAACCACACCAAGTGGCAGTCCATTTTCTAGAGTTACTGTGTGATGATAATCACAGAACTAAAACAGTTTAATTGCACAGTAATTCTTAAAGACCTGAAATAATCTACTTTTGTGTGAGGTACATATCCTAACAACAGGTCTTTAAGAAGGACACACTTGTAGCAGTGCAAAAAACAGTCTCTCCCTTAACTTTCGCCTATCACCACTCTAACACAATGTTTTATAACGAGTACTTTTACACTTTTGCATGTGGCAATGCTGGCCTCAAACCGCTGTTTTATAAATACTCATGCGCAAACACGTATACACACGCACATACACACATGTACATATGTATAATGACGTCTAACAAACTTCACTTCTTCCATTGAGAAACAATGACCACTACTTAAAATCCCACAAACGTAATGATATACTAACTATACACGAAAGAGTGCATCTCAAAGATTTAATACTATGGTGAGTAACTGTGCCGCCCCTTTTCTAAGAGAATGCATGCAACAGCAAGCCTACGAAACATTTCCTACAGTATATCTGGTTTGATAAAGAATAAGTGCTGAACATACACGTATGATCTTAATTCACCTCTGCTTTATCAGCACATGGTCATTCGCAACTGTTTAATAAAATACGTGGCCAAATAAAAGTTTGACAAGTGCACTTACATATGTACAACTTGAGATATTTATTTTCAAAGGAGCCTGCAGAAGTGGCAAACACTTTGGCGGTAGTTATCTGTGATTGTACCATTAATGTTCTTCCAATTTATTACACCATAAGGAAATAAAGTATCTTAATCACTATGACAACACGTTTTTTGTCTGGACTTGACTCTGTGGCATAAATGGCATTCATGAAAAGTGTTGTTTTAAGGATTTTGCTAGGTCTTTTATAGTATCTTAGCAGTCTGAAAATACACATAGTACTAAATAATCTCTTCCACTTGTCATGCTGCTGAGGAAAAAGACTGGCAGCTGAATGGATTAATTTATAACAGACTCTATTATGACCTGCATCCAAAAGACTACTTGTGCAAGACTCTTTGCACATCAAACATCTATGAGTCAGTACTTTAGGAACACAGAAGACAGCCTTCCAGCACAAGTTTTTTTTTTAAATTAGTCTAGCTGGGCAATATCTTAAGACACTATTTCAACGCAAGGCATATTCAACCACTTTGTATTTAAAGATTGTCAACTCAATTTAAATATGCTTTTCTTCACTAAATGTTACTGATTTATAGTTAAGTTTAAGTTACTTGAATACTGTAAATCGAGGATGATGTTAAAGTTTTCAAAATAACAATGCATACTTGGCATTTGGGTGAATACAATTAATTCATCAGGTAATTCTGAAAGTGGAGGCCATAATCACAAAGGAGGGGCTGGACGTAGTAGCCTTGCTGAGGTGGTAGTGTAGGTGTCTCTGGAGATCATTCTACATGAATTAAAATAAGCTAGACAGTAAATTGTCAAAGATTACAGCACAAAATGGAAAACAGGGTTATGACCATAGATATACTCCTTTAAGATCAGATGGATGCCATTTGTCCATGCAAAAGTACAAAAAGGAGGTGAAGTTAGTGATGTTCATTTCAAAGCTGGCTAATGACGTACGAGTAAAAGGAAAATCTGGGTGTGACTGAACTTCTGGAATAGGAAGATTATGAGGTTTTTCAGCCTTCCTGGCTGGCTGCCCAGCTAACTATATTAATGTAGTAACTAGGACAACGCTTACAAGGTACCATTACAGACTTCATGATCAGTAGCTCAGGGACATAGAAACGGTTTGGTTGGCTTAAGTCTTAGTATATTATGGAACAAGACAAGATAATTGCTTTTAATACTTGGTTATGTAGGTGGTGTCAGAGATACGGTGATTCACTATGTGCCAGCTTGGGATGAGATGGCTGACAAGTGTTCCTGCTTTGCTGGGGGATGTCCTGCACCTCTCTAACCAAGACTTTTGCATTCTGGAATAAGCCCGTATAATTAAATTATATAAAAAGAGAAAGAAACCATGCCACGGCGGTAGCGTTGTTACCTCACAGCAAGAGGTTCTCCCGTTCGATTCTCGGCTGGGCTTGGGAGTGCTTTCTGTGTGGAGTCTGTATGTCCTCCCCGTGGTTGGGTAGCGTTCGAAAGACATGTGTGCGTAAATGGGCGTGCCTTCGTTGAAGGTTGGGCATCGAGCTGACACCTCGGCATTTCGTAAAAATCTACTGCCAATCATTAGTGGACCGGAGTTCCGCTGTGGCGACCCCTTACCGGGAAAAGCCGAAAGACAAACAACAACAAGAGAAAGAAACTGTTTAATGCTTATAAGAGGTCGCATTTTTACCTACCTTAAGAGCACACTTTAATCAGACTAACAATTAACTTATGGAAGCCATTAGGAAGCTCAAAGCGGAGTACAAACTTAAAATATCCACTAAAAACAAAAATAACTGCAAATCTTTCTTTAACTATGTCAAGGAGTTAACACTCGTCAATGTTCAGATATAATCCATAAGAATACTACACTCTCTGAACCACAGGAAAAAGTTAATATCCTAGCTAACAAATTTAGTGCAAACTTACTCCACTCACAGTTATAGCTATCCCACAGGTTATAAATCATAACCCCATTCACCCCCTTAATTACTACGGAACAAGTACTCTCAGCCCTTTCAACAACTAAGAACACTTCATCCATGGGCCCTGACAAAATACCAAATTGCCTGATTATCAGCTTCAGATGTGGCCGTTTTGAACCCCTGCCATCTTTGATCTACATCTCTCTACTAGTTACATTATTGAAGCCTGGAAAACAGCCATTGTAATGCCATTACAGAAGGGTGGTCTAACCATAGATCCGGAAAACTATCGACCCATTAGTCATACTAGCCTCATATGTAAAGCTGTAGATAACATTATCTCAGACTTCATTAATCCTGGCATTAAAAATCTCTTAACCTTGGACCCTCATAAATTTGGCTTTATCAAAGGAAGGTCCTGCTGCTAACATTATTAATTTCTTTGAAAAGGTAACTGAAGTAGTGGATAGTGGTTATGCAGTGCATAGCCAGACTTTAATGCTATTTCCCATGTAGGTATTCCTGACAGAATTGTAAATCTGAATGTAAATCTTTGCACTGTACGATGGATAGCTAACTGCTTGTCTGACAGAACTCATGTGGTTCGAGTCTCTTGTGCCACTTCTGAAAGCACAAAAGTTAATTTGGTCACCATAGGGCCCAGTTTTGGGCCCTCACCTATTTGGCATATATTTCTCAGACCTTCAGGCCAGAAGTCTTGGCCTATGGTTAAACAAGCTTGCAGATGAGTGTAAACTGGTTACTTGATCTTCAGCTGAGTCACAATTGCGCCATCACAGCTTGGTTAAGAAATGGTGCAAAGACAATAATCTCAACTTAAATGTAAAAAAATGAAGCATAAATCATTTTTGTAAACAAAACGGTTTCACTTGCCATGTACGAGATGCAACTCTCCAATCAGACACTGTTGTAAGGAATCTAGGTACTGTTGTTGATAATTCTTTATCATTTCATAAGTTCCTAAAGCCTTTTATCTGGCCCATCTAATTTCCAAAGGCATCTCCACTATATCCAAAGTCGTCTTAATTCCCCTTTACTCATATCTTATCAGACCAACTACTGAATATAATGCACCTTTGGGAATGTAGTTAACTAAACATATCATGCAACTTGAGAGACCTCAGATAACTAAAAAGATCAGTGGCCTCATGGAGATCTAAGTCTAGCCTTTCATGCCATGAAAGATCCAATCCTATTTGACCTCCTCTATTGCTTTGCAGAACTAATGGTACATCCAATACTTAGTTAAAGTAACTAAACCTTCATCAGAAGATAAATAAGGCACATCAATGCAATACAGATTCATATCCCAACATATCCCTCACCTCTGTAACAAACTTCCACTTCATGTTAAGCAGAGTAGCACCCTAGTCACTTTCAAGGTAAACCTAGATAATTGGGTGGGTAAACCTCTAATTCTCTCCTGTTCTATCTTGTTTTGCCCTGCTTCAGGCTAGAGGAAAATTTTGAGTACATTTTTTGGCAAGCTTTAAAATGCTGTGCAGACTGACTGCTTAGTACTTACCTGGTCTGCAGACTGATTGCTTAGTACTTGCCTATGAATCTAACAGTTTCTATATCAATTACGACTGCCTTGCAAAGTCAAGATAAGATGTTCAGTATTTATTTCTCAACATTTTCTACTATATCTAGTTTTTAGTATTTAATCACACACATTTATTGTTTTAACACATTCAACATATTTAAATATTTATTGTAAATTGTCATTTTTATGAAACTGTGTTTATATATAGTGTGTTTTTAGGGTGGTGTGTTCCATGAACTTTTTCAGTTTGTCTAGTTTGTCTGCTTTTTAAATTCAGTGACTGTAAATATTGTGCTTTTAATGACATAATTGATTAGTTTATAACTGGGTGGAACTTCCTGTTTGGACTGTATAAGAAGGAAGTAACTATGTGGGGTAAATTGTCTGATGAAGTCTAGATCTTTCTGGACGAAAGCACTCATCCTTGGATTTTTTGTCTGAAGTTAATAAAGTGGATTCTGCATTCTACAACTGTGCGGTGATTTGCAGCCTGCAATACTTTGAGTGGGTTCAATTCAGCTACTACTTCTGGCTTTTGTGTTTATCTGCTTCAGTTTGTGCTTTGTGACTTTTTCAAACAATTAAATCCCATCTTGATTTGGGAACAAACATACCAGTCTGGAGACTGTCTTGTGGTTTGACTTCAGTACCACAGATTAAAGCACTGAAGATATACGAGAAGTGGAACATGAGAAATCTGACAAGTTGGTACTGATTTATTTATCGGGGAACATTTTAGTACCTTGGTGTATTAGACAGGAAACCTGGTAAATTTACCAAACTATATTTCTGTTAACAGTTAAATGCAGCAGTGACTCTGCTCTTTTGATGGCAATATAAAAACATGCTCATGTAGCAATGTTAAAATTTATTCAAAGTGTGTTTCTTTAAAAAAATGCTTGAAGTATACAATGGCATCCTGGTTGTACATCACAGAGGATCATAACTTTATGATTTACAGGCTGCTACAATGTGCACATGGTTGTGACAAATTAGTTCATTTTGAATCCTTTTTTTTTTGTTCTTTTTGCCCCCACTTTCTGATTATCATCATTCCCCTCCCCCAGCCAATTGGCCCATTCGCTACTCATCAGTTTGACGGTCAGCCTGGAGAAGCCATCAATTAGGCAGCCATAAGGGGTGGTTCAAGATTTTTTGCTACTAAGCCCTATTCCTTGCATGTGCCTGATGAAGTGCTCAAGAGATGTGCAATGGGCTGACCGCAGAAGCCATCCCTTCATTCCACAAGAGGCATTCCCTGCAAGCAGCCTTCCCCACCCCTGAAGCACTTAACTGTAAAATTCCACCACATAAACTGCATGGCTTAGTGTGCCTTAGAAGGGTTGGGTTTGCCAACTGGCTCACTGACAGAACCCACACTGTTAAAGTAGCAGACTCCAAATCTGACTTCAGACCAGTGACAAATGGAGTACCACAGGGTTCAGTCTTGGGTCATCTCCTGTTTGGCATCTACTTCTCTGAAGTACAGGCTAACACAGAAGGTCTTTGGCTAACTGAGTTCACAGATGACTGCAAACTAGGAGCCATAATCGAAACTCCTAACGATGTGGACATCCTACAAAAGGGCCTCACGGAGACAGATGCCTGGTGTCAGAGCCATGGCCTCAAGCTCAATGCCAAAAAGTGCATTGTCATCCCCTTTGGTAAAAACTCTGTACCCATGAACTACAACATAGGTGGTAGTATACTTAATACTGAATGTGTGATAAGAGACCTTGGGACACAGGTGGACAGTAGTCTCTCCTTTGATAATCACATCGCCACAGTAGTCAGGAAATCCTTCTATGTGGCACACCTCATCACAAAAGGTTTCTCATCCAGAAAAAAAGAGGTCATTGTTCCCCTCTACTCATCACTCATTAGACCCATTATAGAGTACAATGCCCCTTTTGGTATTTACCTCACAAGACAACTACAACTGGAAAGGCCGCAGAAATACCTCACAAAGAGGATTACCGGCCTCAAACAGATGCCCTACGCAGACCACCTCAAGAAACTCCAGCTTTACTCCGTCGCATATCGCCTACTCAGAGGTGATCTCTGCCTAACATACAAAGCTATGTCAAACCCAGAGCTGTTGGACATGCTCCACTTAAAGAAATCCCAATCCCTCCGAGCTACACGCTCTAGAGACCTAAACCTTGTCACCACAATAAACAGAACATGCCGGAGGGATAGATTCCTGTCCCAGAGACATCCCATACTCTGGAATAACCTACCTATCTATATCAAACAAAGCTCCTCATCAGCACTCTTCAAGAAAAATCTTGATGACTGGATGGGAAATAGGAAATTCACCCAGGGGATCACCTCTGTGGCTCTCCTCGACAGTGGCACAGGAAAATAATTTTCTTGGGTGGCAAAAGCCAGGGTACCTTTTTGGCTGGGCTTGTATAGGCCCCAGGGCCAATAGCCTAGTACCTACCTATGAACTTCCTAAACTAGTACACCATCATAGCTCCCTTGTTTAAGGGGAAGACAGCCAATGCCTTTTTCTGAGGTAACCAGAGGTATCTGCATCAACTTATTAACATCAAACAAAATCTGACCTGTCTTGTGGGTCCTTTTGGCCGTTTTACAGATTGCTTTCTTAGAATCTGGGTTCTTTAAGGCTTGCTTTACAATACCTTGGAGACCATGCCTTCTGTTTTTTTTCCTAGCTAAAGTGCTCCTTTATATGGTAACAATTAAAAAAATCCATTCCCTAATGGTGAGCTGACAAGAAAGACATCATCTATGCCCGACTAGACCATCAGCAAAAAGCCTCACGTAGCATTACTACAGTCTATAAATTCCCTCGGAGAAGAGGACTTTGTCATTTATAAATTGAGTGGTCTTCTCATAAGCTTCTGTGAGGCCTAAGCAAGTTCTCTTCCATTTGTCACATATGAGGCCAAGTGCAAAAACTCTAGCCCTGCTGTCCTCCATGAGCAGCCCCATAGACAACATAACAGAAATCAGTAAAATGCACATGGTACTGGAGTCACAGACAGACATTTTTATAGATACATAATGATGTATACAAGGCCATGCCTTATTTTAAAATGTATGCATGGTTTATTTTAACTGACACTGTCTTTTCTCTGTGTATTTTCAAATGCATTGGTTATCCTGTTATTCTCTTAATATCTGTGTTTATTACACTTAATTTTAATTTAAAAGCAGAAGTTTACCTAGGGTGGGGAGAGAGTGAAGGGGAGTGTATCAGGCCACTTGGTTGGTGTGCCCATAAAAGAAGGTACATCCTTGTGATGCAGAAGGGTCAGGAGGCAGACCTCAGTGATGTGACA
Source organism: Protopterus annectens (assembly GCF_019279795.1). Lineage (NCBI taxonomy): Eukaryota > Metazoa > Chordata > Ceratodontiformes > Protopteridae > Protopterus > Protopterus annectens. Next base: position 562,257,719 of record NC_056747.1, read on the forward strand.
TGATTGGCTCCTGCATTTCACTAACACAGGTGGTTGGTCCCGGACATTTTATTTTTTTGTTCTTCACTTGAAGAGCTGGGGGATGGAATGGCACAGGGTGCTGGATGAGCTAGCTACATCTCTGTTTTAAAGTTATTTTTTCTTGCATGCTGTGTAACTTTTGTATGTAGAAAAACACATACTTTCGACTTTAAAAATAATAAAATGGACACATTTTGTTACACTTGGCAAAAAAAAAAAAAACTTTATTCTCGTAAGCAGTTTTGTTGTCATCATGAATGCAGTCAAGTACAATCACTGTCATTCTGCTTTGATGTGGTGAAACTCAAACATCCATAAAGATATAACAGCAGAAATTAGCAAATTTGAAAGAGTGGTGCAACTAGCAGAGGGCATTTTATACAGACTAAATAATGCACTTGATGCTATACCTGACTTTAAAAAGGAATGATTACTTTATTTAAACACAGCCATGTGACTGGCTACAATAAATGAAAATGTCAAACTATGCAAAAAATAAATTATTTTTCTTTAAAAGTCAGTTCTAAATTTCAGCATGAGACACAGAGGGAGGAACTCTGGTTGACTGTCCTATAGAAAGTCTCAACATTATTCATTTAGCCCTTCTCTAAACTATTTCCTGGTATCAAGCTTGAGCTATGAGCAGCTTGCACATAATACATATGGTCTGAGTAACATGTCAATCCAATGGGGTCTATATTACATTGTCGAAGGGGCTGTTCATCGAACGCCTTTGCAACACATAATAATCGAAATATCAAAATCCCAAATGGCCACATAAGCGAATTTTTTTCCAGGGGAAAAAAATTGCTTGGCTGTCATCAGGTGTTTGCCCTTTCCTCCACTGTAGTGAGATCTCAGAGTTGGTATATTTAGTTAAGGGGGGTGCGGAAGAGTCTGCAAAATTTGTTTTTCTGGTGTTAGCCAAGAGATTTTTTTCCCCTGGGAAAAAATTTGCTTATGTGGCCGATCGGGGTTTTGGTATTTTGATTATGATGTGTCGATGAAAGGGTGTTCAGTGAACAGCCCAGTCGTCGATGTAATATAGACCCAATCCAATGCATCACATCAGACTTCTAACAGCAGCACGTCAGCTTTCAGATGGCAACCATATCTGGTTGCTTGTTTTTCAAGGAAGCAGCACATTAGTGCTCATCACGCTCCCACAGTCTCAGCTACCAAAATCAGTCAATTTAATGTGAAATTCAGTACAAAACCACATATTTTAGGGAAGTAATGAGCTGGTCAGCTTACAGAACACATACACTGATGCAAGTGACTTTCAAGTAAATGCAATGTCTAAAAAATTACCCTTCTACGATCTCAGAGTACCATGAGGTTGTATGTTTCCTCTAATTGCTCTTAAATTAGTACATTCCCTGTTTATAGCTGTGTTTTTTTTTTCAAAGCATGTTTGAGTGCGTTCTGGAAAACTATCCAGAATACAATAACTGCAGAGGAAATGGTAAAGCGAGACTTGATAATTTTGGAAGAAGATATGGAGAGTGGAGGCAACTGGAAAAAATGCGACTTGACATGAAATGATGATTAGAAGGTGCTAAGACTCAACATGAAATAAAATGGAACTACTTTAGAAGGGATTTTCTACAATTTAAGATATTAGGGCTGCTGGATATGTCATGTCTGGATGCATTTGAAATTGCTGATTCTGATTTTTTTGCACGAACAGTATAACACTGTAATAAAGCAAAAATAGCATGAATTTTGCAAAAAAGACAGTCAAGACATGGGCACTTATCTTACACTAATCAAGCACTGGTTTAACACCAGAAAATAATGGCAGGAAAGAGTGGACTGTTTGGATTTCCTTAAAAGAAATATGCTCTGGACTTGGTTTACAAACATATGTCTGCACTAACTCTAGCCAAGGGAAAATATGGCAAACAAAGAATAATTTTATTACAGTCTGTTACATGATATGAAAAGTAGCAAGATTTACAGTAATTGTGGGGCAGCTAGGAAAGTAATGTACTGAAGGTTGAAGAAAAAACATTTTTTTTAAGATTATGATTTTTCTGAAGCTAACTTACTGCAGAACTTCCAATTTGTAAAGATATTTAAAGAGTGCAAAACATGCAACGCTAGAATCAAAAGACCTTACCAATTGCCCTGAAACTAATTTTCCCAGAGGGCTTGCATGTAATAATTTGGGCAAAGTTGCAAATAGCCAGGCTAAAAAACAAAGTACAGTTTTGTACCTACCATAAATGTAGATGTCCGATAAGTATGCAACTGCAGTCCTGACATATGGGCTGTCCTGCCTCAGGCAGCCCTTCGGTCGGCCAGATTCCAAAGTCTGGGTCCGGCGTCAGCTGATGTCTCCCTTTCCCCGACGTCAGAGCGCCTGGGGTATAAAAACGTCAGCCGACGCCATCTTCTTCAGTCTTTCTTGCCACGTGGTGCCCGAAGCAGAAGCAGTTCGCAAGTGCCGGTCGACCAGCTCCTGTGTTTTCAGCTACTGAAGTCTTCAAAAAAGCTAAGTATCCCATTGGGGACCTTTTCTTGCCTCAGCCGATGTCAGATAAAAGTGAAAAAGTTAATAATTGTTTAACTTGTGGGAAACAAATGCCTCATAAGGATTTCCACTCTTACTGCCTACCTTGCCTAGGTCCAGAACACAACGTCTCGGCCTGTGCAGCTTGTGCCTCTTTCAATAGACGCACTCTTAGGCGTCGGTCTGAGTTTGCACAGGATTATTTTGGGGAAGATTTCTGTTATATCATGCCGTTGGACCTTCCGACAGCACATTTACCTAAAAAACGGAAGGATAAGGACCGACACCCGCGGTCTCGGCCGACACCACGCTTAGGCCTATCGCGAGTGTCTCGGTCTCTTCTGAGTCAGTTTCGCAACAGCTACGGACCGACGACACCGCTCCACCGGTTACTTCGGTACCGGAGGCCAGCTCGGTGCCGGTTTCTGTGCTCCCCTCTGAGACCGTAGCCCAGGATATTTCTGACAAGATCATTAAATAAGGGAGCTATATTACTTTATTTGCTCTTTGTTTACATTCTTAGTTCCATTAGGCCAGTGTCTTCTTTTCGGGGAAACCCAAGGTGGTGTTTATATTTATGTATATTTGTCCAAGGCACTAGGGGAATGTCTCATACTCTTTTTGGCCACTAGGTGGTAGTGGAGGTTTGATGTCAAGGTCAACGTTTGCCAAGACGGAGGAGGAAAGCAAACAGCAGGTTGAGTGTGGAGTGATGCTGAAAACCTAATAACTACAAAATGATCCTGCAAGTCAGGAGACCGATATTAGAGAATTGGAGGAAAGATCTGGGAAACATCTGTTGAAGATGGACTGAGGTGAGCAGAATGCTGAGAAGGAAGTAAATTGGAGTACTACGGTGAAGTGCATACTGGGAGAGGTAACAGAGGAGATGCTGATAAATGAATCAGGAGAAGGAGATAAATTACCAGAAGGTACTGGCAGCAGCTTGGGGATATACTAGGCCAGTAGAGCTGGTTATAAAAGTATGCCTTCTAAAATGGTGGTGCTGTGTGCACTAGGAAAACTCTTTTATAAGCAGAAATGGTAAAGGCAAGAACGATGCTGTGATCACAAGTGAAAGAAATGGACTGATACAAGGACAACAAAATTAAAAGAGGAGACCAGTAGTAAGAATCAAAACAAAGAACAGTGACACTATTAACAGGTATGAAGTTATGGACAGAATTATTTGAACTTTGGAGTTTAAAATAAAGGGCACAGTAGCATTTAGACCTTTGCGAGTTGAATTTTGAAACTTAATTTACATGAAACAGAAAAAGAGAGAGTTCATTGTCACCATGGGATGAGTTTATTTTTCAGAACTTAAGACTGCAGTTAAGGAAGAAAATAAATGTGCAATTCAGTACCTTGGACATAGAGGAACTTGAGTTAAAGACTTTTCCTGTCAGTGATTAGGTGCATGAGGTTAAAAATGTATGATGAAAGAAATGTTTGGAAAGCAGGTAGGAGGTATGGGTGAAACTGGATATGTTTTAGGGAAAAATGCAGCATATTTCAAATACTGTAATGATGAATGTTAAACCAGGAACACTAAGGTACTGGGGTCAACTGAAAGCATTTTTTTCTGGGGGTGTAAGGCACTTGGTACAAGACTAATAAAAGATGATGTGGTCTGTGTGGGGAAAGGGGGCATATTACAAAAAAATGTGTAAAGATCTCTAAAAGCCATCATTGCACTACAACTACACTTAAACCCAACTTTTGAGGGGAATACATAAACCACCTCCCCTAAAAAAGAAGCCTCAAAAGGCAATAACTTCACCAATAAAATAATCAACAGTAAAATGAAAATAATATCAAAATGCATAACATCTTGGTAGTTACTTAGCCAAAAAGTTAGAAGCAGCCAAAATGAACTGTTTGAGGCATGAAATAGTACAAAGTGACCAATAATTCTGAAGCAGAGAGTGCTGAAGATGGCATGACCAAGTTTTGTTTTTAATTCATGGTGTAAGCCACAGGACAAGCTGTGTTAAGTGTACAGCCAAAATTGTTGTACTCCATGGAGTCAGTCTTATTGGCAGTGTTAAAAAAAAATCTACTAGTAACAGAAGGTAAAGAAATAAATCTGTTAACACCGCTGCAGATGTCACTGAAACACGGATCACAATGTACTTTCCCAAAGTCATTTTAAAGAATACTGTTTTCAAAATCCATTTTTAAAGATATTCTTATATATATTATTATGCTGCAAGAAGGTTAGTCAAATAATACCGCTATCAATACAACAGAATTTATCCCATCTTATTTCCACCAAAAATGCCAAGAGCACCTCACACGCCCTCTTCTAATCACCTGTCTTTAGGCTGACTCCCCAAATTCGCATAAGAGGAGGAAATAATGGACAAGTACTATACTGCCTTTCATTTGGATAACCAAACAGAAATGTATGAAGATGAGTAACATCATCTTTTCTCTGTGACATCATTGATGGTCTGTGCCATCTAACCTGAAGTTGTACTGCACTGTTGTGTCAAGAGACTAGAAGAATGCACTGATAATAATGCATCTAGTCAAGAAAGATGAAGCTGAGTCATCTGCATTTATGGGAGACTCTTGTGGAATCACACAAAGAAATATATCCCGCAAGAATTAAAGCTATGCTGAAAAAAACAATCGATTAAACACTGTGGTTTCAAAGTAGAACTCACCTGAAAAAAAAACTTTCTACAAGATAATCCAGTAAACTGCTGTTCTTTACGGTCTATTTAAAATAGCTTTTAACAGCATAACTGGGTTTGTCTGACTGTTTCTCCCGAAGCAACTGTATGGATGGACACTCAGCTTTATGTCCCCAAAGGATGGGGGTACTCTAGCCCAATAATGTTTGAGGTGGGGTGGAATCCTACCAAAAACTAAAAACAAATGTACTCCGTGGGAAAAGCACCTGCTCATGTAATTGTGAAGAAACAACCGGACTTCACGTTTCATCACAACTGTCATCCTTGTAACAATACAAGCTGGAACAACATCACATGGTTTAAAATCTGTTTTAAAAAAGTGCAAGAGTGGCACAGTATGTCCAGCACCAAACATTACAGCCCCTCACATTCCTAATTTGAACTCTACCAGTCATGCTGCTTTGTTAAGAACTGTCAATACTAAACATGGATGCCGTTTGTGGACATAAGACTTCATTTACTTTAGCATGAAGCACTAAATGAAACATAAGAGAAACACTAAACACCACCTATGTAGTCAAAAGGTAATGTTTGGTCAGCTAAAAATATTTCCAGTGTGTGTATCTTGACAAATAAGTGCAAAAGAGAGCCTCTTAAGTACTAAATAGAGCTGGTTTATTCAATAATGGATGCAAAAAAACAGCCTCTCAAATCTGACAAAAGTATTTACTTTAAGCCATGTTTTTAGGGAACTGGGGTGAATAACAAGCTGCACACTAAACATTTAGTTTTAAGCAGTGTGTCATACCTTGTGGAAAGATGCTGACAAACATGGGTCTCCTTTGCCAGAGATGTGTGTACCCTGCCACATTTCAGTCTCGAGTTCTTTGACAGCATATTAATTGCCATTAATAACCAAACAATCAAAGAATCACTTGGGTCACAAATTATTTACCCCTTTCATCTTTTATCAAGACATCTGACTGAACATCCATTAAAACAGGTCTACTTATAGATCAGCACAAAGTCACATGATCACATAAGCACAAAAGGCAGAGTTTATAATTTAGCAACTCCAGGGCTTACATTTGCCCTAACTCAAGCTGCAAATTCAATTCCTTTCCTTCAAGCCAATTGTTAACATCTACTTTGAAGTAACTAGTTTTGACCCAGTCAAGCACAAAAAAAATGTTTTACAATTCATACACGCTGTAGAGTGCTTGTACACAGCATTATTGTCATTTTTTGACAGCCTGTACATGTTCATGTACCTACTTGAGAGTTTCATGGTAGCTTTTCCTAGACAGCAGGAGTCACAACTCTCCCAGACTGTAATGCATACAAATCCCTGTAGTAACTATGGATCTAGCCTTATTAATTTTATACTCACACAGAGAATATTTTTCATGTATGTTCACACCTTACAAACCCCACACAAGACTATTCACAGTCATCTATACTCTGAGGAACATCTCTGGTTCTGTTTTGAGTAACATCTTAAGGCTACTGTTTTTTTTCTTAAAGATGAAATTTGGGCCATTCTTTACATTTTTAAGCAATTTGGTGCTGTCCAGAAAAAAATACCAGTTGCTACTCTGTTTTTGATACTGGAACTATGAAGGAAAAAGTCCAGATAAATGCTTTTTGCAAAGTTACTACATCTTTAGCTTCCTTAAAAATATAGTCCATCAACGTTTCACTGCATCTTTTACATCTGTTTAATATTTTTAGCTCTAAAATATATAATCTTCAGAAGTGAGACTGAAAAGACTGACAGCTTGGCTTTTTATAATTTTGTTTTTCAAATGTGGGTGGCGGCAACTCTTTGCATGTAGAGAGCATTAGAAAACATTGGTTTTCAGTAAATTCTGGATACCAAAATCCCTGTAACCCTCAAACAAAACTGCTATGATCATGAACTTGATACTCTCAATCAACCAGTTCACTTATCTCATCAGTAGCTTTACTTCTACAGTAATTGATTAGAACACTGCATAACATATGATGTCAAGGATCAAACCATGTTTTTCTAATAATGAAGTAGCATAAAGTGAACAGAGCAATTTGAATATATTAGGTTCTATAAAATGCACATACGTTCATTCAAATATGCAGAAAGCCCAAATGTAACAATGAAATGTTTAAAATGATTAGATTCACTAACCATAAATTATAATATGTCAAACTTGCTTGTAAGGTGAGAGTGTGTTGTTCTCTTCTAGGTACTTTATAGGCACTTCTCTCTGAATATCAATAGGGGGCCTTTGCCTGGTAAGGTATCCATACAACCTATTTTATTTCTAAAATTAAAATACTAATTAAAAATAAAATAGTGGCAAAAGACAGTAGGAAGTAAACAGGGGCCAGCATTCAAAAAGATGCAATGACTTGAGCACAAGCTTTGCACAATTAAGCAGCATTATTTGGGAACACAGGGAGACATGGAATATCTAAATCAAGACTTGCAGAGCTTCAGTGCAGCTAGCTGATTTCTCAGACAAATAAATGTGCAGTGCACATCTATGCAAGTGGACAGAGCGGTATTGTGAAACTGTGCATGTATACAGTGCCATGCAGTGAAATTCAAATACAGAAGCACAAGGCACAATATATAGTGTGATCTTGCAAGAATGTCAAACATGCACTCAGACCACTACAGCTGAAGTATGCAGCAGCTTTGCCTTTTTTCACACTGCATACAGACATAAGAGAATATTGATAATAGTGCAAATAAAATGGGGTAGGACAGTGTGCAGCGGTAGACAGACACACACATATGGAACAGGAAACACAAACGAGTGGAACTGTGCACTCTAGGACAGGGAGGCACAGGGCAGACAGAGATACAGAGGAGACAGATGGTGATGGGAAGAATTAGACAATGTAAAGGTTACGGGGAAGGACAAAAGAGTAAGGGAGCACACATGACAGGGGATAGGGTGAGGTACAAGCAACAGTGTATAGTCTCCTATCCTGGCCTAAAGGGACATTACAGGGATCTTTCAACATCTGACAGATCAGAGTGGCCTACTGTATGGGCCACACCCACACCTGGTGGTCTGACTAGGGTCTAGCTGGCTGAGCAATGCCCTCCAGGAAGCTCTCTACCTTGACCCTGTATCAGCCACTGATCTCTCCACTAACTGCTCCAGAGGAGCCACAGCAGGTAACAGGTGGGCAATATTTTTAGTAAGGGAGAGTATCCCCTCCACAGTGCCAGCCTCATAACTCAGTCATGCACCACAGCCAGAGCCATGGCAGAAGCAGGACACATTTGTGGTAACTTCTAAATATATCTATCACCTGAATCTGCAGTTATCAAACACAATGGGAAGTTAGCCATAAATTATGCTTATCATGACATTGGACTGAATATATTTAAAACACACACCAGCACATATCAGAGTAATGTGACAAGAGTAAGGTAAGATGGGATAACAGCAGATGCAATCAACACATATGTCTCCTTAGTGTGTGATAAGCAGCAGGCAAGTGCATTTCTTCTGCACATACTTAAACAGAATATAGCACAGTTACACAACAGGCAGTGTTTCAGGCACTGGGAGATAAAAAGATAGAACGACAAAATCCCACAATATAATAGAACTTTGCAGAAACTAAAATGGAAGTTAGTATACATATTACATTTAGTGCTACCAACTCTGCCTACACCTACCACAGATATGCAGACAGTACCAGACACATTTCCTATCACGACCTTCACAAATACTTCCCAGTTGCAACCAAGTTGAAAACACGATAAAAGAGAAAAAAAATACAGTGCTCTTCACTTACTATACTATTTCAAGGGTTATTGCCTAAATTGTGCTTACAATGCATGCTTATCATCACGTTATCATTAAGATGCCTACATTGATTCGCCCCATTTTGGTGATGAACATAAATGAGGATAACTCCTCAGCCAGGTAATACCAACTATCAATCTGTTCTGAATGCACCAATAAAGGGGCCTAGTAGGTGTTCCTTGAAATGACTGAACGGAATAGAGCATAATATTGCTTTCCTTGAAGCACTATGCTGGAGTTCTCCAACTAGCACTTTCAGAAGCTGCCATACATAAATCTCCTCTGAAAACTGTCACTTTTACAAGGAACAAAAACATAGCCCAATAATCATGCTTAAAATAGGATTTATTAACCCCAAGTAGCATTGCACTCTGAGGTAGCACAAAGTGTACAGCAATCCAAATTCCAAACATGAGCTCAGGTCCAAGAGCTGTATCTAAAAAGTATAGGCATTAAGCTGCATTTTAAATTATGGCTGTGTGGCAGCAAAGGAAAGCAAGTCACAGGCATTTATGTAACCTGACCAAACTTGCCTACCCAGCACACAGACGAGTATGAAACAGCACAGTCGTTTTGGTAAGTCACCATTTTATAGCAAAGTCATTTAGGTTTGACAAGTTATTGTATACTTGGATAGCAACATCAGAAACAGCAGCAGCATTAACTGGACCTATATAAGTAGTTTAAGGAGGAACACAGCATGATAAAGTGTGTGATAAGCTGTTTTTGACTACTTTCTTAGCCCATGCACTGAAATTTGCACTACAAAAGGCTAGCAACCGGAATACTAATGCTTGCATGTGTGTATGATCTGTATATTGTACTGGGAAAAAGGCAGCCAATAATATCAGGATAACCTGTTTCTGTACATGTTAGTCACTGTTATGGTGATCTTATGACCGCATAACCTTTTTGCAGGCCTATCGTTCAGTGTACATCAGTCATATCTGTACACATGTACCCCCCCAAACACACATACACTTAAACACAATGCATTAGGGTAGGAGTGTCTCACTTGCATTTACCAAGTTAATCCTAACTGCTTGTAGTGGGGAAGACTGCTTTACTCTACATGTACCTGTTGTCAAATACATCCCTACATCTGTCATATGGCATACCCCTATAGCTGTCCCCATGACTACAGTAAGATATAACTATGTTAACCTTTTCTCTGCAACTGTTATGCCATCAGTCACAGCAGCATGAAGTCTACACTTCTGTGTCATGTATTTACAAGTGTGTCTGTCTGTAGGATGTCACTGACGGCAGAAGCTGGACAATTTCAGCTGTGCTTAAACAGCCATATCTTACTACAGGCATTACAGCAGAGTGCGCCTCCAGGCGTTTCTGCATTTACCTCCTACTGCACCACTAGGCATCAAATACTGCTTGTCCATATTTGCATTTACAATTCCAAAACCATGTTACATATAAGGTATCACAATATTTTATCTTGAAGCATACATGATGGCAAACACAATTATACTGATATCTGACCTCTGTCAATGAGTACATGTTAGAACTGTAAAGTGATAACTACATTTTTTTAAAGACTCAAGCCAAATCAACTAGGAGTTAAAGGTACACTCCAACGAGCTGTACTTGAGGGAATGAGTTGAGACATATGAACGGTGCCTGTTGGGGATAGGGGAGGCTGACCATGTCTGTAGGAAACCAGGTGTGGCACACAGTAGTCCATGATCTTAAAAGTTGTGGAGGGGGGGCCACATCTTTATTTGTTAACTGGGTTGGTCCAACGGAGCTAAAGCCTATTTTGAGTGGAGTCATGAGGAAAAAAGCTCCATATACTTATACAATTTTATGAAAATAAGCAAAAGTAAAAATAAACAAAGATACGAAAATCAAACAATGGCAATATCTAACAGTTTACAAATTTGAGAAAATCCAAAACAATTATGTACATAACTATGGTAGATACAACAGACCACAATATGGGAAATAACTTTATACATGCGCTTATTACATAAGGAATAGATGTTAAAGCTGTTTAAGCCTTAACCTCCTAAATGTGTTAGGTAGTAGTAGTAGTAGGGGAAGAAAAAAGTAGCAGAACGAAGAGGTGAGGGTGTATATGTTGGGTCATGACAAGGGCACATCCACGATTTAGCAAGACAATTTTTTAGTTCTTTTTTTTAAAGTATTGGAGTGTGTAATGCTTATGTTGAGTGGGAGTTTGTTCCAAATACTGAATATTTGTAGAATAATTTCCAAATAGATTTATTGGGAATCTGCATATGACAGTATTATAACAAGAATCCTATTGACATGACATACTGTGCTAAAGCAAAGGTGCATTCTATAACAGCTGCAAGGTCACCTGGGGATTAACTGAAAACAGCATGAAGCAGATGAGTGCTCTGTGTTTAAAGTGGGTATACCCATTACTTGACAGACGTACAGGAAATTACACCATCACGAAGTTGCACAGATGAACTCTAACATGAGTGTAGCATTCAGGATCAATCAGCAGATGTGCTGCAGTATCACACAGGCACAATATGGTGCAATCTAGTTCAGCATGGATTTGACTGCTGTGCTGTGTGGCATCCATGACAATATGGAAGCCAGACATACAGTAATGATGGAACTTATAAGGTTCACGGTGGCCCCACATTGCTTCCATGTCCACCTAAGCTCTGGTTTATTTGTTGTTCCACAGGTATCTTTCCCCCAGAAAAGCACTGGCAAGCTATGCTCCATTTGCTTGATCAGTAGATACCACTCCTGAGAGGATGAATTCTCATCCCCTTCAATAAGGTCTAAAGGCATTTTGCTTTAGTGAGACATGCATTCTACAGAAGGTATGATTGCCTCCCATCAGTACTTGCCACAGTTTCAGGTCCTGCAGCTGACTGAGCTTCTCCATGTTACTGACATCCTCAGACCTAGAAGGCCAGTGGGGGTCATACAGCTCTATGGCCTCCTTTTGTTTTTCCTTTCTCTTGGAGGAAATATCTGGCTGACTGCTGTCCAAAGATATGGAGACTTTAGAAAACAAGACCACAAGTCACTTTCTGATAATGTAAGCCTAGACAACAATTTCTCTCACTCACAAACAATTGGGCCTAAATTCCTGACTGATCTCAAATACATATAACTCATGCTGTAAGCCAAGTCAGAGTGTATACTTGTTATGTCTGACTTTAAATGAAGTCGGTCAGTTACACAATTTCTTTTTTGGTGCATGCCCAATACCTCTGTATCAAATTAGGACATCCGAGAAATGTCTACCATAGCTATAGCAAAAGAACATCAATTATCAGATATTAGGTAAACAACAGCTGCTAACCATATAATGATAGAAAAGGAGGTACCTCACTGGGCTTGCATATATGACTGATGCCTGAACTCCAAGTTATGGCCCTAGCCCAATGGACTAACCGAACACCCTGTACAACATGCAACTTGTATACCAGGAAAGAACTGATGGTGATGGTTTATCATCCTTTACAGCAGAAGCATGAAGTTGTTTGTGAAGTTGATGTGGTCTGGTCTGGGGGTACAGATCCTTGGCTCTAAAACTCTAGCCAGTCCAGACCCCCACCTGTGCCAGAGATACCTAAAATAATGACTGCAGCTGTGAACCACACAAAGAATATTTCAGAGCTTTTGAAATTCAAGAAACCACTTCAACTCATTTAATAAGTGGCTTTCCCTACTAAACAAAGCTGAGCAAAGATACCACTAGTGTTCTAATTGGTTGCATGTCAACCAGGGCTTGGTTTTTAATATCTTCTATACAAGGCAATACCATATCCTGCAATAATAAAACGGTAATTGTGTGTATATAGCTACAAAGCTATGATCTGAAAATGCTGAGATAAAGCTGAAGCATTTCATTACACTATTCTCCAGTTTCTTTCCACAGGAAAAGGACAGCAGATTTCAATGAAATATTACTATTTGTGGACTATAAAAGGAAGTATAAGCCAGGTTACTTTAAAGAGAGTGGCAAATGACTAGTGTCAGATTACACAGAAAGCACATATTTGAATGTTGCATTAACTATTTTCATGTTGATAAAGGAAATGCACAAATAAATGTGCAAACTGAAGTGGAAAAGAAACAAAGACCAACAGAAAATCATACAGGCCTTACCACTGGCACGCTATCATTCCTTCCAGTTACAGACAATGAAAGAAATCGGACAGTCCTCTCCCTATTTCCACCACTGAGGCAAGAAAAGATGAAAATCCTTCAATGGTTAGGAGCCCAAAATAAACCAAAGGATAGAGGGTGACATGAAAACTGGTCACAAGAAACTGAAAACTACAAATTAAAAGAGGAGCTAAACAAGAGCTATTGTAAAAGTACATTACCTGTAAGTAACTATCATTTAATTTCAAGAAGTTCCGACTGTGACTGAACACACACAAGACAACAAACAATTAGAATGTAGGTGCTATATAAACTGTTAATGTTTTCATTGTCACTTTTCAGCCACAATGATCACAGTTAATCAGAGCAATAGTTCCTAGGGATAACTGCAAAACAAGGTAAAGTTGGTGATATTTCATCTTGCTGTCAGAGCACTAAAATTGAAGAAAAAAGCACTGGAGGGAAAATGTGCAGCATGCAGCCTACCTTAACTTCAATGAAGTCTGGTTTTCCCAGGGCAGCAAGTTCTGCATAGGCTTTAATTTCATCCACATTCCAAGCCTTTACCAGCGTCAGACGGTAAACTGTACGTTGTTTCTGAAACGGATTAAAAGGTGATGCATTAAACTGCATATTACGCTTCACGGTACAAATGCCTAGTAAAGTGACTCACAATCCACGTACTTGTAAAAACACAGATAACATTATGCGAACCCTTAAGCAAGTACATTACTTGCTAATTATTCAAAATGATTGAAACACCTAGTACAAGTAACCAAAAAAAAATCTAACATTCAACAAATAAAAATATCACAGGAATTCAAACCATCCAGTACAACATCGATGAGATAATTAATAATATAATAAAACAAGAGTAAAAATAATATTTTCAAAATATTCATGGTCAGGCTGTTGGTAAATATGTGGTTTATTCCATAGGTGGAATGGCTTGGTCATGAGGATAAAGCCCTAATAGCTAAAAATAAAATATAATCATGGGTAATTCAAGCAGCACCTACACCAACATAATGGAAAGTTTAGGAAAAACTCAGTTCAACAAGCATGCTACTGGGAGGCAGGAAGAAACTGCAGGGGAAAAAAAAAAGAAAAACAAAAGCATGGGAAGAACATGCAGATTTCACAAGTAAATAAAGGCTAGCACTGTACTTCAAACGCTGGTGCTGTGGGCCACAAATTTAAGCAATGGACCCACCATGCTGCCCAGTGGCCAGCTAAGCACAGCTGTACTAGAACAACCTTAGCCAATGCACTGCTTTCTTTTCTCTCTACCCATTAGAGATACTTGTATGTATTTATTAAATGGAAGAGTGGATGAATGCTAGTCGATTGTTGTCAGCTACAACCCAAGACTAAAGACATTTAAACAGGTAGAGGTATAACAACTGAAAATATAACAAAAGAAAATGCTTATTCATAGTAGTACTATTAGACTTCAAGCAAAACTGATGAGTGTTAAGTTGCTATGAAATTAAATCACAGCACGTTCTTACTCAGATTTCTGAAACAAAACACTGTACATAGCTCACCTGCAGTAGGTAGTATAAAATCATGTAAATCTAGGTGCACTGAAAAATGACTCAGTAACTCATGGTATTTCTGTTGCATATAAAACATGCACAATGTGGATGCAAAAGTGTGCCTTAAGAATTCTGTGAACCTCAGGGATGAATAGTAGTGTTTTAAATTCCAGAAGGAGCAAGTTCAGTATTCAGAACTTATGACAGAGAAGGATTTTTTTGGCTTTGGAAAAATGCCTTGGTACAGTCAGTATGACTTTTGCGTTTTTGTGAAGACTTTAACTGCCTAATGGGAAATGGCAGTTTAATACATATTACATGACTTACTGGCAGTGTCTATGTAAGAGAACATGTACAAGACTGTTTGCTATTTATGACAGAAAGCTTATCTGCCATCTGTAGGGTAAAGCTTTGATTTGCACTTACTGGAAAATCAGTGTGGGCAGAAAGGTTTTGATAGTCTTGTGTCTGCTTTGTTGTAATACACATTTTAATAATGTTGGTAAAAATTAGACAGTGTCATTCTTTACCACCACCTACATGCACTGTGTTCTTGTTATGTAAAACAAAGTTGCTTCAGTGTTTTGTCCTAAGTTAAAGTGAGAGAAAAAAATGATGCAAACCACTCTTCTAATGATTTACTTAAAAGAACTAAGCCATGGATAATCAGATTAGTTCTTTGATCAATGCATACAGATTTGCAACAAAAATAAAATCACTCAAGAGTTCTACACATCATTCAGTGTACTTCTGTTTAGGCAGCATGCCACTCATATCCACTTCCAGATGTGATCCACACTCCACAACAGTCGGTGCCTCAAGTGTGTGAAACAAAATGAGGCTAAATATTATTATTTTTTTTGACAACACAATTCTTGCTTAGTAAGCAACAGAAACAGCACATTGCTCAAAGGAATGTATAACAGTACAAGTTAAAGCCAGCTTCACTTAGTAAGCAGTGGTCCCCTTTGAGAATACAACTGCTCCATGTGGCAGTGCCTTTTAATTTAACAACCTTCTCTAACACCTCCTTTCTGCAAAAACTTAAAAATAACTGCATTTGTACTTGTAATGAGAATTTTGACAGGATATCCTTTATTTCTGGCTTTCAGTTGCTTACTACCCCTAAATGGCTAGTAGTACATGCTCAAAATTCACAACAAAGTCAAAAGCACCTAAGCAGCAAAAAGTAAACACTACTTAAGGTGACTGCTAACATTCCAGTATGACAACTGAGACAAACATCACAACAAATGAGTGTGCTAAATTAAGATATGTAAATAACATTCCTCTTCAAACAATACAGCAAAGTTTCCAGTCAAAACTGTTTTTTTCCCCACATGCAGGTATTATAAACAGAATCAGACTACCATGTAATCACAGTTTGATGAAAGGAGATACTGTCAACCCAGCTAGCTGGAACTTTGTAAATAATTATATGTCATTTGCGAATATCAAAATGATTTACATAAGATGCTTGTGTTACAACTGTATTAGAACTTTATGTCATGTCTGTATCAAGCTGGTTTGTACAGAAGTGTGTAGAAAAGGTATTTTATAAAGTGTTTGTGTTTGAAATGTAACCAAGTGCCCTGCTGGAGGAAAGAAGAAATGTACATGCACTATTGTAACTGTCTAAATGTATATATTTTAACAGTGGAAGCTGGAATACAGGAGGTTGACTTCAGTCCAGCAAATTTTATGAAAATAGCTGAAATTAAATTACTTTACAGGCTGCGCAATAAACAATGGTATCTTTCAGTTTTCAGTGCAGCTATAGACACAGTCTGTGCTAAGAAGCTTTCTGTATTGTCTTCAGAGTGAACTAATTACTAGCTTTGAAAGCAAGAATAAATGCAATTGTTTTATGACTTCCAGCATTTCCACAGGTAGATACTAAATACTGCCAGCTTCCAGCAGTGGGGGTTTCACCTGGGAACTAGTCAGATGACAAGAAATGATGTCATTCTTCAAGCCAACCCAGCAGTACTGTTTGAGATATTAATCTGAGGAGCTTCTTAGTGAGACAGAGCAACTGTATTCTGTGTTGGACCTGACGACAACTAGAAGATCCATTCACCACATCAGCCTTGCTCTAATGAAGTAAGTTTCTAGGAAACAGTATAAATCTCTTAGATATATCAGGAATATTGTAAAGCTTAGTTCAGATGTTTTTCTTTATTTATATGAGATTGTCCTGCAATGTTGTTTTAAATATTTCCTGTGGTTTTGAACTATGTCACTGTGAATGTATATTTAGTATTGTCTTGTTCTTTTATTATTTATTATTAAATATATTTAAACCTTTCATTGTGGCTGATGTTATAGATATTTACGTTTTGAGAGTAACTGCATATTTATTTGGTGACACTGTGTGGGCCACTCCTAATAGCCTTGATTTTGGTCAAACTACCATTTGTATTATTACACAGTAAGATTGGACACCATTTATTAAGGGCCCTAAAGTAGTTAATAAGGCGTTGACTGGTGGCAGTGGTAACTACCTTATAGTCTCAGCAGAAGGGGGCACAGCTAGTAAACCTGTGGTAACCTTTCCCAGGTGTGTGTGTGCGTGTGTGCGTGTGTGTGCGTGTGTGTGTGTGTGTGTGTGTGTGTAAATCAAACCTCAAAGAATGTGTGTCAGCTACTTGGGCAGGGGCTCAAAGCACTGGTTGGACAGAGAAACTGCTGGATGTCTAGGCTTGGTTATTCAGCTGAGATCTCAACTCTATACCTGTACCAGTGAGGAGTCTTACTGGGGATCTGGAGAAAGAGGGAGAAACCAACTGAGTATGGACTATGGTCTCTGTGTCCTCTTAATGGAAACTGCACTTGATGCAGAGAGCTGCATCTGAAAATACTGTGTGTACTTGTCATCCTCCCAGTGAACGTTCCCCAACTGTTGCCAGTGGTGAGGATTGAGGTTCCTTGATTACTTGTCCAGTGGTGGGGCGTCACACACAGGACCATATTTATTGCTCATTTATCTTAAAATAAAACAGCGGCAGTCAGGTAAACATCTTCTTCTTAGTACTGAATTAAGGCACAAATCATTACTGGTGAAGGCTTGCATACTTATTAATATTAGGTTCATAGGTGTGTACTAGGCTAATGGCCCTGGAGCCTTTACAAGCCTAGCCCATAGGATTACCCCTGGCATCGTGCCACTCGACCTTAGTTCCTAGTGCCTCTGTCAAGTACAGCCACTGGAGTGATCCCCGGGGTGAATTTTCTATTTCCCATCCACTCATCAGGATTTCTCTTGAAGAGGGCAAGTGAGGTGCTCTGCTTGACATGTATGGGACGTCTATTTCATAGCATGGGCAGTCTCTGGGTTATGAACCTGTCCCTCCAGCAAGTTCTGTTGATTGTGGTAATGAGGTCTCTGGAGCATGTGGTGTGGAGGGATTTCTTTAAATGTAGCATTTCTGACAGAGCTGGGTCAGACATGGCTTTGTAAGTCAAGCAGAGATCACCTCTAAGTAGGCGATATGAGACAGAGAATAGTTGGAGTTTAAGTGATTAAGGCCTAGGATCCTCTTTGTGAGGTACTTTTATGGCCTCTCCAGTTGTTGCATGTGTCTAGTGAGGTACATGCCAAATGGGGCATTGTGCTCGATCATTGGCCTAATTAGGGAAGAGTAGAGGGAGACAATGACCTCTTTCTTCCTGGATGCAAAACCCTTAGTAATGTGAAATGTGCCACATAGAAGGTCTTTCTGACCACAGTGGCAATGTGGTGGTCAAAAGAGAGGTTTCTGTCAACCTGTGTTCCCAGATCTCTTGCAACACCTTCTGTGTTCAGTGGACTACCATCAGTGAGGTAATTCAAGGGAACCAGGTTTTTCCCATGGGGGAATGACACATTTTTTGGCATTGAGCTTAAGCCCATGGTTCTGACACCAGTCACTGGTCTCACTGAGGCCTTTCTGTGGGATGTCAACATCACTTGGGAAGTTAATAATAGCTCCCAACTTGCAATTGTCTGCGAACTTTGTCAGCTGGAGTCCCTTCCTGTTGGCCTAGACTTCAGAGAAGTAGATACCAAACAAGAGGGGACCCAGGACCAAACCCTGTGGGACTCCACGCATGACTGGTCGGCAGTCTGACTTGGAGTCAGCTACTTTCACACTGTGGGTTCTGTCTGTGAGCCAGTTTGCAACTCACCTAGTGATATAGGTATTGATGCCTAACTTAGTGAGTTTTCTATGATTCCTGAGTGGGGAATGGTATATCAAAGGCCTTGGCCAGATCAAGGTAGGCTGCATGAACCACCTTGCCTTCATCCAGAGCTCTGGTGACAGACTCAAAGAAGTTGACCAAGTTGAGCAGGCATGATCTACCCTTCACAAAACCAAACCGTGTAGGATCCAGAATTTGGAGATTCCCTATATCCTTGTTTATTAGGTCCATGATGGTGTATTCCATAGATCTGCATATCAGGCTCATGGGGCGATAATTCCCGGGGTCTGTAGTCACTCATCCTTTGTGTAGAGGGATGACTGCAGCAGTGCGCCATTCGGTAGGGACAAAACCTGAGGTGAGGCTGTGATTGAACAGGGTACACAGGTGAGGTACCAGTTCATTCTGTAGTTCATGTATAACACAGCCAGGGATATTGTCAGGTCCCATAGAAGCTGTATTCTTGGCCTTGGACAGTGCTGTTTTAACCTGTGCAGCAGTAATACTGGGTGCCTGGCAATCCACTGGTATTGTGATTGGTCCTTTGGTGGTGGTGGTGGGGGGGTAAAGTTAACAGTGAATCTGTCGGCCAGTATATTGGCAATATCTGTTGCCTCGGTATAGGAGGTACCATTGTGCAGTAGATCAGAGCAAATCTGGGTATTGCTGTGGAGATTCTTTACATAACTATAGAAGGCCTTGTGGTTGTCTTTACTATCTGCTCCAATTCCATTTTCATAGCTAGCTTTAGAGGATTTGATGAGGGATCTTAACCTTTTGCTGAGGCTGATAAGGGAGTTTTTCCAGTCTTGGGACTTATTCCGCATCAGTTTCCTCCTTCTGTTGTAGACATTTTTTTATAGCATGGGGACCATCAGATTGGCTTCCTTTTTTTTTTTTGAAGAGTGTGTCTTGGTTCTCTTGGGGACGGCGAGATCCATGCATTTGTGTACGTGTTCATACAGTGCACTGGTGTATGATTTGGCAGTCATCCAACTATTCTCCATTTGCATGGGTGCCGTGAAGTTGGCCATCTCTGTTTTTAGGAGCCCAAAGTTAGCTCTGGAGAAGTTTTTCATGGTGGTTACCTTTGGGGGGGGTGGATTTCCAAGGTGATTAGTTTGTGGTCGGATCTAACCAGGGAGGAGTTGACTATTGGTGCAGAGCAACAGTTGTCCATGTTAGTAATGACCAGGTCAAGGATGTTGCTACCTCTAGTGGGGGCAAGAACAAGCTGGTCCAGAGCATTGGAATTAATGAATTCCAGAAAGTACTGGACAAGTGTATTGGTACACGAGTAGTTTTCCCAGTTAATGGAGGGGTAGCTGAAGTCTCTCAGTATGTGTGTGTTAGGTTGGACCCTAATATTCTCCAGGGTGCTTAGGAATGTGGAGTGCGAGCCTTGGGACATGGTTGGGGACCTATAGCAGGCTACGACCTGAATCGCTGTCTTACCCAATGTTTGCTGCACCTGAAGTATCTCAGATGCGTTATGTTGGGCTACCAGTCTGGAGGTGTGTGCATCCTTTATAAATATGGAAACACCACCGCCTTTGGAGGTTCGGTCCAAGTTCTGGGGCCGAAAGGTGTGGAATGAGTTATAGCCTGGTAGTGCAGGGGTGCTTTCAGCTGCCTTGAACCAGGTCTCTGTTACAGCAAAAATGTTGATGTCCTCTATTTTAAGGAGTGCTTCGAGCAAGTGAATTCTGAGATTTACTCTTCTAGCGTTGAGCAGCATGACTCTCAGACTGCATTTGTTTGTAGCTGTTACAGTGGCAATTTGGTCTTTGGAACACTGCCTAAAAAGGCACTATAGGGGAGGGCAAGAACCTTAGTCAGTATCCAGAAGCCCAGGGGAGACAGATGCAGGCCATTTCTGGCAAAGCATCGGGTCTGTCCATCATGTCATCCCAGGCAGACAGATACTGGATCCCCTTAGAATGACACCAGAAACTTAGCCAATTGTTGAAATCAATCATTTCTGCTTGTACTGTGATATCATTCTGGGTGATGGTAGGATGCTGCTCAGGGCTAGGGTCATACCCGCCTGGGCTACATAATCCAAGAGTTCCTCCATGTCCCTTTTCATGTAGTCTAGGGAGGTATGTCTCCGGTCATTCAAACCCACATGTACAATGACAGAGTCATATTTGTACCTGTTGTTGAGGGACCGGAGTGCATGCATTATGTGATGGATCCTGGTGCCTGACAGGCAGCTGACTGTTACTATTAGTAAGACCAGAATGAATCAAACCAGACTAAGCTGACTGAATATATGAAACTCCCCCCTTAAATGAATACAGATGATTGCTTTCATCTTGGCCTTTTTCCTAATTCTTTACATACTTTGTCTTTCATTTCATGGCTTCTTTTAGCCCTCATATCAAGAGTATGGTGCCAGTAGATCTACCAGCACTTATTTATTTAAAATTATTGAGTATTACTCTCAGTACAGCTTAGCAGCTTAGAACCAAGGCTGGTACCATATGAACTATGATCAATGCTGATAAAAATTAATCATGGCTACAAACTTTAATCCATTCATAACAGATGAAATTACATCACAAAGACTTCATGTGAATAATTTGCATCATTAAAATACAACAAATTTTTTTATGTCCTGATCACATAATGTGATCAAAAAAATGCTAACTAACCATCTCACTCATTTTTACTTTTTAAGATTTTAACACAAGCATCTCCTTAAGAATAAATTCTAGCCATGTCTACCAGGAAAAACATGCCACTGTGTTTCTGCTAACAAAATAAATACTTTCCAGATCACCACCAGAGAGGCTCATGTAAAGTTTCTCAACTAACGAAAAAACAACAGAACAAGTTTTTGACCCTTTATCTATTCAAAATGTTTGCTTAAACAATTAAAGACAATTAAGGTTCTTATGGATATAAAAAATCAGAACTAACAAATTTGATAAACAGAATGTATAAATTGCACCATGTGACAAGCCCATGTACTTTTGAAGTTAGTGAGGAGGGGAGATAAATGAGTAGCTGATTCCAATTCACCCACACCAGGGGCGGGTGTTGATTAAGCCTTGATGAGCTTTGCCTGAGGGAAAGAACAGGATAATAGTACTTGAAACTAGTTCAATGGAGTATGAGCCTATCATGGAATGTTCATGCACTCCAAACAGCATCTTGAGTATGCAGAAGAATGCAGTCACAAGGGGACCAGGCAGAGGCTTTGTATTGCACTTTTCAATTAAAGTACATAAATGAAAGGAGCACAATCACTTAACTCGCACTAAGTGACAGCTATGATCTCCATCTCTCATATCCCACTCATGGTGTTTCCAAGGACCAAGAGGTTATTGGAATGAAGAATTTTGTACATTCTGACACAAAGCAGAGAGATGAAATTAAGTTATATGTCAGTCTACCTACACAATTTATAATGGACAATGGTGTTTAAAATTTTATGTGAGCAATAAACAGCATGAATTAGCACATGATCAGAATAAGAAAAGTACATAAACTATGGCTTGTCCATAATCATGCAAGAAAGCATCCATACTGAAGCACAGTTTCAGGGTGAGTGGAGGTAAGACAGTGACAAACTGGTTCCAGAAAGACCCACTAAGTTAATATAATAAATTAGGGCTCCAAGACAAAAAGTAACTCTGCAACTACAGGTCGTGAGCTGTCCAGTAGCATACCAGTATATGGAACTGAGCAAGGAAGGGATAAAATCATTCAATATCACAAGTCTCATCAGATGAAGAACACATCAGTGTCAAAATAACAAATTCATAAAGCACAAATGACAAAATGTAAGAAAATAAATTAAATATCAAAAATACCACCAACCATAAAATCACAAACATAAGCCACATAAACCACCACAAGAAAATGTACAAATAAAAAAAAAAAAAGAAGTTATGTAGTCACCATAACGTTCCATGTTTATTGTCCTTCTCCCCTTCATTCTTACTGTTTGGGTTCGGAGCAGAGACTCAGCCGAATACACTAGCTCTAAGTCTTTCACTTGGCTCATGGCTGAATAGGTATCCCATCATGCAGTGGTGTAATTCCCCAGATCTTGTTTGGATGTTCTGTCCTTGACCGTGGCTGTTTGTTTAAAACTTTATATTTTTCTTGACTTTTTGCTAATTATTAGTCTAGCTTTAGTAACATAAATAGTTTTTTCTCTACTGTTGCATGTGCGTACAATTTAATCTTGCTACTCTGTTTGTTGCTTGTTGGCCATTGTTTAGTTGCAAGGCCGTTCTCCCTTTTCTTGTCAATTTTTTCTGTAGAATAGTTGGTTAGTGTGTGTATTCCCTTGTCTGTCTGTATTAGCTCAGTTTAGTTAGAGAGCTAAGTACCCGCTTAACTTAGAGGGTTTACCGGTTGTGTCCCTTGTTATAGCTCTGCTAGGTCCATTTAAGTTAGAGGGCCTAGTGCCTGTTTAACTTGGAGGGTAGAACTATTTTTCCCTTTCTCTAGTAGAAGTGCTGTGTTTTTATTATAGTGTGTTTAGAGATTTAAATATTGCGTGTGTTAGTTTTTTTTTTCTATAGAGGTGTAGTTACAGCTTACCCTTTTCAGTATTATTAGTTGTGTTCCTTCTTATGATGTCTAAGGAAAGCAGAGAGAAGAAACCTAAGCCTTCAGGCTTTAAAAAGTGACATAAATGTTTAAAAAAAATGTCAATTACTACTACTACTTTTTTCGGCTGCTCCTGTTAGGGGGTCGCCACAGCAGATCAACGGTTTCCATTTCTTCCTGTCCTCTGCATCTTGCTCCGTCACACCAACCACCTGCATGTCCTATCTCACCACATCCATAAACCTTATCTTAGGCCTTCCTCTTTTCCTGTTACCTGGCAGCTTCATCCTTAGCATCTTTTTCCCAACATACTCTGCATCCCTCCTCAGCACATGTCCAAACCAACGTAATCTTGCCTCTCTGGCTTTGTCTCCAAACTTTCCAACTTGGGCTGACCCCCTAATATACTTATTCCTAATCCTGTCCATCCTCGTCACACCCAGTGCAAATCTTAACATCTTCAACTCTGCCAAGATCTTGTTTGTGTCTACCTTTGACATGCAACATCAGGTATAGAAAAAAACAAAGAAATTCAGAGGAGCTCCTCCACTAGGAAGAAACATCTCTCATCTAAGTCCTCTAGGAGCCTTTGGCTGAGGGAAGGTGGGAGGGTCATAAGAATGAAGGGCAAGATGGACAACAAACATGGAACGTTATGGTGAGTACACAACTTCTTTATGTTACGTTGTCCTATATCACCTTCATGTTTACTGTTTGGGACAGCGTCCCTAGCACCATTTTCCTGGGTGGCTCATGGGAGAATACCTTTGAGCACAGTGGAACTAAAGGAAGCCCTGTGACTGGAGGCCAAATCAACTTTATAATGCGTAATAAAAGTATCGGGTCTTGCCCAAGTAGCAGTGGCACAAATACTGTCCATAGATAATCTGGCTAGGTAGGCAAAGGATGTTGCTAAGGCTCTAGTCGAGTGGCCTCTAACTTTGAATGGTAATTTCCTGTTATTTGAGATGTATATAAAGGTAGTGCAATTAGAAAGCCAATTTGAAAGCGTAACTTTTGAAACTGGCATGCCCTTTTTAGCTTCTGAAAAGGACATGAATAATTGGTCTGCTTTCCTAAGATCTTTAGTTCTATGAAGATAAAATCTAAGTTGCCTATGCACATCCAATTACTGAAGTTTGTATTCTGCTTTGTTGCTTAGGCAAAAACACTGGGATTTCAACTGATTGATTCAGATTGGTTTGAGAACAAACTTTAGGCACAAAGGATGGATTAGTTTGCAGAGGTGCTCTATCCTTATGGAAAATCAAGTATGGCAGTTTGATTGATAGAGCTTGCAATTTCAAGACTTTTCTTGCAGATGTAATGGCTACCAGGAAAATAGTTTTCCAAGAGAGAAATCTGACATCACATGATGATGAAAGCTCAAAGGGAGGTAAGGTTAGGTGAGTCAGGACAAAATACAGATCCCATGGTGAGAGAGGTTCTTTTATGGTAGGCTTTACTAAACAAGTGCCTTTTAAAAATGCTTTACACAATTTGTGTGACATCAGGTTAGGAGAGTATACAACAATGTGAAAATTAGAATGCAGCTAGTTGAACTCTAATTGTAGCTGCAGCATAACCTTGTTGAAAAAGTTCTGCAAGAAATTCTAAAATTGAACTAATTCGGGCAGAAAAAGGATCAATGTTTCTTGCTTTTGCCCAGTAGGAGAACCTCTTACATTAGAATAGAACTTCCTAGTAGAAGCCTTGTGAGAAGATAACAAAATGTGTTTTACTGCTGGTGTGAAGTCTTGAAACCTGACTAGGTTTGGAAGTGGAGCAAGCCATGCTGCCAAACTGAGGAATGGAGAGCAGGATGAAGTGTTCCTGACATATGGGTCAGGATGTCGAGAAGTGGGTCCAGAATCCACAGTTTGTCCTGTAGGTGAGGCCAGAGAAAGGGGAACCAAATCTGATGAGGCCAATATGGAGCAATGAGAATCGGCCTGCTTCCCAAGGATTTTGCTTTCTGAATGACTTTGGGTATCAGTGGAAAGGGGGAAAAACATACAGTAGTCTCGAGGGCTACTTGTGAACAAGTGCGTCTCTTCGTTTCTCTCCTTAGGGGAGATCAGGGCAAAGTAGCTGCTGCATTTGTTATTCATGGGAGTGGCAAATAGGTCTCAGTAAGGCTGGCCCCATTTTCAGAAAATCTTCTCCACTATGTTTTGATTTAGAGTCCACTAGTGAGGCATTAATATCACCCTGCTGAGTTTGTCTGCTATCACATTGAATTTCCCCGGGGTATGCGTTGCTACCAGAAAATGTTGGGAAGAGATTGCCCATTGCCATACTCTCAGTGCTTCTCGACAAACAGGGTATGATCTGGTTCCTCCTTGTTTATGTACCAAACTACTGACATGCTGTCTGACTGGATTGCAATCATTTCTAGTGGAAGAGTGTCCTGGAGTGCTTGCAACGCTAGAAGCACTGCTCTCATCTCTAGAACACTGATGTGCAAATGGGCCTCGTGTTCTTGCCATGTGCCCTAGACTGTTCTTCCCACATAATGTCCTACCCCACCCTATCTGGGTGGTGCCAGTTGTCACAGTAGCTAAGGGTTGTTGTGGCACAAAAGGTTGTCCCAGTGGTCACGTGGCAGGACCAAAGCCACCATAGAAGATCTCTCTTGCAGGACTCTGTAATTCTGATTTGGTGAGACATGGGAAGTTCTTGTAATGACCACTGAGCAAAAAAAGAGCCACTGAAGAATTCTCATATGCATCCTGGCTAGAGGGACAAGGGTGATAGTTGATGCCATGGTTCCTAGGACTTGCAAAATTGTTTTTGTTTTCACCTTGTTTCTGGGTAGAAGGTTGGCTATTTGCAGTCTGAGAACAAAAACTCTGTCGGGAGACAGACATGCCATCATGGAAACGGTGTCGAGATCTGTGCCTATGAATCTAATGTTGACAGGGCGACAAGGCAGATTTTTCTAAATTCGGTGTTATGCCTGAGAGAGCAGGTTTGCAGTGTGGTGTCTCCCGCCTGTTGAAGTAGATGCTTGGTGGTGGCAGTTAGGAGCCAATTGTCTAGGTACGGAAACACTTGGAATCCTAGACATCTCAAGTGAGCCCTGACTACTACCATGCATTTGGTGAACACACTGGGGCTGTAGTGAGACCAAAAGGCAGAGTCGAAACTGATAATGACTGGGCTCCCATCTGGAAGCGTAAATGACTCCTGCACTGTCCATTTTTATGTGGTAGTACGCATCATGGAGGTCTATTGAGCACATCCAATCGCCTTTCTCTAAAAAGGGATGAATTGACTGCAGTGTCATCATTCGGAACTTGGACTTCTTCACGGATTCGTTTAGTTTGTTGAGATCCAATATGGGTCTCCAGTCCCCTGTGCTTTTTGGCACTAAAATGAATCTTGAGTAAGTTCCAAATCCTATTTGGCCTGCGGGGACTTTTTAGATGACTCATTTGTCTAGCAACTTTTGAATTTCTTTAGTTTCTTGTTCCCTTTGATTGGGTGAAACATCTGGGATTATTTTGATTTGTGAGAGAGGATGCCAAAACGGAATGGAATAACCTCTGGATATTACACTTTGTACCCACTTGTCTCTTGTGATATCTTGCCAGGCTTCTGGGTACAAAGTTAACCGCCCCCCCCCCGACTGCCTCCAGAATAGAGCAGATGTGCCTCCTTTCAGGAGTGCTGGTAGAGCCGGCCGTGAAAGGAATCATGGTCACCCTGGTCTTGCAGACCCCCTCTGCCTCTTGGATGACGTCTACCATTATTGCCTCCCCCTCTGCTCCTGGGAAAGGGTTCACCTCGTGCATCCTGAAAAACTCCCTGAGATCTTTTGAACCACATTTTCCCACTCTTCTGACCTTTAGGGTAAGGTCTTGAAGGTAGTGAAAAACGTACTCCAACGGCAGGGACAGTTTTTCCTTCCTGCTTGCATCTGGTGAGTGTGTCCTTGACTTTGGGTCCAAACAGTGAGGAACCATCAAAAAAGGCATTGACAAAGGTAGACTTGAAAGGTTCTGCAAAGTTACACAAGTGCATCCAGGAGTGTTTCCTTAGGGAAACTCCTGAACCCGCTTGTCCTGCTCGCTCCATCTGCTGCAGAGGATATCAGTCTCATGGAGGAGTTAACAATGAAATTTAAGGTAGATACCAGAGAGGTCACCTTTTCTGAGACCCCACAGATAATGAACCTTGGAGAGTATCTCCTAATTCCTTCAAGAGATCTCTTTGTAGTCTCGTAAAGTGCGTAAGGTAGTTCAGCGATCTAAGGGTAAAAGTCGCTGACGAAAAAATACGCTTCCCGTATCTGCCCACCGTTTGAGAGTCCTTGTTCGGTGGATGGACAGATGACGATGTTTCAGAAAGTTCCTTTTTGGTGGCTGCTGCCAACACCAAAGTATCTACAGGGATGCCTTTCATGAGAAATTGTTTTTCAGATGGAGCTGACAAGAACTTATTTGGCCTCAGAGGGACTGGTTCCATAGCATCTGGTGTCTCCCACACCTTTCGACTAACCAACTCCAACAGCTCGTCAAAAGGTGGAGACACCCAGGAGACTGAAGGCTAAGATCCAAAGGCCTTCAGGTACACAGACTCCTCATCAGAAGGGTTGATGGATATCCAGCCACCTCTCTGTTTCAGAATTTCTAAGATATCTGCAAAAGAGATATCTTCAGAGGACGACCATGGGGACCCTTCTGACTCCTTGAGGTCAGTGTCAGAGGTGATGAACTCATCAGGGGAGTCTGTGTGCTTCCTCTTGTAAGTTCTCTTCCAAGTAGCCTCCTTGGAAGGATATTCTGGGTAGGTCTTGGAAGAGTGGGGTTCGCCCAATGGGGTTCCCTGAGGCTCTGAATCTCTACTGTCCTGTGGATGGGGTGGTGCCGAGACAGATGACAGTGCCTTGTGGGGGGAAGAATACCAGTATCCTTGTGTAGAGCTGTAGGTGGGGACAGCATGCTCCTCCTCAGCTCAAAAGCAGGTCCACCCCCTGGCTCTGAGTACACCTCCGCTTCTGAGGAAACAGAGAAAATCCACGGCTCCAAGGAGACTGGCTCCAAGGCTGATGTAGGAGCTGAGTTCAGCAGAGCTGAAACTCCGAGAGGTAAACTTGCAACTGAAGAAACTTGGGTCCAAGTGTCCCCCCTGGAGCTGACCGGAGAACTTCGGCTCCTATACACCCCAGACAGCAGAGAGAGTGTCGGAGCAGGGATCGGTTCCGAAATCTCCTGGAGGGGGTCTCAGAACCGAAGAGTCTACAGCAAGTGATATCTGGCATTCCAGCTCCGAAGATCCAGATTGGCTCGTAGGAGGAACAGTCATGGATGGCTCCAAAACTGGTTACGTCTGAGCCAAAAACAATTTAGCCATCACTGGCAATTTCAACAGTCTGCGCACCACCCTTTCCACGTCATCTTCCGACAAGGTCCTAGATGACCTGGAGGAGAGGGTTTATGAGAGAGATCTCTGTAATATGGGAGATCTCAAGGTAGGAGAGACTGGCAGTATTTCAGTGGACCAGCTCCAAAAAGTAGTCTCTTTCAGCTCTGAAGGCCATGGAGCCAGAGGACTTGATTTGTCCAACTCAATGATCTCTTTTGGTTCTGAGGGCTGTGGAGCAGAGGAGATTAATATTTGTGAAGTTTTGGCCAATTTTTGAGGTGGCTCCGAGTAAACCGAAGAAGAGGAAGATAGTCTTTTTAAAGACCTGTCACCTTTAGAGGAAGCTAACGCCACAAGCTATGTAATCTTGAGAAACCGATAACTCCTCCTTAGATATAAAACCAAGGTAACTTCCAACAAACGAAAGCAGCAGCCGTCTAATGGTTAAACTACACAATTTATTTAAAAACGGAACATACACAAACAACGGTTAAGCGCTTTCACCTGTACACAATAGAGGCTACATCAGAACTGACTTACATTTTGATTTAGCCCAGTTTAAATTACTTTTTTGGCGCCAAACAGAGCTCACAAATTTAAAGGCACAATGTACCAAAATGGTCCATCTACATGTTACTGAATACATAATATCCAAATTCATAAAAGCTGATCAAGTCATTCTATAAATGTAAAACTTCTTAAAATATAAACAATAAATAATAAATAGAAATGTGTATTAAAAATAAAATAAAATCTGAATAATTTGCTCAAATGCATATCGTAGTACTTTCAAAATCAATTATATATATATATATATATATATATATATATATATATATATATATATATATGTTAAAATGTTAAAAAATATATGTAACAATATGTTAAACTATGCATAAATATATATTAACTATGTATAAAAATACATATATAAATTTTTACCATATATTAATTATTAATATGTAAAAATATTACATCATATATTAGTTGTTTAAAATATTTAAAATATGTTAAAAATGAAATGACTTGCATAAGTAGAGGTTTAATTGAAATATCATTCAGACCGGGAGTTGAAGAGGCATCCGTGAATAATTGCCACCACATTTCACAGTAAGATAAGTGCCCTTTACAATTCACCACCCCTAGGGTCTGACTTAATATCCATAATACCAAAAGTAAACCGATGATCAGAACCCTGCTGATTGATATGTCTATACAAAGCATTCTTATCATCTCCCTTTTTAATACAATACATATGGTCATAGATACGTTTATTAAACTGCCTCTCAGTTTTCCCAATATAGAAAGCTGAACATTTTACACATAATGCGATATACACCACAAACCTTGTTTTACAATTTCCATGTCTAAATTTAATATAAGACCTAGATATATTGTCTAACCTCACTACTTCTTCGGTATTAATCAAACACCAATTACAACTACCACATTTATGTGTATGTGTAACTTCATTACTTATTAATATTGGTCCCTTTTCTAAAATTCTTTTTATATTGGGACCCATTTTATTTACAAAATAAGGCTTATTACCAACTATATCTGACACATATGTATCTGTCTGAATGATATTCCAATTTTTATTTAAAATCTCTTTAACCTTATGTATATGTGGCCCATACTCCAGTATGCATGCTCTACTTAAATCAGTAGACTTAGGGGTACAATAAAATATTGCATTACTATTGCAAGAATTTCTGTATGATACGCCTAATAACGGGATATATTTAGTCCCCCATCCCTTGACCACTTGTTTTTTTTACTTTATCCATCATTTTCACATCATAACCTCTATCTTTAAATAACTTAGTAATGTATGTTACCTCCTCCAACATATCACTATATAACGAAGTCATTCTTAATGCTCGGACTAATTGTCCCTTATATATATTTCTCATCAAACTTTTTAGATGATTACTAGAAAATTCTAGGTAACTATTAGAGAAGGTAGATTTCCTGTGTATTCATGATGAAAACTGAATATTATCTTTGCATATAAAAGTGAATATTATCTTTGCATATAAAAGTATCTAAATAAGCTAGACCTGTCTAACTATGAGAACAAGTGAATTTAAGAAATGTACTACTCAAATTGATGTAGTTTAAAAATTGATCCAAACTCTTTTCATTACCTTGCCATAAAATATAAATATCATCCAGGAAATGAGAGTAATATTTAATATTTTTATAATATTCACTTTGAAAAATAATCGATTCTTCCCAGTCAAGCATGACTAGGTTAGCAAACACGGGAGCTGAAAGAATGACAGAAAGTACATGTCTCTTGGAGATGAATGGCCCCCAAACAATAAACAGAAATATTATGGCCATCAGTAAAGTACAGTTTTGTACCTACCATAAATGTAGATGTTCGAGTGTTCACCCTGCTGCAGTCATCACACTTGGGTTATCCTGCCGTCAGGTGGTCCCGCAGTCGACCTGAGTTCCAAAGTCTTGGTCCGGCGTCGGTTGCTGTCGCTTCTTGCCTGACGTCAGTGCGCCAGGGGTATATAAGAGGCATCCAACACCATTTTCTTCAGTTTTTCTTGCCCCAGATGTCAGGTGCCCCCAACAGGTAGGCAATATATATATATGCTATATAAAAATGTACATATAAAAATAAAACAATACCTTCAGGCACAAGCAAACACACCACAGAGGTTGTATGGGATAGAATGGTATAGATAAGTCCAACTAGTTCAGAGGGGATGGAGGGAGGGTAACCTGGACTGCAGCAGGGTGAACACTCGAACATCTACATTTATGGTAGGTACAAAACTGTACTATGTTCATCGTGTTACCCTGCTGCAGTCATCACACTTGGGTTGAATCCCAAAGCTAAGGATGGGTGGTGGAGTTAAACAGGGTTAGAAGAAGCTAGTAGGCCCTGCAAAACTGCAGTGGCAAAACCAGCTCTAGTCTTAGAATATAGAGGTAAGTGATGGTGTTTGGTGAAGGTGTGCACCGAACTCCAAGTTAAATCTTCCAGAATATTCTTGGTTGGCACCCCCCTGAGAAAGGCTGCTGATGTAGCTGTAGCCCTAGTGGAGTGGGACCTAATGTTAGCAGGTACCGGTTTCCCATGATGTGTGTAGCAGAAATGTATGCAATGTCCTATCCATTTTGAAATGGTCTGTTTTGAGATAGCTTTTCCTTGTGATCCTGCAGCATAGGCTACAAAGAGCTGATCAGATTTTCTGAAAGCCTTAGTTTTATCCAAGTAGTAACGTAATTGCCTGTGAATGTCCAAAGAGTGGAGTCTTTCTCCTTTGTTCTGGGGGTTTGGGAAAAAGGTGGGAAAATGAATTGTTTGGTTTAGGGCCACACTGGATACCACCTTTAGCATAAAGGAATGGTTAGTTCGTAGAGAGACTCTGTCTTGGTGAAAAATGAGGAAAGGCTCCACTGCCATTAGTGCCTGTAGCTCTGAGACCCTTCTAGCTGAAGTTATTGCTAGTAGCAGGGCAGTCTTCCAAGAAAGAAATTTTAAATCAGCTGAAAAAGCTGGTTCAAAGGGCGGTACTGTAAGCTTTTCCAGAACAAAGTTGAGATCCCAAGTAGGTGTTGGTGCTCTCCTGGGCGGTCTTATGTTCTTAGCCCCTGAGTTACTGTCGTAGGAGTGGATATGAAAATAAAGGTGGATCCGTGTTGTAATGAGCTGAAATTGCTGAGGCGTGGATCTTAATAGATGAAAAGGAAAGTCCTTTGTGCAACATCTCAGTTAAATATTGTAGAATCTGAGGAATGTTTGGATCAAAGGGATTTTGGCCTTTAGCCTGGTTCCAGATGCAGAATCTTTTCCATTTGTCTGAATAGGTTTTCCTGGTGCTGGGCCTCCTGGCCTCCAGAATGACATCCATAACAGCTTTGGATAGAGGTGTTGGCTGGTTGTTTAGGTAATTTGCCATGCAGCCAGGTTTAAAGTCTTGAGCTGGCTGTGTAGAATCTGATTGTCTCGTTGGGTGAGCAGATGAGGAATTTGTGGTAAAATCCATGGTGGGCCATGGGCCATGTTCCTTAGAACTGGATACCAGTGCTGGCATGGCCAGTCTGGTGCAATGAGTATCAGTTGTGGCCTCTCTAATCTGACTTTCAGCAGTACCTTTGCTAGAAGAGGCAGTGGAGGAAAGGCATACACTGTTAATGTTTTCCATCTGAATGAGAAGGTGTCCACTTTCCAAGCTTGTGGGTGGAATGTCCTTGTGCAAAATTTTTGAAGTTGGTAGTTTTGGGGGTTGGCAAACAGATCTATGTCCAGGCATCCCCATTTTTGAGTTATCAGTGCAAATACTTGTGGATCTAGTCTCCATTCGTGGGGATCCATGATGTTTCTGCTTAGGTCGTCTGCCAATGTGTTTTTCTTTCCTGACAGGAACTGTGCTTGTAGTTGAACTTGGTAAGACAGTGCTGTGTTCCACAAGGTCATTGTTTGCCTGCATAGAGGGTAGGAATGTGTGCCCCCTTACTTGTTTATGTACCACATTACTGTGGTATTTGTCCATCTTTATTATTAGTTGTCCTGGGTGTAAGAGGTCCTTGAAAGCTGTTAGGGCATTCTTTACTGCTAGCATTTATTTTTGATTGATATGCAGAAGCCTTTGATCTGTAGTCCATTTGCCCTGAATGCACTGTCCTGCCATGTGTGCTCCCCAGGCATAGTCCGATGCATCTGTTGTCATAGTTTGCCTGGCTGTGGGCAAGGTGAAAGGCTGACCCTTGTTGAGGTGACATGCCTGTGCCCACCACAGAAACTCCTGTTGTAGGCAGGGAATGAGTGGTATCATTGTTTCCAAGCTGGGGCTGTGCTGAGTCCATAAGCTTTTCAGGTACCGTTGTAATTTCCTCATATGCAGTTTTGAAAACGGTATTAGTAGTATGCAAGATGCCATGAATCCCAAGGCCTGCAGAATTTTTCTTGCAGGGAGTTGGGTCTTTTTTGCCATTATTTTGAAGTATTGAGTCAGCTGTTGTTGCTTGTCTGGCGTGAAATAAGCCAACTGGGCCATTGTATTCAAGCTGGCACCCAGGAATATTATGTTTTGTGAGGGCACTAGTTTTGATTTCTTTTCGTTTACTGTGTACCCTAGGCAACTTAGAAGGTGTTTGACAAATGCCAGATGCTTTAAAAGAATGTTGTTGCTTTCTGCTTGAATAAGGCAGTCGGTCCAGGTTTGGGTATATTTGAATTCCTCTGTCTGCAGTATGCAATTACTGGTGCCAGGCATTTTGTGAAGACCCTGGGCACAGTAGATAAGCCAAAGGGCTGTGCAGAGAATTGATAATGGGTTGAACCTGCAATGAAGCGGAGGTATCTTCTGCAATTATGTCTGATAGGGACATGCAGGTATGCCTCCTTGAGGTCCAACGTTACTAGCCAAGCATTCTTGCCCAGCATGGGAAGAAGCTGCAGTAGTGTTAGCATCTTGAATTTTGGTACTTGCAGATAGGTGTTCAGAACTGAAAGATCCAGAATGGGTCTCCATGCTTTGTCCTTTCTTGGGACTAGGAAGAGTCTTGAGTAAAATCCTTGCCCTTGCTCCTGTGTAGGTACCTGCTGAATGGCTCTCCTGTCCATGAGAACTGTAATTTGTTTTTGTGCCTCTGCCCATTGATTTGGTGGCAGGTTTGGCATTCCTTTTATCCTTGGCAAGGTATGAAAGTGGAATCTGTATCCTTGTGAGACAATGTTTAGGACCCATTTGTCTTTTGTGATGATGTGCCAGTTGTCTGCAAAAAGTGCTAATTTTCCTCCCAAGGGAGCTGCCAAGAGAGATTTGCTTGGTAGTTTGAGGGTTGGGTTATTGTGTTTGTCTTCTGCTAGCTTGGGGCCTGTCTTCTCCTCCTTTCTGGGTAGCAGTACCCCATTGGCGAGGTTTGTAAGGGCCTTGTGACTGACCTCTGCCCCTTGGGCGTCTGTATTTTCCCCTCTGTGAACTGTCAGAAGCTGGAAAGGACCAGGTTTTATTTGGCCAATTTCTGCTGAAATGAGGGGGTTGTACCTGTAAAAAATCCTTGACCGTCTGCATAGACTTTGCCTTATCCTCCATTTTCTTTAAAACCTCTTCTGCTTTGACACCAAATAATACATCCTGCTGTAAAGGTGCATCCAATAATTTTGCTTTAGCATGATCAGGTAGGGTTTGTTCTTTTAACCAAGCATGTCTATGTATGACAGACCCAGTAACAGCTGCTCTACAGGAAGCTTCCAGTGAATCAAATCCACATTGTAAAGTATGTTTGCCCACCTGTTCAGCTGCATGCAACAGATCCTGCATTTCCTTGAATTCAGACTGTTCAGAAAGTGTGCTCATTTTTTGTTTTAATTGAGACATTAGGAATTGCTGATATTTCAGCATGTGAAACTGATCATTTAATGCTCTCATAGCCAGAGTAGCTGAGGTGTATATCTTCTTTCCCCATCTATTTAGGGCTCTGGAATCCCTTTCAGAGGGCACACGATTTTTAGCCATAGAAGCTTTAGCCCCTTTGGGACCCTGGGAAATTGTTTCTGGGTCAGCCACAGGGCTTTTATAAAGGAATTTGTGTGAGTCAGGTACTCTGTAGTATCTGTCTGGTTTGGCTGGAGCAGGAGGTAGAAAGTCTGGATTTAGACTAGACTTCAAGTAAACATCATCTATGATGTCTAAAACTGGAGGGATAGCAAGTGGTCTGTGCTGGGGTAGTAAACGGAACTCTCGGAGCCCCTTCTTAGAATC
Source organism: Protopterus annectens (assembly GCF_019279795.1). Lineage (NCBI taxonomy): Eukaryota > Metazoa > Chordata > Ceratodontiformes > Protopteridae > Protopterus > Protopterus annectens. Next base: position 562,293,215 of record NC_056747.1, read on the forward strand.
AGAGTAGTCCTGGCCTTCCCAGTGGAAATGTTCCCTCATGGTATGTGAAGTTTCCCCAAAGGAGTAGTCTTCAGGGGGAGATGCTGAGGGAATAGTGTCTTCAGCATCAGAGTCTTCATAAGGGGGAAAAGCATAATCCTGTTCCTCAGAAGAATCTGAGGAAATTGAAACCTGGTCAGAGGAAGCATAATCCTCCTCTGGTCTTGGTCTTTTATCTGGAGAGGGATGGGAACCCCTGATTAGGGTAATCAAATCTTCAGCCATCTTAAGCATCTGTTTCTTAGGCATGGGGCCTTGAACTGGAGACTGATGCACAGTCTTTTTTGGTTTTAATGGAGTTTTAAGCTTAGCATAAGATTTAATGGTGAGTGTAGCTGGTCTAAAGACACCTTCTGCAACCAAAGGTGTTTCTACTGCACCAGGATCTCCTTCTGCTCCGGTGTCGGAAGGGCCTAATGAAGATGGCTGTGACAGCCTAGTATACTCCGCTAGAGAATCCGAAACTGTCTGGGGTTCCAATTCTGCGGTCGTCAGGGGCTGCGTAGGCGCCTCACTGAAAACCGGAGAACCGGCGACAGGCCCAGCAGAGACCTCGGAGTCTGGCTTGTTCCTAGGCTGCCTGTTCTTATCCTTGCATTTTTTATGCATGCCGGTCGTCGGCTGCTCCGACGGCATGATATAATTAAATTTCCTACCAAAGTAATGTCGTGCGAAGTCAAAACAGCATTTGATAGTTCGTTTATTAAACCTAGCACAAAACTGACAACCTGTGACGTCGTGGTCTGGGCCTAGGCAAGGAATACAATAAGAATGGAAGTCCTTCTGAGGTATTTGCTTTCCACAAGAAATGCAATTGTTAACTTTTTCTGACATCGGACTGAGGCAAGAAAAGGTTCCCCAATACTTAGCTTTACTGAAGACTTTGGACTGAAATTCGATTTGAAAATCTCAGGTGTCGGCCGACCGGCACTTGCGAACTGCTTCTGCTTCGGGCACCGCGCGGCAAGAAAGACTGAAGAAAATGGCATCAGATGCCTCTTATATACCCCTGGCGCACTGACGTCAGGGAAGAAGTGACAGCAACTGAAGCCAGACCAAGACTTTGGAACTCAGGCCGACTGCGGGACCGCCTGACGGCAGGATAACCCAAGTGTGATGACTGCAGCAGGGTAACACGATGAACATCTGACATTAAGGTGGAGGTGGGATTACATCAAGGATAAGCTCGGAGCCCTTTCTTATTTGCAATGGTGATGGACAGGTTGACAGACGAGATCAGACAGGAGTCCCTGTGGACTTTAATGTTTGCAGATGACATTGTGATCTGTAGAGAGAGTAGGGAACAAGTGGAGGAGGCCCTGGAGAGGTGGAGATATGCTCTAGAGAGAAGAGGAATGAAGGTCAGCAGGACTAAGACAGAATATATGTGTGTGAATGAGAGGGAGGATAGAGGAATGGTGAGGATGCATGGAGTAGAGGTGGCGAAGGTGGATGCGTTTAAGTACTTGGGATCAACAGTTCAGAGTAATGGTAAGTGTGGAAGAGAGGTGAAGAAGAGAGTACAGGCAGGATGAAGTCGGTGGAGAAGTGTGTCAGGAGTGATTTGTGACAGACAAGTACCAGTAAGAGTGAAAGGGAAGGTCTACACGAGGGTAGTGAGACCAGTTATGTTATATGGGTTGGAGACAGTGGCACTGACAAAAAGGCAGGAGTTAGAGCTTGACTTGGCAGAGTTGAAGATGTTAAGATTTGCACTGGGTGTGACGAGGACGGACAGGATTAGGAATAAGTATATTAGGGGGTCAGCCCAAGTTGGAAGCTTTGGAGACAAAGCCAGAGAGGCAAGATTACGTTGGTTTGGAGATGTGCTGAGGAGGGATGCAGAGTATGTTGGGAAAAAGATGCTAAGGATGAAGCTGCCAGGTAACAGGAAAAGAGGAAAGTCTAAGATAAGGTTTATGGATGTGGTGAGACAAGACATGCAGGTGGTTGGTGTGACAGAGCAAGATGCAGAGGACAGGAAGAAATGGAAACAGTTGATCTGCTGTGGCGATCCCTAACGGGAGCAGCCGAAAGAAGAAGAAGTAATTGACATTTTTTGTAAACATTTCCGGCACTTTTTAAAGCCTGAAGGCTTAGGTTTCTTCTCTCTGCTTTCCTTAGACATCATAAGAAGGAACACAACTAATAATACTGAAAAGGGTAAGCTGTAACTACACCTCTATAGAAAAAAAAACTAACACACACAATATTTAAATATCTAAACAACACACTATAATAAAAACACAGCACTTCTACTAGAGAGGGAAAAACAGTTCTACCCTCCAAGTTAAACAGGCACTAGGCCCTCTAACTTAAATGGACCTAGCAGAGCTACAACAAGGGACACAACCGGCAAACCAGTTAAGCAGGTACTTAACTCTCTAACTAAAATGAGCTAATACAGAAAAGGGAGAACGGCCTTGCAACTTAACAATGGCCAACAAGCAACAAACAGAGTAGCAAGATTAAATTGTACACACATGCTACAGTAGAGAAAAAAACTATTTATATTACTAAAGCTAGACTAATAATTAGCAAAAGTCAAGAAAAATATAAAGTTTTAAACAAACAGCCACAGTCAAGGACAGAACATCCAAACGAGATCTGGGGAATTACACCACTGCATGATAGGATACCTATACAGCCAAGAGCCAAGTGAAAGATTTCGAGCTAGTGTATTCAGCAGAGTTGGAGCTGAGGATCGGCTCCAAACACAAACTGTAAGAATGAAGGCAAGATAGGACAACATAACATAGAAAATTTCAATTATCAAGAAAATACCCAACTTATATTCCATAGCCAAGAATCACAGTCAAATTCTACTGCTACATACAGTCTGGCTCAGCTAAACTCCAATATATCGCAAATAAGATGGAGGGGCAATGTAATCCTTCCCCTTTAAATATATTTACTTCATAGCTGCATAACTGTGGAATAAGAGTACAGTCCGATTAAGTCATATGAACCTTACGCAGGCAGTTTCAATGTTAATGTTGTTATAACGCAAATTCAACAATTACACATCTCAAAATTTAAAATGACAATGTGACAGTCCAAGATAATAAGATGCTTTGCTCATAAAGAGCAGAATATGAGCATGAGTCCTGTAAAAGAAGACAAGAAAAAAAAGTTGTTTGAGCCTCAACCATCCCCAAGACACAGGAAGTCTCAGTGACAGACAGAGGCCAAGAATATAAAAGTGATGATTTACACTGGGCAACCAGATTACCTAAATTTATGGAAAGCACTGAAGAAAGAAACCTGAGTAAGAATATGCAAGACCAAAAATAAATAGAAGCATGCCAACTGACAGTCAAGCAGCAATTGGAAGATGAGATTTCTCTGCTGCAGAATCTATATCATCATCATAAACATTTGGTGAAGGGCCAGGGTTAGCATTCTGAACTGAAACTGTAGATCATCCATAAATCATTCGTGAAGTTTGCAGATCGTGTATCACTAGTCTGCTATCATGTCTAGTGACTCTAGACAATGGATGCTCCATTATTTCTCACTTTTAAATGCACACAAATTTTAGTGCCACTACCTCGACCGGGAGCACACATATGTGATATGGTGGACCTTTGTGGTGTATGCACGACTCAAAAGAAGAAACAACAAGAGCCATGGAGGGGCACTATTTCAACGGGGACCCTTTTTCTACAGGGAAAATAATTAACTTCAGGCCACAACTTGCTTGAAGACTAGCATTTCATTTTATCACTCATCACAGAACTGTATGACTGTGTGCGTGATCACAGAAAAGCCCTGCTGCCAAAAATGATAAATTAACTCTTTCAAGTAAATTAGGAAGATAACTCTCTGTAATGAACCACCAATGAAAAATGATCACCTCAGAGGTACTACAGCAGCTTAGAGTGGTCTATACTATTTCCAACCTTCTTACAGTACAAAGTTGCACGGTGATGGTCATAAATGTACTTATCCTTATTATTTGACTATGCCCTGTCTACATTTGCTCAACACAACTTTACTATGGACAACTGAGAACATGATTTTCAGTTTTGTTCACTTAACTAATGATAAAGAACAATGCTGTACTTCCATAGATAAATGATTGCCTACTTCTGCTAATTATTTAACACTCTTATGATTTAATTCAATGAATGATATTGCCATACTGTAGTGAAAATGATTTTTCATGACTGCTCATTTCCTTTTAGACCCAATATCTCACTTAAATTGCACCCACCCCAGTTCTCATTAATGATATATTAAAGGTCCTTTGACATACTATTTGCAGCCACTTGAAACAAGTTACCTGTGAAATCACAGCCACAGACAACATTGTCCAATTCAAAAGAAAATTAAAGTAACATCTGATCACTGAATACAAATGTCATTTTTTTTAAAGATGCTGGCTAAATCCTTGTGTTGAGCCCATGCTGTATAAGTGTACATTACACTCTCCACATTAAGTATTACATGTTTAACTTTAGAAGCCTGTAAATTTGTTTATATGGTACACAGTGTTATCGTCTGTAATGGATGAAAGAAATTCCTTTTCCATTTTGTGTTTTTTCTCTGCTAACTGTAAATTTCAGTCTTGTGTTTAACATGCACCATTTTTATACACAGTGTAACGTTTCTGTTTATTACCATTTGGCACAGGTAATGGGTGAAAAGGGGGTACTCATCAGGTTAGCAAATAAAAAATAAAAATTGTACAAATACATTCATTTCCTGGTTTCAGTGGATGGGACGACTAAGGACTGGACTAAAATAAAAGCTAATCACATCACTGCAATTCAAGTCTATGGTAAGATTAGATTTCCAAGTTTAAAGCCTTATCGTTTACAACCACTTCTGGCTACTTGGGTCATGGAGAAAGCCTCAACATGGCAATGGACACATTTGTTCACCATATGGCCACTATTTTCCTACTTCTGCCTACAAGAAACCGTCTCCCCAAGTACCATACTGAACTTTTTTTTTTTTAAACTTTGTTGGCAACAACTTGACTAGATCATGCACTTTATCTCCATAAGTCCTTTAACTTTTCCCCCTCAACTTTTTCTCAAGTTAGTTTCCTATCTGCCCATTTGTCCACATTTACATCAGTTCAAATATTCAGTGCCAGCATCTTGCCATGCAACTTTTATGTAAATATAGCTGTAAGAAAACTAATTTGGCATGTCTATAACATATAATGCTAGGTTTCTTCCCCCATGTTTTCTGAAATAATTTCCTACTCTGTCTCCTGTGTTTCTCAAAATATCAGAATAATTTGTTTTATTCTTATCAGGTCATGGCTGAAAAGGGAAATCACATATTAGTAAGTAAGCAAATTAATGAAATCCCTTACCACTTCAGCTATGCCCCCTCCCCATTTTAAATCCATAAGACTACCATATGAATTGTATCACTTTTTTTCCCCTTTTTTGCATCCTCTTAGATAGTTTTCTTTCATGTTTCTATTTGTCCTTCCTTTTTATCAATCACTCCTCTTACCTTTCACTTTAACCATGCCAGTGCTCTCATCTTTCTATACTACTGATACAGAAAAAGCGATCCCTTTCTTGCTCTTTTTAATGCAGCGAATAGCACCACTAATAATTAATTCCTTCTGTTATTTCTCACTGTGCTTCCAAAAAATACTGGCATCCAGCCACCTGTAGATGACAACCTTTGTGTTTGTAGCATGTACCAACATTATTCTACGGTGGGTGAACTAAGGCCAGTGTCGCTCTCATTCTCCTTTCTATGCATTAGAGTGGTCTCACAGATATTCCCTGTCCATGTCCAACATTCACACATTCTCAACTCAATCTTAATGACAGACATCCCAGTTCAAAACCTGGAGGATTATAGCCTTACATGATTGTGGAGGTTTCTCCTCTTCGTTTACCTACTTTTCTTATTTTGAAATTATCACCATCATCCTTATAAAGGATGGTTTGTTACTGCAGTTGTCCATAAGAGATCCATCGCTTCCCATCTAGGTTCAAAGACAGTATCTTGAACACCTCTTCCCTTATTTAATATACTACACAATACATTTCAGTCTCCCCCATATACACAATGCTACACCTACTTGTTTAGTTCCTCCTGCTTTTTTGAACAACCTGCAATTCCAAGCATATCCTCCTCTGATTTTCCTTTCCCCTTGTGTGCATCCTGAATAATGGTATCACTACAACCCCTTGTCACTGTTTGCTGCTGTTGATATTCCTGCAGTGTCTGGGCCTCCCAGACCTAAAACAATTAAAGATTTTAAGAGAAACAAAAATATTGTCATCAGTAAACAAAGAATTCACAGAACTTAAAATTAGTAATTTATGTCAAACCATGTGAGGAAAGCACACAAACAATAAGCAAATTAAATTAATTACAATGAACTATCCTTGTACATAAGGGAGTAATTCATAAGCAGTTATTCTGACCTACTGTGCAAGTTGTGCCTGTCACACTAAAATGCTGCTGAATTCTCTAAGTCATACATGAATGCATGCAACAGCTTGTGCTCTCTATCACACATAGATGCAGCTCATTATAACTAGCCAGGCTGCTTTACTTTGCTAGAGTGTGCCTACCTGTACTCTATCCCTTTCTTCACACAAGCAGTAAAAAATCAGAGGTAAAAGAATAAAATATAAATCAAAATAAAGCTTCTCCTACCAAGAAGTAACACAAAAAAATCAAAACACAACACTGGGTAGTTTTAGATAAGCTCTTGGAGTAATGATGCCTCTCATCTCCCTGGAATCCTTCCATAGTTTCAAGGAATTCTTGTTTTACTGCATTCCTCTAGTCAACCTCGATGAACCTCCTTCACTTCCAAAGGAAAATAACAGCCCCCAGAGCATGGTGTTTCATTAGCCACTCAAGATTCCATAACCTGGCTCATAGTATCAAGCCAACTGTTTTGATGAATCAAGTAACTCTCTGTCTCCATACCCTTCTTTATGTGGCAACAGCAGCACCTCCAAGAATGCTACTGGGTTGTTGGTCTTGGCCTTCTTCTAAAAAGAAGTTATGTTCTTACCATAAAGTTCCATGTGAGTTGTTCATCTCGGCATTTTCTTCTTACATGTGGGTCGGAGCCAATCCCTCGGCTCCGAATCGGCCGCTTTCAAGCTGAAACTCTTACAGAAGCTCGAGACCCAGTGCATGTCCCATAATGCTCTACTGTGAATCCCCAGATCTAGTATGCTGCAACCAAGACAGCCTACAGGAATAAGTGAAACTATAGTGTCTACCTATGAAGGTAGCTAAAAGATTGTAGATAGGAAAACAGAGAATATGCAATACAGACTGACAACTTGACCAATCTACCAAGGCAACCATCCTGTTTGATTGGAGGGGGAAGGTGGGCAGGAATGTAAGAACAAAAAGGCGAGATGAACAACTCACATGGAATGTTATGGTAAGAACATAACTTTTTTATGTGAAGTTGTTCTATCTCGCCATTTTGTTCTTACACGTGGGTAGCGTCCCAAGCACCCTGATCCTGGGTGGCTCACGGGAGAACATTCCTGAGCACAGTGGAACCAAAGGAAGTCCTGTCCCTTGAGGTCCTATCCACTTTGTAATGAGTGATAAACGTGTGAGGTTTTGACCACGTGGCAGCTGCACAGATGGTATCTAAGGGTAATTGAGCTGCATGAGCTAATGACATAGAAACAGCTTGTGTCGAGTGGGCTTTGATGTTAGATTCTAATGGCTGACTAGTGGAAGCATAAATGGATTTGATGCAGTCAGAGAGCCACTTAGAGAATGTGATTTTTGATACTGCAAAACCTTTCTTATTATCTGCGTAAGAGACAAAAAGTTGATCAGAATGTCTGAAATCTTTTGTTCTATCTAGATAGAACCTCAGTTGTCTGTGTACATCAAGTTTGTGTAACATATATTCAAGTCTGTTGGTATGGTGGCTGAAGAAGGTTGGAAGCTCAATGGACTGATACAAGTTAGCATCTGAACAGAACTTGGGAAGAAAGGTAGGATTTGTCCTAAGGGAAACTCTATCGGGATGAAAAATCAAATATGGGGGTTTGGAGGACAAGGCCTGAAGTTCAGAGACCCTACGTGCAGATGTAATGGCTACCAGGAATATAGTTTTCCAAGACAGGAACTTTATGTGACAGGATGAAGCGGGTTCGTAGGGGGCAAGCATCAATTGGGATAAAACCAGATTCAAATTCCAGGGAGACATAGGTGGTCTGAGATGGTGGGTTCCTTTTAAGAATGCTTTACATAGTCTATGCGACATGATGCTAGACCCATTAAACCCCACATGGAAATTGGAAATAGCTGCCAATTGGACTCTAATGGTGGCAGCTGCTGCGCCATTATGGAACAAGGAAGATAAGAACTCTGAGGTAATATGAACAGTTGCAACATAAGGATCAATGTCATGTTGAGAGGCCCAGTAAACAAACCATTTCCACTTGCTATTGTATAGCTTCCTGGTAGATAGTTTATGAGAGGAAACTATAATATGCTGGACCGCAGAAGACAAATCTCGAGACCTGGCTAAAGCGGGAATTGGAGCAGCCAAGCTGTCAGTTTTAGGGAGGTGAAGGAGGGATGAAGAACTCCCGATGAATGAGTCAGAAGATCCGGCACTGGGTCCAGGATCCATGGTTCTTCCACTTGATACTTCCGCAGGAAGGGGAACCAAATCTGTCAAGGTCAAGACGGGGCTATCCATATCACAGTCCTTCCCAGACTTTTGGCTTTCTGTATGAATCTGGGAATTAGGGGTATTGGTGGAAAGGCTTATAAGAAGCCCGGGGGCCAATCGTGTACGAGTGCGTCCCTGGGTTTGTTCCCCAGTGGGGGAAAAAGGGCAAAGTAGCTGCTGCATTTGGCATTCATTGGTGATGCAAATAGGTCGCAGCAAGGCTGGCCTCATCTGCAGAAGATCTTTTCCGCCACCTTCTGTTTGAGAGACCACTCGTGAGGCAACAACATGGCTCTGCTCAGTCTGTCCGCTATCACGTTGGATGACCCCGGGATGTGCGTTGCTATCAGAAAGCGTCTGGTGGATACAGCCCACTGCCATATTCTTAGGGCCTCCCGGCATAAGGGGTATGATCTGGTTCCCCCTTGCTTGCTGATATACCAGACTACCGACATGTTGTCTGTCTGGATAGCAATTGTACCTAGAGGAAGAGAATCGTGAAAGTGTTGCAATGCTAGGAACACCACTCTCAGCTCTAGGACATTTATATGCAAATGTGTTTCCATGATTGACCAAGTGCCTTGGACAGTCTTTCTCGGAAATAGCCCCCTCCCCACCCTATCAGGGAAGCATCCGTGGTCACCGTGGCTGTGGGTTGGGGAAGAACAAAGGGACATCCGATTATCACTTGGTCGCTGTTCAACCACCAATTGAGATCCTTCTTGCAAAGATTCGTTAGTCGGATCTCTTGTGACATGGGCAGACGTTGGTAAGACCATTGTGCGAGTATTCGCATGTGCATTCAACCTAACAGAACTGCTATCAGTGTGGCTGCCACTGTGACTAAAAGCTGCAGTATTTGGGACGCAGGAGCTTTGTTCTGGGCTAAGAGGCTGGACAGCTGATTTTTTAGAGATACGATTCTTGATTGGGGCAACGTGATCCTTGCATTGACGGTGTCCAGTTCTGCCCCTATAAATCTAATATGCTGCAAGGGCGAGAACGCAGATTTTTCGAAGTTTAGGGTTATACCCAACTGGGAACAAAGGTTTATGGTGTAGTCTCTTGCTTGTATTAGTTGATGCCTGGAGGTGGCGGTGAGGAGCCAGTCGTCCAGATATGGAAACACCCGGAATCCCAATCGTCTCAGGTGAGCCGTGACCACTGCCATACATTTGGTGAACACCCTGGGGGCTGTGGTGAGACCAAAGGGCAGGGCTCTGAATTGGTAATGACAGACCCCCTAGCCAGAAACGCAGGTGATCTCTGGATGCTCTGCCCATTTTGATGTGGTAGTAAGCATCCTTGAGATCTATAGAGCACATCCAATCGCCCATTGCTAAGAACGAGAGAATTGATTGCAGCATGACCATCCGGAACTACTCCTTGACGAAGGTGTTGAGCTTGCTGAGGGGTCTAGTATGGGCCTCCAGTCCCCTGTTTTCTTTGGAATTAAAAAGAACCTTGAGTAAGTTCCAGATCCTATTTGGTCCGCCGGGACTGGCTGGATGACTCTCTTGTCTAGCAGGTTTTGAATTTCTATAGCTGCTAGTTCTCTCAGACTGGGTGGAACGTCTGGGATCCTTGTAACCATGGGGGGGTTTGTAAAGGGAATGTAGTAACCTCTGGCAATGATGCTTTTTACCCAAGAATCCATTGTAATGCTTAGCCAGGCGTTTGGGTATAAAGCCAAGTGACCCCGACTGCCTCCAGAGTAGGACAGCCGGGCTTCCTTTCAAGAACGCTGATAGGGCTTTCCAGAGAACTGTTCCCTGTCACCCTGGTTTTGCGGACTGCCTCTGCCATTTGGACGGCGTCTTCCGTTTTTACCCCCTCCTCTGCCTGTAGAGGGATTATCAGTAGGTGTGTTTTGGAAAGCTCCTTGGGGTTTCTGGAACCACATTTTCCCACTTCGTTGCCCTTTGGGGTACGGTCTAGTTGGAGTGGAAAAACGGACTCCAATGGCAGACAGTCTTTCCTTCTTGTTCACACCTAGTAAGCGTCTCCTTAACTTTGGGTCCGAACAAGGTGGATCCATCGAATGAGGTGTTAACGAAGGAAGATTTAAAGGCATCTGCAAAGGCGCATCCAGGACTGTCTCTGAAGAGCTATCGCTGAGCCTGCCGCCCTACTCGATCCATCGGCAGCATAAGAAATGAGTCGCATGGATGAGTTTACTATGGAATTGAGGGTGTTGAGCTGTGCAGTCACCTTCTCAGAAACTGCAATAGCTGTGTTACCCTGGAGAGTATCTCCCAGCTCTTTGAGGAGATCTCGTTGAAGACGGGTAAAATGGGTCAGGTAGTTGAGCAATCTCATGGAAAATGCCGCAGAACTAAATATGCGTTTCCCATATCTGTCCATAGTCCTAGAATCTCTATTAGGAGGCTGGACAGCAGAAGAGGTTTCCGAAATCTCTTTCTTGGTGGCCGCCGCCACCACCATGGCATCAACAGGGACTCCTTTTGTTAGAAAGGCCTTATCAGTAGGGGAAGTAATGAACTTGTTGGGCCTCCGAGGGACCGGTTCCACTGAATCAGGGGACTCCCATGCCCTTCGAGCAACCATCTCCATCAATTCATCGAAGGGTGGAGTAACCCAGGAGGTGGATGGTTAAGATCCAAAGGCCTTCAGGAGGACCGACTCATCCTCAGTAGGGGCAAGGGACTGCCCAATCACCCCTCTGCCTTAAGATTTCCAATACGTCTGCAAATGAGACATCTTCTGAGGTGGATCGTGGGGACCCTTCTGATTCCTCCAAGTCGGTATCCGATGTCAGGAATTCCTGTGGGGAATCCAAGTGCCTCCTCTTGCACAATCTCTTCCTAGGTACTTCATCGGTGGGAGCGTCCGGTAAAGTTCCCAGAGAGGAGGGGCCACCCAATGGGGATACCTGAGGCCCTGGATCTCGACGCTTGGTGGGGATCTGTGGGAAGAGGTAGAACGAGGCCCTTTAGGGGGAGGGAAAGACAGATCCGAGAAGGTAGTGGTCTTAGCAGACATGACCTTCCTCATGGCATCGAAGGCACCAGAATCTCGGTCCAAGAAGTCAGTCGGCTCCAAAGAGGCCAGCAGCTCTCCCCGAGCCGAGAACCCCCCACTCTAATCCAGAGGACGGGGCAGAGGCCACCTGTGCCGAAGCCCCAAGTGGAAGGGTCAGAACCGAGGTATCGGTTCGACACTCCCCCCGGACCCAGCGAGGGACTGTCGGCCCCGAGATTCCCCGGTCGGAACAGAGGAGATCAAGGTCGATGGAGCCGAGGGAGGTGGATCAAACCTCGGCTCTGGAGGATCTACCAACATCGGTTCTGCCTGCCCTGGCTCCGAAAGCTTGATTGGCTTCGGAGGAGGAGGTGGAGAAGTTATGGCTGGTGTTTCAGGCTTCAAAGCCGAGTGGCTGGAAGCAGACAACATTTTGTTCAGGGCCGGGTTCTCTAATAGCCTCTTGACCACTTGGTCCAGATCCACATCGGAAAGCCTCGAAGAATGCGTCGAGAGATGGGTCGAAGGAGCCGAAGATGGAACCGATTGAAGAATTGGAGACTGAGGAGTCTCCAATATCGGTTCCACAACTGGGCTCCGAGGTAGAGGATCGATACACGGCTCCAAGGCCTGTGGAGCCGATGCACGAACCATACCAGAGGAACTCGGAGCCAATGACTTGGGCTCCGAGGATCCCTTGGAAGACTTCGACCCCTTCGAAGCCTTGGAAGAGAGGTCAGCCTTGTCTAAGGTAGCCTGAAAATCAGGCTTTAGGAATCCTCTATCTACCAGCTTCCTCCACCTTTCCAAGAGAACTCTGGCGCTAAAGGAGTTACAGATAGAGCACACCTCTTATAGGTGCACAGAATCTAAACAGTAGACGGAGGTGGAGTGGTTGTCTGTGACAGACATCTTCTGACCACACTCACGCCTTTTAAACCCTGACTTTTGTTTCTCTGACATTTTAAATAATTCAGGTCCCTGAATTTTGGTCTAAGAAAAATCATTACTTTTTAACTACAACACAGTAGTATTAACGAAGTTCCTACAGAATATTATATATATATATATATATATATGTATATATATGTGTATATATTTATAAACACTATCTAAGATTAACTACTCACTAGATATATAATGCACACAAGATTATATAAGATAACACACAAACAATAGCTGACAGAGCCCTGTCACGCCCAAGAAAGAGAGGCCTAAAGCCCTGAAGAAAAACTTTTTAGAAATACTGAACAAGTTATACTAACAGGCAAAAAACCTTAATACTATCAAGAAGGTTGAAATGTAAGTAACACTAATTTTAAAGACAAAAAATCCTAATAATATAAGAAATTTTAAATCACTGGCCCGAGCTTCCTCCGACGAGCTGTTGATCCGTTGCAGCGGCAAACGGAATCTGGGGATTCACAGTAGAGCATCATGGGATATGCACTGGGTCTTGAGCTTCTCTGAGAGTTTCAGCTTGAAAGCGGCCGATTCGGAGCCAAGGGATCGGCTCCGACCAATGTGTAAGAACAAAACGGCAAGATAGAACAACTTCACATCAATAGTTCCACTGCTCTCTATTTCATCATGTTTGTCCATCTATCGTACAAGGTGCATCCTTTCATCTCATTTTTCCTACTTCTTTTTGACCCTGTGCCTGCTGTCCATAAAGCACTCTCCATTTGTTCCTCCTTATGAGGGGTATTTTTGCTGAGTATTACAGAAGCAAGTGCTGCCCAGTGGAAGCCATCATACAGGCAGACATGAAGACTGCTTGGACCTTCACTGGCATACCAGAAACTAAGGCAGCATATTATCATCCTAACCCCTCCCTTGGTGATGACCAGAGTACCTTCACCACTTTAAGGGTCACCTATACTCAACATAGCTAAAGCATACTCCTTTAAATGCAGTGATTGAGGGATACCGTCACTGTTTTGGGCAGGCACTGCACACATCCTCCCCTGCACTGACTTGCTGCTACATCAGGCCCCTTAGCCATTACTTGAATTTAGATTGTATGGATTGCAATCAGGTTTTATTCCTCTATGCCATGGAGCTGGCTTTCAACACATGACTTCTAATTAGACCTGATTTGCTGTATCCAATACAAGACCCTAGTACCATCTACACCAAACCTAAACTCTTCTACTTTCCCCTTTCTTAACCATCTAAAATTTGACGTAGCACAATTCACCAATATTAGATCATTCCCTACTCTATCAACACTCTATTAATTGGCCTTTTCCTCCTTAATCCATGCCTTTCCATTCAGTTTCATGTTTGTTATTAATGCCGAATGCCTACTGTGTGCCAGTCATATGCACTTAAGTTCCTGTCATTCGTACTCTCATTTTACCTTATTTGCACCTTACTCCAAAGTTGACCCTCAAGCTTCTGCCCAATCATACTACTTAGCCGTTCATTCCCTTTCAGGTACAGTGCTATGGATTTGCTTCTACTGGGTGAAATTCGAGTGCTAAGAATGGTGTTATCTGTGATGGGTATAAGGGGGTTTCTACATGGCCTCTTTTATCCCAATGACACCTCTGCGATTGGGGACAATGAGCACTGCTTTGAACCGTCACTCACATAAGCCATGTAAGCCTGCAGATATCCTGCCCACTTGAGGAAAATGCCTCTGTTCCTCTCTCAATCTCCACTACGGTGTCAGAATGCAGCATGTGTTCTAGGACATGTACCCCTCCTCTCCTGCCCCAAGGAAAACAAACAAACTCAGCACCCTCACCTTTCTTTGTCACTCAAATGGCTACTATCTGATCCAAAACTGACTGGGTCATAGTCAGGGCATTTTCCCTCTAGGCCTTAAAGCTCATCCATTTCCTCTTTTACACTTGATTTCTATATCAAATTTTCATACCCTGCTTACCAATGGTGCAAACGAAATCACTCGTTCCTTAGTTCCCCTGCTAAATTTAACTTTCTTGTTGTAAAAAGCTTATTCTGATGCTTTCTTCTTTACTTTTTATTCCTTTTCCTTTTGCTGCTTAACTACCACTCTTACAGTACCTACAATTAAATGCAACCTGCAGTAGCTCATCTTAACTGCCTTTAGCTCTCCCTCTATTTTGTAATTTCACCTCAGTTATAGCTGCAATACCTTCACTACCTCCTTTACAAGTACTACACCCACCTTAAGTTTCTCTCTCATGAGCAAATGTTTCCCTTAAAGTCACCTGGTTTAGATCTTATATATGTACAGCCACATACAAATCCCACAGTCTGATTATTCCTGTGTTTTACTCAGCCATGGTACAGCATTTAATGTCACTCATTTCAACATCTTCAGCCTATTCTTATTTACTTTGAAAGAGATCCTTCTGCTATCCTATCATTTGACTGTTACTACAATTAGTATACTTTTGAGACTTCTTTTATTTCCATCCTATAATATGTTTCATTAAATCCTTCCTCAACTCAGCATTGTGCTGTTCCACATGCCCTAATGAATAGTTTCATAGGTGTTTACTAGGCTAATGACTACAAGGGCCTTTTTACGCCTAGCCATGCATCCCAAATCTCTGACAAGTTCTGATACCCTTGATAAGTGTAAGCATGGGCCTGGGAGATTAACCATTTACAGATCACCTGTGTCCATTAGAGACATAGGTGCCAAATGTCTAGAAATGGCATGAGTGCCTACATTAATTTAGTTAAGCCTTCATGAATGTGTAAAAATTGGGGGTGTACCTGTATGACTTAAAGCTTAATGAATGTATGAAAATGGGGAATGGATGTATCTGTATTAGTTTGTCTATTAAACAGTATAATACTAGAAGCTAGAATTACACCATACAGTAAAAAGGAAGTGATTATCTTGTGGTGGTGAGTTGCAGTATTGGAGACTAGGATTCAGAGTATAGGAAAGAAAATTTCTGTAGTGCTTACTTAATCCACTTACATAAATACGAAATACATAAACCAGTTGGTAAAACCAAACAGGTTATTTTGCCATTTAGCAGCAATGTCTCTTGGTGGCTATTCACTTAGATGATAATTGACTATGGTCACTGTTTAGGAACATAGGAACAAATCCAGGCAACAGATAAAAAGGATCACTTAGTGTTCACCTAAATCGGGAAGGGTTGTACATGAAAATCCTGGTGTAAATTTTTTGCCTACCCATCCCATTATTAAGACTAGCTGTCAAAGTAATACTTTGGCCTGTAGTGGTAACTTATTTAATAAGGCTGGGATTATGTTGAGTTAGCAACCTATTTCTCCACAAAGCATTGTTTATTTGTTGGTATACATTTAGGTACCTAGTGTCAGTGTTTGTGGAACTACTGGTTTTGCAAAGAAACAGGAGGTCAAATTGGATTGTTTTTTTGTGGTTCAAAAAGTAAGACAGGTCACCATTGATCAGCCTGTAGACCAGAGAGTATAAGGAGATTTGTGCTAACCTGCCAGGATAGTTGAAGGACACAAGGCCTTCAATTGTCTTGGCAAGGTATGTTTGGGGCAGAGTGTTATGCTTTTAGGTTATACACACCACAGAGGGGCAACGTATTCAATAACGGGTTTGAGAAGGGAAGAGGTACAGTTGCAGGATGACGCCTTTGAAACTTGAAACAATTCTCATGGAAATAAACTGGGACAGAAATAAGGATTTCCTGACTATGGCTAAAAAATAAGCACCCAAACATCTCATGAACATGTCTGCCTGAAGAGGAACACCATTTACATCAGGTGGGAACAACATTTTTGCCAAATACTACTACGCTGCACTTTTATGCATTTAACATAAGACTACTTTCACATCATCACACATGTGTATATTCTAGCCCTTGCTGAAGCTGTTTAGTATCACTACATGTGTGGATAACAGTCCCCAGCTTGTATTAATCAGAATAATTAGATCAGGCACACTTCTGGGATATTGGACTGGATGTCTGCACAATAAATGTCAAGCAGGAGAGGGCCCAGCATTGATTCCTGTAGTCCCCCCTCCCCCAATTAAAATTTTACTTCTAAAGAGAGTAACACACTTTCACAACCTAGGATCTGTTGAACAGTCAGTTTTCAATCCAGCAGATAACATAGAGGTTTACGCTAAGTTTGTCAATTTTTTTAAACAATACCAGTATGGGGAATAGTGTCAAAAGCCTTGGCCAGGTCAAGATAAGCAGTCTCACTGCTCACAGCCTCTGTAATATTTTCAAAGAAACTTACTAGGTTTAGAACGTAGAAAGAATAGTTGTGTAAGAACTTACCATTAACCATAGATGTCCTCTTCTATGCTGGAGTACTCTTAACCTTAGGGAGTTGCTGCCTGCAGCACTGGACATCCGGCCAGTATACCAAAGTCTTGAAAGTAGGGGTACAACGATGTTGGATATAAGAGCCATAAACAGACACCAGCTAGATATGTGACGTCTGCACGTACCCAATTCAAAACTGGCTGCCACATAGAGAGAGCCCCCAGGAATAGGAGTAAAAGGTAGTATAAAACCCCTGCCAGACACAAAAGTCAGTAGTCAAGGAAAGGACCCAGTTTATAATATGGTCAAAAGAGAAGGGGGGTGGGTGGGTGAGATTGAATGCTGCAACATGGAAGAGAAGGACATCTATAGCTATGTAAGTTCTTACACAACTATTCTATGTTGTCCTATTCTCATGTTGCAGTATTCTTAACATTAGGGAGAGTACCAAAGCTCTCTAGGCAGTAATGTTGGGGGCAGGTAGGGGAGCAGAGTCTGAGAGAACCTGCAGAATAGACCTAGCAAACTCTGTTCTAGCCCTGGATATGGAGTCCAATTTGTAATGCTTGGTGAAGGTATGTACAGAGGACCATGGTGCTGCCTCCAGAAGAAGAGAGCACTCAATGCTCTTGAAAAAGGCTGCTGAAGAGGAAGCAGCTCTGGTGAAATGGGCTTTGACAGATGAACTCAATTGTTTTCCATGAAGGGAATAGCCTTAGAAATCCAAGAGGCAACTGTCTGTTTTGACACGGGTCTTGCCTAGGGCCCTAGGATGAAAGGAGACAAATAGTAGTTCAGACTGTCTGAAGGGTTTGGTTTTGTCCAAGTAGAACCTCAGTTGCCTATGAACATCCAAGGAATGCAAAGTCCTTTCTGAGGAGTTCTGTGGCTGAGGGTAGTAGACAGGCAAATTTATGGTCTGGTTTAAGGATATTTCATTAACTATGTTTGGCATGAAGGAAGGATTAGTTCTTTGGGAAGCCCTATCCTTATGGAAAACAAGGTAGGTAGGTGAAGCCATAAGGGCTTGAATCACAGAGACCCTCCTGGCAGAAGTGATGGAAAACAGTCTTGTTAGTGGCTAAGTACAGGATTTAAGAGAGGAAGAATGGGCTGGCTCAAAGGGAGTTACTGTATGCTTTTTCCAGCACAAAGTTAAGATCCCAAGGTGGGGGAATGTCCTTACGAGGATGTCTAATATGAAGGACCTCTTTCAGAAACAGACTGGCATCTAACTTGGAAGCCAGAGGTGGAGTCAAGGGAAGGCAAGCAGAAATTGTAGAGAGATGAACTTTTACTTAAGAATACGTCAACCCTGAATGCAGTAACTCACACAGCAGGAAAGGACCACTAGAACAGAAGCTTGAGATTGGTCCTGTTTACTCTTAAGGCACCAATAGGAGAATCTTTTATAAGTTCATAGGTTCATACTAGGCTATCGGCCCTAGGGCTTATACAAGCTTAGCCATAACAATTCCCTGGCTATCTCTTCCCACAGTATTTACTTCTCTGGAACCCTGTCTAGCAGGGCGACTGACATGATCCCTGGGGTGAATTTCCTATCTCCCATCCAATCACTAAGGTTCCTTTTGAAGAGGGCCAAAGAGGCGCTCTGCTTGACATGCATGGGCAGTCTATTCCAGAGTCTGGGGAGTCTCTGGGTCAGGAACCTATCCCTCTCCAGCATGTTTTGTTCATTACGATGACAAGGTTTAGATCCCTGGAGCATGCTTCTCTGAGGGATTGGGATTTCTTTAAGTGTAGCATGTCCAACAGCTCTGGGTTTGACATGGCCTTGTACGTTAAGCAGAGATCGCCTCTGAGTAGACGATATGTGACAGAGTATAGGTGAAGTTTTTTTTAGATGGTCAGCACAGGGCATCTGCTTTAGCTCTGTGATTCTTTTAGTGAGGTATTTCTGCGGCCTTTCCAGTTGGTGCAGATGTCTTGAGAGGTACATACCAAACAGGACGTTGTATTCTGTAATGGGTCTAATGAGGGATGAGTACAGTGGGACAATGACCTCCTTTTTTCTGGATTAAAAGCCCTTAGTGATGAGGTGTGCCACATAGAAGGATTTCCTGACTGTTGTGGCGATGTGGTTATCGAAGGTAAGATCACTGTCCACCTGTGTCCCTATGTCTCTAATCACACTTTCGGTGTTTAGTGCACTGCCACCCATGTGGTAATTCACGGGTGCATGTTTTTTCCCAAAGGGGATAACTATACCTTTCTTGGCATTGAGCTTGAGCCCATGGTTCTGGCACCAAGCATCTTTTTCTATAAGGCCCTTTTGTACAATATCCACATCATTTGGTGATTCAATAATGGCTCCCAGTATGCAGTCATCTGCGAACTTTGTTAGCCAGAGACTCTTAGTGCTGGTCTGTACTTCAGAGAAGTAGATGCCAAACAAGAGCGGTCCCAGGACTGAATCCTGAGGTACTCCACTTGTCTGGAGATGGATTTGGAGTTGGCTACTTTTACAGTGTGGGTTCTGTCACTGGCAACCCATCGAGTGACGTAGGGATTAATGCCCAGCTTTGTAAGTTTATCTATGATTCCAGAGTGGGGGATGGTGTCGAAGGCCTTGGCGAGGTCCAAATAGGCTGTGTGGACCACCTTACCCTTGTCCACGGTTCTGGAGACGGATTCGAAGAAGTCAATCAGGTTCAGGAGGCAAGATCGACCCTTCACGAACCCAAACTGCATGGGGTCCAGTGTTTGAAGGTTGCCAATGTCTTTGTTTATAAGTACCATGATAATAAATTCCATGGCCTTGCAGATCAGGCTCGTCAGACTGATGGGGCGGTAGTTCCCGGGATCCAAGGTGGATCCCCCTTTGTGGAGTGGGATAACTGTAGTTGTACGCCACTCAGTGGGCACGAAGCCTGAGGTGAGGCTATGATTAAACATGACACTTAGGTGAGGTGCCAGTTCATTTTGTAGTTCATGTAGTACACAGCCTGGGATGTCGTCTGGTCCCATGGATGCTGTATTCTTATCTTTGGAGTGTGCGTTTTTTACCTGTGTGGTCGTTACCGGAATTTGGCAATCTTTCGGTATTGAGATGGGCCCTTTAGGGGGTGAAGTTTGCACTGAATCGATCTGCCAGGATGTTTGCAATATCCTTGGGATCAGTATATTTAATGCTATTCTGTTGTAGCTCACAGCAAATCTGAGCACTGCCATTTAAATTCTTGACATAGCTATAGAATGTCTTGTGGTTGTCTTTGGAATCTTTGGCAATTTTATTTTCGTAATTAGCTTTGGAGGATTTTATGAGGGATCTCAGCTTCTTACTGAGGCTGGTAAGGGAGTTTTTTGCATCCTGGGATTTTCCTCTTTTTTGCAACAGTTTCTTCCTTTTGTTGTAAAGTTTGTTTTTTTGGAGAGCGTCTTGGTTCTATTCGGGATGGTACAATTAATTCACGAGTGGATGTGCTCGTACAGTGCCTTAGTGTTGGATTCAGAAGTCGAACTTTCAGATCCCGTCTGCATGGGTGTCATGAAGTTTGTCACTTCTGACTTGAGTAGCATGAAGTTGGCTTTGGAGAAGTTTTTTACGGAGGTTTCTTTACTGGGGGTGGGGGTGGGATGTGGCTGTCAAAGGTGATTAGCTTATGGTCAGACCTGACCAACAAGGGGGTGACCATAGGTGTGGAGCATCGATTTCCCATGCTGGTAATAACCAGGTCTAGGATATTGGAGCCCCTGGTGGGACTAAGGATTAGTTGATCCAGGGTGTTGGAATTTATGAATTACAAGAACCATTGGGCAAAGGTGTTGGTACAGGAGTAGTTTTCCCAGTTAATGGCAGGGTAGTTGAAATCACCCAGTATTATGGTGTTTAGTTGTGTCTTAACATTCTCCAGTATGTTTAAATAAGTATGTTCCATTTAAATAAACAGCTTCTCCTAGTACTTGGTTTTCTGGCCTCCTGCAGAATGTTGAGTACATCCTCTCAATATAGGTGCCTAAAGGGGATCAAAACTTTATCACCCACACTGTCAAACTGAGATTAAGAAGGTGAGGATGAATAAGAGACTCCTTGTCTTGTGTGAGTAGGTTGAAGCGGTGAGGTAACCTGTGGTGATTGCCCTGGGCTGGAAGGAAAAGTAGGGGAAACTAATGCTGTCTTGGCCAGAAGGGAGTCACCAACAGGATTTTTGGTTTGTCCTCTTTTTTCAGGCGACTTTGTGAATCAAAGGAAATGGGGGGAAAGCATTATGGAACATTCCCTCCCATGAAAAGGGGAAGGCGTCCACTTTCCAGGCTTGTGTATGGGGAAGCTTTGTGTAAAAAGGGGCATCTGCCTGTTTTGGGAGGAGGCAAACAGATCTACCTGAGGAATACTCCACCTGTGAACTAAATCCAGAATCATCTCCCTGTGAAGCATCCATTTGTGTGAGGGTGTTAAGGTCCTGCTCAGGGTGTCTTCCATCATAATGTCTTCTGATGGAATGCAAACTGCCTGCAAATGAATCTGTAGTGCTGTTGCCAGGGACCAGATGTGAATTGCAAGACTACAAAGAGGGTAGGATCTTGTTCCTCCCTGTTTGTTTATGTACCACAGGACTATCATGTTGTCTGTGATGACCTTCAATGTGCCTGGCAGAAGGATCTCTTGAAAGGCCTGTAGTGCCAGGAAAAGGGCCCTTAACTCTTTTAGGTTGATGTGGTCCTTTCTTTCTTGAATGGACTACTCCCCCTGCACTTTGTGCTGGATGCTGATACTTTGAAGGATAGCTCCCAACTTAGATCTGATGCATCTGTCTTGCTGAGGACTAAGGGGAAGAAGGTGCTGTAATGTGAGCATTTTGAAGGTAGGCACCTCGAAAAAGAGACTGACGTAAGGTAGGTCGAGAATGGGTCTCCAAGGACCATCTTTTCTTGGAACCAAAAACATCCTGGAATAAAACCCCTTGGCTAACTGATCCTCAGGTACTTGTCCTATAGAGCCCTGAGAGAGGAGTTTGCTCAGGATAGTGGTGAAAGAGTAGAAGCTGACTGGTTAGGTGTTGTGGAACTCCCTGGAATGGTGGAGATGCACACCAAGTCATGAAGTATCCACTCTCAATGATGGAGAGCACCCACCTGTCTGTGGTAATTTTCTGCCAAGAGGGTAGTGACAGGATTAGGAGTAGGGAGTGTGGGGTGAAGGAGGACAAGGGAAGAGATTCACAGTGGAGGAGCTCTATCTGAGTCTGCATGCCTCCAAAAGGAAGAAGGTGTTGAGATGAAAGAAGACCTAGGAGCAGATAGTTTCCTAGGCTGTCTTCATCCCCTGGACTGAGCAACAGAGGAATGGGAGGGACTGCCTCCTGACAAAGCTAGGCTTTTGGGGGTAGTTCCAATGGAATCTGGGAACAGGTGAAACCAATAAATGTTTCAGATTCTGTAAGTCTTTTCCTTTTTTCTGCAGTGACTTAAGTAACTCTGCAGATGCAGCTCCAAAGAGTTCTGATTTATCCAAAGGGGCATCTAACAATTTAGCTTGGACATCCAAAGACAAAGGTTGGAGTCTCAACCATGAGAACCTGCTTAAAACAGAACCAGAAGCAGCCAATTTGGAAGAGGCTTCAACAGCATCATAGCTGCACTTAATTGAGTGTCTTGTCATCTGGGATACCGTGGACAGAAGAGTATTCAGCTGAGCCTTAGCTGGTGAGTCAGGCATGTCAGACAGCAGAGTAGAGGCCTTGGTAATGGAATTCAGAGCAAACATGGCCAGAAGAGTCTGGCAGTTAAGTGCACTTATGGCCAAGGTGGAAGAAGTATACATCAACTTCTCCAACCTATCCATAAATTTACTGTCTTTATCAGTGGGGAAAAAGGGAAGATAAAGGTAGCTGCCTTGAAGACTTGTCAGCTGAAACTGCAGTAACAGCAGGATCTGCTGGCAGATTCTTGAAAAGATACTGCTCCTTTGAGGTCACTTTATAAAATCTGTCTGGTCTCTTGTTAGCGGGAGATTATGACTCTGGGAAGCAGCTAAGAAGGCATCCTGGAATGCTGGAAGAAAAGGCAGAACTGCAGATGGTGAGGGCTGCTCCATCTGCAGGAGTTCAAAATATCTCTTCTTGGTCTCAGGAAACATCTCAGACCTTCCAATTAAAATACTGCCTAAGCAGGGAAATAGTATCCCCAAAGGAGAAATCTTCTCCAGGGGAATCAGGAGTGAGGGATTCTTCTTCAGGAGTAGCAAAATCCTTAGGAGATTCAATCTGAGAACAATAGGTCAGGGACTCATCTGAGGAGGAAGACACTTCCTCTGATTCTCCCTGTGAAACAAGTGGTTGGCCTGACTGGGAATCTGGGTCTGGAGTACCTGAAAGGCCTTGAAAAGAGACTAGGAAAACATCTCCCATGCTTAAGTAGGGTCTTTAGCCCTGTGTGTCTCCTTCTGTTTTCTTTTTAAGGAAGTAGGAGGATCAGTAGTAGGCCTGAGTGCCAACATTGGAGTGGATGGCAAGGCAGCAGAAGGCCCTGCCGACGCCATGAGCCATGGTTCCCCCTCACCATCAGGAGCTGATGGTTGTAAAGCCTCAGTGGACGTACTCTGGATATCCACTGTACTAGCTTCCATTTCGGTAACAGCAGAATGCCCGAAGTCTGGGGCGTTCTGGGGCTAACACTTGCCTCGAGTATCTCACTGGACACCTGAGGTGCAGCTTGGACGTTGGGCCTAACTTTCTTAGCCTTCTTCCTTGGTGGCTCAACAGAGGTGCCTGCTCCGCCTTCCATTCAGACGCCAAACGTTAGAGATGCTGATTCTCCAAATAAAGATGTAAAGCCAACAGACGGCTTCTAAGGGTTTTGGGGACAAAAGATTGGCAAATATCACAAGACTTTAGTCATGACCTGCCCCTAAACAAAATAAACATTGATCATGTGCGTGCCTTGATGTGGAATTGGACTTCCACAAGTGCACTTTCCCTTCCTAGATGACATGCATCTGAAAAAGGTAAGGAAACAAGAAAAATCCACAAGGGTACTTATCTGAATGCGGAGAGCAAGAAACGATGGTCAGAAACGGATGGCCGAAGTCAAACAAATGCTGGATTACTGGAGCTGGCGATGGGATGTCTGAAACACACTGTGGCAAAAAAGTTCTGAATTGGGTATGTGCAGACATCACAGACATAACCGGCATCAGTTTATGGCTCTTACATGCAATGCTGCACATACCACTGCTTTCAAGACTTTGGTATACTGGCCAGATATCCTGTGCTGCAGGCAGCAACTCCCTAAGGTTAAGAATATTGCAACATGAGAATAGAAGGACATCTTGCCCTACACAAAACCAAACTGACTGGCATCTAGGTTAGTTAAGGTGCCTGACACTGAAGAAATGAGTTCTGCTATAATACATTCTAAGTCTTTGCATGTAAGGCTAGTAAGGCTAACAGACCTACAACTACCTGAATCTGTAGAAGGACCACCCTTGTATACGGGAATCTCAGTGGTTGTTCTCCAGGCATCAGGCAGAAACCTTGTAGGCAGGTTGATGCTGAACATTTTAAGTAGTGATTTCGAAAATGCATACCTACCACTGATGAACCTGGTATGTTGCCTGGTCCCATGAAAGTATTTTTTAAGTTTTTGACAGGGATTTTTTTTTAAGACTTGTTCAAAAGTGATTTCAGGGGAAAATACATTTTTCAGGGATACTGTGGGCAACAATGTGAGTAGCTGGGGTAAACTCAGCACTAAATCTATCTGCTAATATACCGACTGTATCCTTTGGAATGGAATAAGAGATATAAGATGAGCATTGTTGGGCATTACTCACTAATTTCCTGGCATAAATGAAGAAAGATTTGTAGTTTCCCTTGGTATCTGCGGTGATTTCTTGCTGGAAGGTTTCAGTCTAATCCTGAGATAACAGCATGGTGATTTGTTTTTCACTTTTTCATCATTGCCCTTCTTTTGTTACACAGTTTATTAACAGCAGGAGTTCCTCCAGGGAGATTTATTGCTGAATTTACCATTTATGGGGGTGGGTACTGACTTTTCTGTGCAGCTGTTTAGGTGCCGATAAAAAATCATATGCAAATCTGTTGGCCATCTCAGGGAATTGATGGGAATTTTGCATAGATCTTCTACAAACTGCAGTAAGGTTTGATCTGGTGAAGTCCTTAAAGACCATCACATTCTGAGGTTGTAGGATGGTACCACTAGGCTTTATACAGAAGATGACTGACCTTGTGGTTAGACTTAACCAGGAATGAGTAGATGCAGGGTGGGGCACAGGCAGGGGCTATGTTAGTACGGATCAGATCAAAGATAATAGATGAAAATTGAGATAGCATGGAAAATAGTGGAACACGTGAACATATTCAAGTATCTAGGACAGATGGAGGACAAGGGAAGTCTGAATGAGGAGGTCAAAGCTAAAATCAGAAGGGTTGTAGCCAAATATCGCAGAATATCAGGGGTAGTGTGTGATAGACGAGTACCAAACACGAAGAAAAATTAAGGCATACAAAAAGTACAGTTTTGTACCTACCATAAATGTAGATGTTCGAAGATCCACATTGCTGCAGTCCTTACACTTGGGTAGTCCGCTGTCCTCGGTCGGCCCGAATATCAAAGTATAAGGCTGACGTCGGTCAAGGCGCATTTGACTGACATCAGGACGTCAGGGTACAAATGCGCATGACCGACGTCATATCCTCAGTCTTTTCTTGCCCCAGATGTCAGAAGACCCTAAAAATAAAGGTCAAAAACCAAAAGACAGCAAACCAACCACTAACCTTCCTAGCACTAAACATATATACAATAAATAATATACACCCAATTGACCACCCAACCCACACAACCGCCTCTAACAACAGAGGGGAAGGAGGGAGGGTAAATTGGACTGCAGCAATGTGGATCTTCGAACATCTACATTTATGGTAGGTACAAAACTGTACTATGTTCTTCATCTCACATTGCTGCAGTCCTTACACTTGGGTAGAATCCCAAAGCAGAGGAAAGGGAGGATGGCCAAATCATAAGGAAGCAGGAGCTGCCAAAATGCCCTGCAAAACAGCAGTGGCAAAACCAGCCCTGGATTTAGAGTAAAGTGGTAGGTGATAATGCCTGGAAAAAGTATGCACTGAACTCCAAGTAGCTGCCTCCAAAATATCCTTAGTTGCCACCCCTCTCAAAAAAGCTGTTGAAGTGGCAGTAGCCCTAGTGGAATGAGGCCTAATCCCAGCTGGAACTTCCTTGCCATGATGGGAATAACAGAAAGCAATGCAAAACCCAATCCACTTAGAAATAGTTTGTTTTGACACAGGCTTGCCCTGAGAACTCAAAGCAAAAGAAACAAATAACTGCTGAGACTGCCTGAACCCTTTAGTTCTGTCCAAATAATAACGCAACTGCCTGTGTACATCTAAAGTGTGCAAAATCTTTTCCCCTTTATTTTGGGGATTTGCATAAAAGGTAGGCAAATGAATAGTTTGGTTTAAAGCCACACTAGAAACCACTTTAGGCATAAAGGAAGGATTAGTACGTAAAGATACCCTATCCTTATGGAAAATCAAGAAAGGTTCAACTGCCATAAGGGCCTGCAACTCAGAAACCCTTCTTGCAGAGGTAATAGCCAACAAAAAAGCAGTCTTCCATGACAAAAACTTTAATTCAGCAGTAGCTGCAGGCTCAAAAGGTTGTAGAGTGAGTTTCTCCAACACAGAATTGAGATCCCAAGCAGGAGTAGGAGCTTTTCGTGGGGGTCTTATATTCTTTGCCCCTCTAAGAAATTGCTTGAACAAAGGATGAGAAAACAATGGTGGGTCACAATCATAGTGAGCCGAAATTGCTGCAGCATGAACCTTAATAGAAGAGAAGGACAAACCTTTGTCCAGTAACTCAGTAAGATATTGAAGAGCCACACTTAAATTAGGCTCAGAAACATCAAAATCCTTTGCTGCACTCCAAAATAAAAATCTCTTCCATTTTTCTGCGTACACTTTCCTTGTACTAGGCCTTCTAGCTTCCAAAATAACATTCAAAACTTGCTGTGGAAGTGGAGGCCCACTATAGTTCAAAACAGAATATGCCAGGCTGTTAGGTGCAGAGAGTGAAGCTTGACATTGAGCAAATGACTGTCCTCCTGAGACAACAGGTGTGGAATCGTAGGCAAAGGCCATGGAGGCTTCCGTACCAGGCTCCTCAGTAATGGGTACCAATGCTGTCGAGGCCAATCTGGAGCTATTAAAATCATCCTTGGCTTGTCTTGTCTGGCCTTTAGTAGTACCTTTGGTAGGAGAGGCAGAGGCGGAAAGGCATACACATGAAGATTGCTCCAATTGAAAGAAAGAGCATCCACTCTCCAAGCTGTGGGATGAAACCTTTTGTGCAAAACTTTGGCAGCTGGTGGTTTAGTGGGGAAGCGAACAGATCTATGTCTGGAGTTCCCCATGACACTGTCAATTTCTGAAATACATGAGGATCCAATTTCCACTCGTGGGGATCCATAATTTGTCTGCTCAACACATCTGCTAAGGAGTTCTGTGCTCCCGGCAGAAACCTTGCCTGAAGATTTAGCTGTAAACTGAGAGCAGTCTCCCACAAAATCATCGCTTGCCTGCATAGAGGATAAGAATGTGTTCCGCCTTGCTTGTTGATGTACCACATGACAGTTGTGTTGTCTGTTAGAATCAACACCTGCCCTGGAAGAAGTAAATCCTTGAAGGCTATTAATGCAAACTGGACTGCTAACATCTCTTTCAAGTTGATATGTAGATGTTGTAGTCTGGCAGGCCACTTGTCTTGTATCCACTTTCCATTCAGATGAGCTCCCCAAGCTTTGTCTGAGGCATCTGTCGTTAGAATCTGACTCGCCTCTGGCCGGGTCACAGAGAGTCCCTTGTTTAGGTGACATTCCTGAGCCCACCACAAAAATTCCTTTTGAATGCAAGGTATTATTGGAATGACAGTGTCCAAATCCTGGCAGTGCTGTGTCCATACATTTTGAGATACCATTGTAGCTTCCTCATATGCAGTTTGGCATTGGGAAGCACCAGAATACAAGATGCCATGAACCCTAAGGCTTGAAGGACTGTCCTTGCAGTCAGCCCGGACTGATGAGACAACTGATGAAAGTAAAGGGAAAGATTCTTTTGTTTGTCCGGGGTCAAAAGGCCATCTGGGATGCTGTATTCAGTCTCACACCCAGAAAGCACATGTCTTGAGAGGGTACTAGACTGGACTTTATTTCGTTCACAGAATACCCCAGGCATCTTAGCACTGCTATCACATAATCCAAATGATGAAGAAGCTCGTCCCTTCCTTGAGCCAGAATTAGGCAATCGTCCAAATAAGGATAAATCTGTATTCCTTTTAACCTGAGGAAAGCTATCACTGGAGCCAGAACCTTCGTGAACACTCTGGGCGCAGTAGATAAGCCAAAGGGCAATGCAGATAACTGATAATGAGAAGTCCCAGCTCGAAAACGCAGATACTTCCTGCAACTCAGTCTGATAGGAACATGAAGATAAGCCTCCTTGAGATCTAAAGTTACCATCCAATGATCTTTGCCCAGCAGAGGTAAAAGCTGTTGTAGCGTCAACATTTTGAACTTGGGAATGTCCAGATAAGTGTTGAGGATAGACAAGTCCAAAATTGGTCTCCACGTGTTCCCTTTCTTTGGTATGAAGAACAGGCGAGAATAAAATCCTAGGCCCACTTCTGGCATAGGGACCGGCTGAATGGCCCCTATTTGGAGTAACAGAGAAATTTGCTTGTGAGCCTCTATTCTTTGTGGAGGAGGAACGTCTGGCATGCCTTTGAAAGGAGGCAAGGTATGGAAATAAAACCTGTAACCGTGGTGTATGATATCCAATACCCATCTGTCTTGGGTAATTAAACTCCAATTTTCTTTGAAAAGTGCCAACCTTCCTCCCAAAGGTGCTGCCAGACGGGAAGGCTCTGGCAGCTGAAAAGGTAGGTCATTGGGTCTGTTTACGAAAGGACTGACCCCTGCCCTCACCTGAAGACTGTGCAGGAGAACTCCCTGTTCTAGGCCTGAAAGAGCCCTGAGCTCTGCCCCTACCACGCCTAGATCTACCCCTAGACTGGGAATCATAAGAAGGATACATCCACCCCTTAGTAGGCCAATTTCTACTAAACTTTGGAGGCTGAACCTGCAAAAAATCTTTAACAGTCTGCATAGACTTAGCCTTGTCTTCCATTTTCTTTAAAACTGTCTCAACAGGAGAACCAAACAACACATCAGATTGTAAAGGAGCATCTAAAATCCTTGTTTTAACATGGTCAGATAAATTCTGATCCCTCAGCCAGGCGTGCCTGCGAAGAACTGACCCAGTGGCAGCCACCCTAGACGAGGCCTGTACAGCATCAAAACCACATTGCAAAGAATGCTTACCCACCTGTTCAGAAACATGTACTAAATCTTGCAACTCTTTACAATCAATACCTTCCGCAAGAGCATCAACTTTAGACTTCAATTGTGAAAGGAGATAGTTTTGGTATTTTAACATGTGAAACTGGCAATTCAAAGCCCTCATAGCTAGAGTGGAAGAAGTATAAACTTTCTTTCCCCATCTATCCAAAGCCTTGGCCTCCTTGTCTGAAGGAACCGGATTCTTGACAACAGAAGCCTTAACACCTTTAGGCCCCTGACTAACAGTTTCTGGGTCTGCCCTAGGGCTCTTAAAGAGATACTTATGAGCTTCAGGCACCCTGTAATATCTATCCGGTTTAACAGGAGCAGGAGGCAAAGAATCAGGATTAAGAGAAGCCTCTGCAAAACATCTTCCACAACATCTAAAACAGGAGGTATAGCCAAAGGCCTATGCTGGGGTAAAAACAAAAATTCCCTAAGCCTTTTCCTGGAATCAGAGAAGTCCTGACCTTCCCATTTAAAATGCTCCCTCATAGAATGAAGAGTTTCTGAAAAAGAAAAATCCTCAGGAGGAGAAGCAGAAGGAGTAGAATCATCCACATCAGAGTCAGAATAAGGAGAATACTCCTGCAAGTCTTCAGCCGAAGACTCTGAAACATCCGAAGCCTGCTCAAAACTCCCTGGCTCAGGCTCCACCCTAGGTCTCTTATCAGGAGGGGGCAAAGAACCCCTAATCAAAGTAATCAAATCTTCTGCCATTTTAAGCATATGCTTCTTGGGCACAGCACCTGAAGAACTAGGGGTGACACCAACTGAAGCTAAACCTGGCCTGCCCCAGGGAGAAGCCTTGGAAACAGAAGGAGAGGGCCTAACCACCCTAGGAAGGGAAGGGAGTATAGTAGCCTGAGAAGCCCCTTCAGCCTGACCTGCCTCCTGAGAGGCCACATCCTGCAATAACAAAGTCTCTCCCTGGGAACCCAATGAAACCTCCGGTGGAACCACCAGCTCCACCGACACCTCTAAAGAACCGGCGTCCGGTACAGATGGTTCTTCTAGCCTAGGCTTAACTGCTTTGTCCTTGCGCTTCTTCGAAGAAGCGGGCGTCGGAGCATCCGACGGCATTTTATAATTGCACCGCTTCCCAAAGACTAACCTGGCACAATCCAACCTTCTCTTTATAGTGCGTTTATTGAATCTAGCACAAGAGCGACACCCAACAACGTCGTGCTCAGGCCCTAAGCAAGGAATACACAAAGTATGATAATCTCTATGCGGTATCTGCTTTCCACAAGAAATGCAATTATTCACTTTTTCTGACATCCGGTAAATCACTGAGGCAAGAAAAAACTAAAATATTCCCCAACAGGGTACTTAGCCAACTTTGAACTCGGTCTGAAACTTCGAAATCGAAAAATCTCAGAACGCCAACCGGCACTTGCAATGCTGCTTCTGCATCGGACCATGCGGCAAAAAAGACTGAGGATATGACGTCGGTCATGCGCATTTGTACCCTGACGTCCTGATGTCAGTCAAATGCGCCTTGACCGACGTCAGCCTTATACTTTGATATTCGGGCCGACCGAGGACAGCGGACTACCCAAGTGTAAGGACTGCAGCAATGTGAGATTAAGAACATCAATGAGGTAACCAGTTCTACTGTACAGTACAGAAATCTAGGCACTGAAAGCAGAGCAGTTGAGAAAGCTTTAAGGGATGGAGATGAAATGCCGGAGGTGGGTGGTAGGATTCAAACTGTGGGACAGATGAAGAAATGAGGACATAAGAGCAGAAGTCAAAGTAGCTCCAATTGTAAAAAGGTCAAAGAGAAGAGATTATGGTGGTT
Organism: Protopterus annectens; assembly: GCF_019279795.1. Taxonomy (NCBI): domain Eukaryota; kingdom Metazoa; phylum Chordata; order Ceratodontiformes; family Protopteridae; genus Protopterus; species Protopterus annectens. The sequence continues at coordinate 562,324,315 of NC_056747.1, forward strand.
TGGGCATATAAGCAGGAAAGGAGGAGAGAATCTTCTGAAGATGATTTGGGAGAGACAAGAAGAAAGCAAGAGGAAACAAGGATGCCAAACAAATGGATGGAGTGCATGATAGATTATCTGCGGCAGACAGGCATGGCAATGGAAGAAGGTATAAGAGTGGTACTGAACTGGGAAAGGTGGTACCCCAACGCCATGTACAAAAAATAGGAAAAAGGGGACTGATGATAACAATGATGTTGATGGTGCTAAGAAAAATTTTTATGACCTTTGGGGGACACTGTTGAGGATCTGTAGCCAGCAGTGAAGTAACAGTTGGATTTGTTAAAAATGATTTGGATCTCTAGGAGCTCAAAGTTAAGGTCATGGGTAATCTGACATAAGGTGATAGCATTTTTGATGAACACAGATAACCCCTAGTCAGTCAAGGGCACGAAGGTATGATAGGCAATAAACCCTAGTATAGTGGGAGAGGTGACAACGCACTGAAACAATGTCTCAATAACTACAGAAATATGAATGTGTTCAAGTTGCAGAAGGACATTAAACATTGAGGCATCTTTCTATTCAGATTCCCAGCATGACTACCAATGATGTTGTCCAATTCTGAGTTTGAATTTGCAATGTAGGAAAGCACAGTAGGGAGATTCGATCTATTAAAAAAAAAAAATAAATAAAAAAAAAACACCATGGGGGCAGCAAAATTTTAGCCAGTATGCAGAAGACCTTTTATGAGAGGTATAAGCCACCATGAAGTCTTAAATAACCATCACATCCTAGGCCAACACTCACTGGATCACATTAGAATGGCACTAACTACTCAGCCAATTGTTGAAGACAATTATCTTGGCAGGGTATCTAGGCAGGATTCAAGGTGAAGGCTACATACTAAAGAATAACATCTTGCCTGCCTCTAACACATGCATAGTAAGTTAAATTACATCTCTCGTCGTCTCTCTGGTGCGTCACCTCAGTTCATTCACTCCCACACAGGCCACAACAAGGTCATAGTTGTATATGTCTGGTTTAAGGGCTCTCAGTCAGGCCCTACTGACATCACAGATACCAGCATTAAACAAAAAGCTGAAAGCAATCCTCTTCTTGTCCAGTGTGGTGAGTGTGAAATCTATATGCCAGCTAGGGCCACCTATGACTAAAACATTTTCCCTGGGCAAAACAGACTTAATGTACATTATGAGCTTAGGATTATGTCCCTGGTGGCTACTGGGTGAGCTGAGCTTATTTACATTATGTGAGACCGGAGAAGGAACAGGAGTTGCCTTTTGTACTGAATGCTGGAATCTGTTAGTGTGTATTCTAGGAGACTGGCAAATTTTTCCTTACAGTCTCAGCATATGTTACAGGACTATGATGTGTTGTGACTGATTTGGTATTGTGGAGATATGATGCTACAGAGACTGAAGTAATGCAAGACTTTTGTCTCCATGTTTCACAAATATTTACAAATTGTACTATGGACTGATAGAAGCAGTGAACAGTCCATAAGCCTAAGGAAGCTGCTGCACTGCCTTACAGTACATAATGTGATCAGACCAGCCACAGACGGAGTGACAACAGACTGCTAAGCCATGCTGCCAGTGGTTGGAGGACTAGGGCTCATCACAGTATCCAGAGGATGGAGGCAGACTATTACAGCAGACACTTAAGATTTACGGAAGTACATAATACAGCATTGATTGCAAGTACTTCAAGGAGGTGGGCCAGAAAGAAATTGCGTCTTCCATTTACTGGCTTAATACTACTTCAGCTCTCATCATATTCATTAAAATGGTTCTTAGGAATTTTACTATAAGCTAATTTGCTCTGTAAGTAACGAACTTGACCTTTGAAAATTCAAAATGATCAGTTCCTAAATGAAAATTCAACATGGTGCTATATCTACATATATTCAGCCAAGACCTATGTAAACTTCTGTGTAAACAGTTCTATATTCTGTTGTATATATAATTGTATTGTCTGGCCTCTCCGGACTGGTTCTTTACTGAAAAGGGTCACTGGCCCAATTTACCTACCCGATTAACAAATGTTAAATAAATAAAAAAGTTAGGTTAGATGGTAGCTAATTTGACAGTACTTTGAGAAAAGACAGAATAAAACCTGCCAAGTATGACAAACAGTGGTGATACAACTATTGGCTTCTACCTGGCTAGTAGTGCTGGTCACACACCAGATGCATGTAGCTGTAAATCAATGACTTCTTGTTCTACTGTTCTAAAACACAAAATATTAACCAAGCTGAACATTTTAAGGGAAAAGATTTCACTTCAATTATATCATTTCTACTGGGGAACTTAGTGTTGTGCCAAGCTGCTGTATGCTCTACACAGAGCATCTACCAAAAGAGCACTAACAAGTATACTCTGAATGGAGAGATGAGCTTAGCTAGAAAAGGATAGTAGTAATGCTGAAACTGAATTCATCCTCAAGTCTTGGTGAGTAATTTCACGTGGTACGGCCTGTTTTCACAAAATCTCATCAAGATGACACAGATACCACATTTCTCCATAAATAAGACCTAACCAGAGAATAAGGCCTAGCATGGTTTTCCAGGGTGGTCATGATATAAGCCCTACCCCAAAAATAAGCCCCAGTTAACATCATCAACAACACATAACGAATGTGTTGAATTATAAAATAATATTATTGACACCTGTTGACTGAGGTTATCATACCCTGCTCGCCATTCTTCTCTTTGCAGAAACTCGTAAGATTCTTTCCCTGGGAGTCCTCCACGATTCTTACTGTAACCCTAAATCCTCACTCTCACTTGATGATTGAGATCCTTGGCCCATAAACACTGGCAAGTCTACTTTGAATGGTCAAAGTACAGACAACCCATGTAAAACGTGCGCACTTGGTTACGAACTGGTATGGTTGTGTCTTCTTAACTGTTGCCATTTTATGTGCCACTCCTGTCTCTTAAGTCTTCAATTAACCCCTCCCCCCAGACTAGATGAGTGCAAAAGTAAAAGCTATTCTGTCGAGTACAAGAAAGGAATCGGGGATGACTCCGAGGGAAAGAATCTGATGGCTTTCTGCAAAGAGAAGAAGTTGGATCTCCGCATGGTCCGAAAATGACAAGCAGTGTATGATAACCTCAGGCTACAGGCGAACGACGTAAAGTGTGAATCAGGTCGACAACCATTATTTCCTGAGCTGGAAGACATCTGTGAATGGATTGCTAACAGGAGAGCCAAGGCTTTGGTTGTGCGCAGGGCTGATATTTTGCCCTTGCAAAGACACCACAGTTAGAAATATCCCCCAGAAGAATTCAAAGCATCACAGCGTTGGCTGGATGGCTTCCTTCATTCAGTGATATGAACTGTCTTTAAGAAGATCGACAACACTGCTCAAGCTGGTAGATACTGAAGTTAATAAACGTGCACTTGCATTCAAATCCTGTGTCGATGGAATCGACTTTTCTAAATACCAACTCTCCAACATGATTGCTATGGATGAAACTGCAGTGTTTATGGGCCAAGGATCTCAAACAACAATTGATCAAAGGGGTGCCTCGTCAATCTACATTCCCTCCACTGGTTGCGAAAGTGCGTGTGTTACCTGTATTTTGGCAATTTGTCTAGAAAGAAAGAAAACCCCACCTCTAATCATTAGTAAGGGCAAGAAAGATGAGATTGAACGTGTTTCAGGCATTTACATTCTTGAAACCAAAAACGCCTTGTGCACACAAGCAGTTAAAGAAGTGGGTCGATGAAATGTTGCCACTTGTTTTGTGAGGTGGCGAAAGAGGTCTGCTAGTCTGGGATTCAGCCAGCACTCACCACACTAAAGACATGAAGAACTTCCTTGCACAGAGAATAGATCAAATAATGATTCCCATAGGAATGACTGCCTATCTCCAGACTCTTGAAATTGCAATAAACAAGCCATTCGAGGACCATTTGCGCATGGAACTCAATGACTACAGGATAAAAAAGTGCCCAATCCTGGTGTATGCACTGGTGCCACGACTGAAAAAATGGCAGTTTAGAATCTTCAGGATTCAAACATTCCTACAACGAGGTTAGGCCAGGCTTAGAGGGAGGATGGCCACCTGTGTTAGAAAGTGGTGGTGGTAGTAGTAGTAGTCCACAAAAACTGACTCACCAAAAACAGCCACAAATATGACCGAGTGTACCATTGAGGACAAGGAAGAAATTATGTACTGTTACTATTACGCAAGAAGCCCAGAATTTATAGATAGAAGATATTTAGAAAGATTGAGAGAGAAATGACAGGAAAGAAAAATACTCAGACAAGAAAAGCTCTCAAAAGCTTCAAATAAACGTGTTCATTAATGCAACAGCTCCATGAGAAACATTACATAGACAAAGAAACTTTGGGCAGTCTGGAAAAAGAAGCAGTAGAGGAAGTGTGAAATTATAAAGAACAAAACCCAAAGATTTTTGAAAGATATAAAAAAGAAACATGGCCATGGTTCAGAAAAAAGATCTGATATGGTGCAATATTTATGTAAAAGAGAAAGCCAAATTAATCAATACAAAAAAAGTAAATCTAAAGACATTTGAAGAGAAATACAAAGGAAGCCAGAAACAGAAAATTTCACAATACAAAAAATAAGAAAACGGGGGGGGGGGGGGTAGAAATGAAGATTAGTATGAAAGGAGTTAATCCACAACTTCAGTTTCTATTAGTTATTTTGCAAAGTGAAGGACGTAATGTAGAAAATCCAACACATGTAATGTCACAATATGATGTAACAATGAGTTCTCAGTTTAAGGAAAAAGAGACAGAGTGAGAGGCATCTGAAGACTTACCACATGGTGATGCTCTGGAGTCTTCTGTAGCAGACCAGTACAAAAGTGCAGCTGAACTTGCATAGCAAGGGAAGCGGCAGGAAGCAGTGGCAACTCTGACGCAGACAATGCTGTGGAGGTGATGGGTCAATGATTTTCCATATAAAGGACCAGCAGATGACACAGGGTGCATCTGAAGAGAATATATCACAGGAGGATGTTCTGGAACTTTTTGTAGAATACCCACAGAAAATGGAGAGAAAAGAAGGTGCTGTCAGCCTAGAAGAAAAACTAAGAAAGGGGCTGTTTGGTTTAATATAGATGGACAGATATACAAAGATCAATGAAAGAAATAGCTTACAGAAAGTAAATAACACTCAAAATGCTAGAAGTTCGGTAAAACAGATGAACACAGTAATTAGGAGTTTTAACAGAAATTCTTGTGATATAACATAAATAAATATATTATTGTGCAACTGAAACAGAGCAATAAGGGAACAGAAGGGAAGAAATGAAATGCCATCATAGTGGCATTATATAGAGAAAACTACAAAGCAACTAAAACAAGTATCATCACCATCAGAATATAAAAAAGGGAACAGATGAAAATAATTAGACGAGATAAAAGCAATATACAGCATCAAAACAGACCAGGATCTATAATACAGTATTGCAAATAATAAACTAAAAATATCAGTACATGCAGAAAAACTTACAAAATAAAGTAGATAAACATAAAAGAAAAGTAAAATATAAACATATCACTGATGACAAAGTTTTGTAGAGAAGTGGGAAACAAAGCAAAAGGGATTGAAACACCACTAAAAATGAGAGACACATTTTGGAGAACTATTTATATAGACCCTGTGGAACAAAGATGGTGAATGGATAGAAAAACAACTAGTAAGGAGTTCTAATGAAAGTGATAAGAAACAGGATGAAGTAATGGCCAGATAAATTGAAACAAAATTACAAAAAGCTCCTAAATGGAAAACCCCAAGCCCAAATATAGTACCAACTTTTGGCTAGAAGTATTAACATCTTTATGCAAGATGTGCAAGAATTATGTACATGCTCATCCTGAATGGACACCAACTTGGTTATCACCAGGAAAAATACTCCGCCTTAACAGTGAACCTGCAAGCCATACTATAAACTACAGAACCTGCTTCCAAGGATGCATAAACTATATACTGGAATTAATGCAAACAGAATTTACTGCCATTTAGAAAAAAAATATTTATGGCAACAGAACAAAAGGGTAACAAAAGTTAGTCATATGGGACAGAGAATAATTTGTTGGAAATAAAATCCTACTAGAGAATTGTAAAAAGGGAAGAATCTAAGTAGGATATGGACAGATTACAAAAAAATCATTTGACAGCGTCACACATACATGGATGAAGGAATGCTTACAGATGTACAAGATACACCCTACACTGATCAATTACATTACAGTGACCATGAAACTGTGACAAACCACTTTGCAGTTAAGCCATTTCAAATAGCAAACTATTACCCCAGTGATAAAAAATTCAAAAGTGGATGCTCCAGGGCGATTCTTTGTCACAACTGTTGTTTTGTCTTACCCTTATCCCATTAAGCTGTTTACTTAACTTTTTGTGGATGACTTGAAACTGTGTTATTTCATCAGATGAGGAGTTGAAAGCACAACTATAAGGTGGTTAAAACTTTCTCAGATGATGTCCGAATGTCATTTGGTCTTGATAAATGTACAGAAGAAACATTTAAAGCAGGAAAGCTGCAGCACCAAGAAAATATCAATCTGGGACAGGAACGTAACAGGAAAAATCATGAGCAGGATGGAGTGTATAAGTATTTGGGAACTGATGAAGGATTTGCAATAGAGCAAAGCAAAAGGTACTAGTGGAAGAAAACGGCTCCTTTTTTCTTTTTTTAGCAGCTTTATTAACAAAAGTAACGAACCAAGCAGCAACACGTAGTTTCAGCAAAACACTCCAAACACATTAACGCTATGTCTCCACACCTGCGTTTTCGTTTGAATACACTTCCTCAGATGCACAATACTACAAGCTCTTCCCCTTCTGCTTAAATACTATTGCTGATTGAATGATTGATCCTAATGATACAATAATTACTTAATTGCCATATTCTTCATGTATTATACTAAAAATCACAATTACAAAGTGCCTTCATGTCTACCCTTAAAATCATGTTACAATTTATTACATTCCTACTCACAACATTTTATACTATAATTAATTACCAACTTTTATTCATAAAATTCAAAACATTAAAATTTCACATTTTATATACAAAAATCTAAACATATAAAATATATATACAATATATATCTACAAACATACAACTAAGAAACATCCAATGCCCTCTGGTGTCTAGATGAACACATTACACCCACTGTTTTCACAGTTATGCCCCAACTTTATACACTTCAAAGTTTACCCAGGTTCAAATTCATTTCTTACAGATACCCTGTCTCTTAATTATCCTGCCACTTCTTTTACCTTTTTCCACAAAATAATACTGATTAATTATGTATTTAATTATCTTTAATAATGTCTCAGTAGGTTTTAGGCCCCTATTATAGATTTTCCAACTCAGAGCTTCGCTGCTCTTATTTTCAATACTGGGGCCAAAGATACATAATTATTCAACCCTGGTGGGTTGTAAGCTTCCAAATGAAGTTGCCATAGTAACTCTTTGTACTCAATTGTCTCCTCCCATTGGCCACCACGTATATCTTTGTTTACTACCTCTAACACAAAGAAGGTATAATCAGCTTCTTCACATTTTGTTTTATGCTTGTACAGAGCATTACACATTTTTTGTCTTCATCTCATAGTTATGCTCGTAGATTCTATCTCTTAGTCTTCTTTCAGACTTCCCTACGTAAAATGCCTCACATTTCTTACAAATACTTAGGTATATTATACCTTTTGTTTGACAATTAACATATTGCTTACTCTGCACTAATATGTCCCTACTTTTCACATAAATTATATCTTTATTGCAAATATACGGGCACTGGGAGCACCTCCCACATTTATATGTGCCTTTTCTCTCCCTGGAAGTAGTATTTTCCTTAATTTTTCTTTCAAACAAATTTTTCAAATTTCTCCTTTTCTATATGTACATTTCAAGGGTTGTATAAACAGACTTCTTAAATCAGAGAATTCACCAAACTTAACCCATTCTTCCTCCACTATTCTTTGTATGACCTTAGCCTCCCCACTATAATCTGTTATAAAATTATTTCTTAACTCAAAATTGTTTTTTCGAGGTTGGTCACCTTCTCAAGGTCTTCTTCCTGTCCTAAAATAGGCCGATATTTGTCCACTCTTCCTTCCCTTACTTCCTTCTCAATTTCATCAATTAGTTTCCTTGGGTAGCCTCTATCTAAAAACATCCCTCTTAGTTTCATACACTCTTCCTCATAATCACTGTCCCTAGAGGTCATCCAGTACCTCGAACATACTGCCCTTTACTATTCCCTTTTGTGGTGGTGGGGTGTGCACTTTCATATGCCAAAAGGAGTTAGAGTAATTTTCCTTTCTAAATACTTTTGAGTAAAATACACCTTCTCCTTTCCTACAAAATGTCCAAGTATTTCAAAGCCTCTACACTTTTGGAACAAGTAAAAGACAAAAGGAGGTTGTTTGAGATATGTATTGAAAAGGCATCAAACTCGGCTTCTGTGCCCACCCATAATATACAAACATCATCCAAAAACCTTTTATACATTTTCCAGCAGCTTTTGAACTTTGAATTTAACACAAACTTTTGCTCCCATGCTGCCAGAATGATGTTTGCATATATGGGTGCACAGTTTGCACCCATAGCAATTCCCTTTATCTGCCTAAAAATTCGCCTTCAAAATGTAGGAAATTACTCTTCAACACAAGCTCCATTAGTGTCAAAATTAAACAAAATTCATTGTGAGTATACTTTCCATAATTAATCAAAGCCTCCTCAAACCATTCCATACCCTCTTTATAGGGGATGGATGAAAAAAGATCCACAATGTCCAGGGTTATAAATACTAATTCTTCCTCAAAAAACTCTTTCTTCAAATTTCGAAGTAAATCCCATGAGTCTTTTACTACGCCTCCACATTCCTTCACTATTCCCTTTAACTTACAATCCAGCCATCTGGCTATAGGAGCAGTCACTGAGCCCTCTGAGGAGACTATAGGTCTCATAGGGGGGTTTAATTGCCTTTATGTACCTTAGGTATTCCGAATATGTTAGGAATCTTTGGTTTCTCTACATTTAAAAATCTAAATGTGCTTGGATCTATTAAACCTTCTAATAACAAATCATATAATTTTAAATAGACATTCCTATTGGCAATGTTTATTTCATTTATAGAAGATCTTACATATCTTTCTTCGTTACCTAAGAGTTCCAACATTTTGGCCTCATACATCATTTTGTCCATAATTATTGTACCCCCTCCTTTATCTGGTCTCAATATTCTTAAGGTAGGGTCATTTGATAATTCCATCAGTAACTCATTTTCCTCTTTAGTTAAGTTGTAACCTATCCTATTGTCCGTCAAAACTTTCCTTAACCTCCTTTCGGTTACTACTTCAAAGTTCTTTAGTTGCTGGTTTAAAGGGGGGTTGTACACACTTCTTTTCCTTAAATTCCCATTTGCTATACTCTCATTGCTATTTTCTTGAAACATTAATTCAAGATTTTTCTTTCTTGTGAACATTTTCAAATCAATTAATACTTTACTCAAATCAGCCTTCCTATTAGGTACAAATTTCATTCCTTTAGTGAATAGTTGGAAGTGGGTGGGTGTAATATCTACACCACTGTAGTTATAAATGTTGTAATTCCCTAATTTCCATACTGCCCCCTCTCTAACCATTTTATTCTTACTCTGAGTTATTTCCATACTATCACCTCCACATATTACCATTCTCTGTATGACCTGTTCCTGTCCTGATACCTTTGGACCTGAGCCCCCCCTCCTGAGTAGTTTTTTTGTATGTTCCTCTGATGGTAATTTTTAATTCTCTCCGACCTACGCAGCTCTGGGTAATCATTCTCCCTTCTACCTCCATCCCTTTCAACTCTTTCAACATATTCTTCTTCCTCTAAATTTTCCTGGTTGTGAACAATATTAAATTTTTGTGGAAAAAAATCCCTAGGTTTTGGGTAGTTTGTTTTTTCCTTATATTCCATGATGTCCCTATCAAGCTTTTTACATTTCCTCTCGAAAATGTTGTTTATACTCTTCTCTATACTTCCCAATATATTTTGGTACTTAATCTGGTTTTCCTGCATTTCAAAGAGTAGGTCCTTAGTGATACGTTCATTCACTTCTTTTATTTTGTTATTTAAATCCTCCATCACTCTCATGTTTTCTTTAATAATTGCTTTAAGGATTTCAAACCCACACATATCGAAAATCTCTATTAATTCCACATGAAATTCGCTACCTACCCTAACTTTATTAGGGTAGCGACATACCCTCAAGCCCCTTAGGAACAATTTTCAAGCTTAGGCATTCGTTTAAATATGCATTTTCCATTTCCAAATTTTTAAATTTAAATAACATTTCATCAAATACTTTCAAGTTATTTTTAAAAGATGAAAAATCATCATTAGAAGGCCCTTTGTACACATTTTTAATTTTAAAATATATATGCAAACATCATTCTGGCAGCATGGGAGCAAAAGTTTGTGTTAAATTCAAAGTTCAAAAGCTGCTGGAAAATGTATAAAAGGTTTTTGGATGATGTTTGTATATTATGGGTGGGCACAGAAGCCGAGTTTGATGCCTTTTTTCAATACATATCTCAAACAACCTCCTTTTTGTCTTTTACTTGTTCCAAAAGTGTAGAGGCTTTGAAATACTTGGACATTTTTGTAGGGAAAGGAGAAGGTGTATTTTACTCAAAAGTATTTAGAAAGGAAAATTACTCTAACTCCTTTTTGGCATATGAAAGTGCACACCCCACCACCACAAAAGGGAATAGTAAAAGGGCAGTATGTTCGAGGTAGTCGGATGACCTCTAGGGACAGTGATTATGAGGAAGAGTGTATGAAACTAAGAGGGATGTTTTTAGATAGAGGCTACCCAAGGAAACTAATTGATGAAATTGAGAAGGAAGTAAGGGAAGGAAGAGTGGACAAATATCGGCCTATTTTAGGACAGGAAGAAGACCTTGAGAAGGTGACCAACCTCGAAAAAAACAATTTTGAGTTAAGAAATAATTTTATAACAGATTATAGTGGGGAGGCTAAGGTCATACAAAGAATAGTGGAGGAAGAATGGGTTAAGTTTGGTGAATTCTCTGATTTAAGAAGTCTGTTTATACAACCCTTGAAATGTACATATAGAAAAGGGAGAAGTTTGAAAGAAAAATTAAGGAAAATACTACTTCCAGGGAGAGAAAAGGCACATATAAATGTGGGAGGTGCTCCCAGTGCCCGTATATTTGCAATAAAGATATAATTTATGTGAAAAGTAGGGACATATTAGTGCAGAGTAAGCAATATGTTAATTGTCAAACAAAAGGTATAATATACCTAAGTATTTGTAAGAAATGTGAGGCATTTTACGTAGGGAAGTCTGAAAGAAGACTAAGAGATAGAATCTACGAGCATAACTATGAGATGAAGACAAAAAATATGTGTAATGCTCTGTACAAGCATAAAACAAAATGTGAAGAAGCTGATTATACCTTCTTTGTGTTAGAGGTAGTAAACAAAGATATACGTGGTGGCCAATGGGAGGAGACAATTGAGTACAAAGAGTTACTATGGCAACTTCATTTGGAAGCTTACAACCCACCAGGGTTGAATAATTATGTATCTTTGGCCCCAGTATTGAAAATAAGAGCAGCGAAGCTCTGAGTTGGAAAATTTATAATAGGGGATTAAAAGATACTGAGACATTATTAAAGATAATTAAATACATAATTAATCAGTATTATTTTGTGGAAAAAAGGTAAAAAGAAGTGGCAGGATAATTAAGAGACAGGGTATCTGTAAGAAATGAATTTGAACCTGGGTAAACTTTGAAGTGTATAAAGTTGGGGCATAACTGTGAAAACAGTGGGTGTAATGTGTTCATCCAGACACCAGAGGGCATTGGATGTTTCTTAGTTGTATGTAGATATATATTGTATATATATTTTATATGTTTAGATTTTTGTATATAAAATGTGAAATTTTAATGTTTTGAATTTTATGAATAAAAGTTGGTAATTAATTATAGTATAAAATGTTGTGAGTAGGAATGTAATAAATTGTAACATGATTTTAAGGGTAGACATGAAGGCACTTTGTAATTGTGATTTTTAGTATAATACATGAAGAATATGGCAATTAAGTAATTATTGTATCATTAGGATCAATCATTCAATCAGCAATAGTATTTAAGCAGAAGGGGAAGAGCTTGTAGTATTGTGCATCTGAGGAAGTGTATTCAAACGAAAACGCAGGTGTGGAGACATAGCGTTAATGTGTTTGGAGTGTTTTGCTGAAACTACGTGTTGCTGCTTGGTTCGTTACTTTTGTTAATAAAGCTGCTAAAAAAAGAAAAAAGGAGCCGTTTTCTTCCACTAGTACCTTTTGCTTTGCTTAGTTGTGACTGTTCTGGTACTAGGCTCCATTGTCGTGGTTTTGGTTTAGTTATGGAGGTGGAAGAAGGCTCGTCGGTGAATGTGGAAGGTGTAACCGGATTGGACAACACAGTAAGCTCTGATAGACTGGATAAGATATCCAACCAGCTGACTCAATTGTTAGAACTGCTTGCAGGAAATGGTGGGGCGTCGCTAAGTGGCGTTCCGAACAATCAGGAGGCTCTCCCAAGAAGGGAAAGAGACAGGAACAGAGGAAAGAGTGTTTTCCCCAGCCCGGAGAGACGTGAAGGGAGCCAAAATACTGACCGGAGGCAAGGTGTGCGGCAGGATGAAGTTGGCGTACCAAACATTTTTTCGAGGAGCTTGGAGGAAGACGCCTTTCCGCTTCTCACTATTGACAGTGGTGAAAATAGAGCAGTAAGACGTAAAAACGTTGGGAATGCAGCTAGAAGCTACAGTAATGTCATGACGGGTAGCAGGACTGCAGGTAATTCCAACGAAGAAAATGAAGTGTATGCTGAACAAACTAAATTGGACTTTGATAAGGTTTTTAATCACAAATGCAATTTTAAAATTAAAAATGTGTACAAAGGGCCTTCTAATGATGATTTTTCATCTTTTAAAAATAACTTGAAAGTATTTGATGAAATGTTATTTAAATTTAAAATTTGGAAATGGAAAATGCATATTTAAACGAATGCCTAAGCTTGAAAATTGTTCCTAAGGGGCTGAGGGTATGTCGCTACCCTAATAAAGTTAGGGTAGGTAGCGAATTTCATGTGGAATTAATAGAGATTTTCGATATGTGTGGGTTTGAAATCCTTAAAGCAATTATTAAAGAAAACATGAGAGTGATGGAGGATTTAAATAACAAAATAAAAGAAGTGAATGAACGTATCACTAAGGACCTACTCTTTGAAATGCAGGAAAACCAGATTAAGTACCAAAATATATTGGGAAGTATAGAGAAGAGTATAAACAACATTTTCGAGGGTAAATGTAAAAAGCTTGATAGGGACATCATGGAATATAAGGAAAAAACAAACTACCCAAAACCTAGGGATTTTTTTCCACAAAAATTTAATATTGTTCACAACCAGGAAAATTTAGAGGAAGAAGAATATGTAGAAAGAGTTGAAAGGGATGGAGGTAGAAGGGAGAATGATTACCCAGAGCTGCGTAGGTCGGAGAGAATTAAAAATTACCATCAGAGGAACATACAAAAAAACTACTCGGGGGGGGGTTCAGGTCCAAAGGTATCAGGACAGGAACAGGTCATACAGAGAATGGTAATATGTGGAGGTGATAGTATGGAAATAACTCAGAGTAAGAATAAAATGGTTAGAGAGGGGGCAGTATGGAAATTAGGGAATTACAACATTTATAACTACAGTGGTGTAGATATTACACCCACCCACTTCCAACTATTCACTAAAGGAATGAAATTTGTACCTAATAGGAAGGCTGATTTGAGTAAAGTATTAATTGATTTGAAAATGTTCACAAGAAAGAAAAATCTTGAATTAATGTTTCAAGAAAATAGCAATGAGAGTATAGCAAATGGGAATTTAAGGAAAAGAAGTGTGTACAACCCCCCTTTAAACCAGCAACTAAAGAACTTTGAAGTAGTAACCAAAGGAGGTTAAGGAAAGTTTTGACGGACAATAGGATAGGTTACAACTTAACTAAAGAGGAAAATGAGTTACTGATGGAATTATCAAATGACCCTACCTTAAGAATATTGAGACCAGATAAAGGAGGGGGTACAATAATTATGGACAAAATGATGTATGAGGCCAAAATGTTGGAACTCTTAGGTAATGAAGAAAGATATGTAAGATCTTCTATAAATGAAATAAACATTGCCAATAGGAATGTCTATTTAAAATTATATGATTTGTTATTAGAAGGTTTAATAGATCCAAGCACATTTAGATTTTTAAATGTAGAGAAACCAAAGATTCCTAACATATTCGGAATACCTAAGGTACATAAAGACGAATTAAACCCCCCTATGAGACCTATAGTCTCCTCAGAGGGCTCAGTGACTGCTCCTATAGCCAGATGGCTGGATTGTAAGTTAAAGGGAATAGTGAAGGAATGTGGAGGCGTAGTAAAAGACTCATGGGATTTACTTCGAAATTTGAAGAAAGAGTTTTTTGAGGAAGAATTAGTATTTATAACCCTGGACATTGTGGATCTTTTTTCATCCATCCCTTATAAAGAGGGTATGGAATGGTTTGAGGAGGCTTTGATTAATTATGGAAAGTATACTCACAATGAATTTTGTTTAATTTTGACACTAATGGAGCTTGTGTTGAAGAGTAATTTCCTACATTTTGAAGGCGAATTTTTTAGGCAGATAAAGGGAATTGCTATGGGTGCAAACTGTGCACCCATATATGCAAACATCATTCTGGCAGCATGGGAGCAAAAGTTTGTGTTAAATTCAAAGTTCAAAAGCTGCTGGAAAATGTATAAAAGGTTTTTGGATGATGTTTGTATATTATGGGTGGGCACAGAAGCCGAGTTTGATGCCTTTTTTCAATACATATCTCAAACAACCTCCTTTTTGTCTTTTACTTGTTCCAAAAGTGTAGAGGCTTTGAAATACTTGGACATTTTTGTAGGGAAAGGAGAAGGTGTATTTTACTCAAAAGTATTTAGAAAGGAAAATTACTCTAACTCCTTTTTGGCATATGAAAGTGCACACCCCCACCACCACAAAAAGGGAATAGTAAAAGGGCAGTATGTTCGAGGTAGTCGGATGACCTCTAGGGACAGTGATTATGAGGAAGAGTGTATGAAACTAAGAGGGATGTTTTTAGATAGAGGCTACCCAAGGAAACTAATTGATGAAATTGAGAAGGAAGTAAGGGAAGGAAGAGTGGACAAATATCGGCCTATTTTAGGACAGGAAGAAGACCTTGAGAAGGTGACCAACCTCGAAAAAAACAATTTTGAGTTAAGAAATAATTTTATAACAGATTATAGTGGGGAGGCTAAGGTCATACAAAGAATAGTGGAGGAAGAATGGGTTAAGTTTGGTGAATTCTCTGATTTAAGAAGTCTGTTTATACAACCCTTGAAATGTACATATAGAAAAGGGAGAAATTTGAAAAATTTGTTTGAAAGAAAAATTAAGGAAAATACTACTTCCAGGGAGAGAAAAGGCACATATAAATGTGGGAGGTGCTCCCAGTGCCCGTATATTTGCAATAAAGATATAATTTATGTGAAAAGTAGGGACATATTAGTGCAGAGTAAGCAATATGTTAATTGTCAAACAAAAGGTATAATATACCTAAGTATTTGTAAGAAATGTGAGGCATTTTACGTAGGGAAGTCTGAAAGAAGACTAAGAGATAGAATCTACGAGCATAACTATGAGATGAAGACAAAAAATATGTGTAATGCTCTGTACAAGCATAAAACAAAATGTGAAGAAGCTGATTATACCTTCTTTGTGTTAGAGGTAGTAAACAAAGATATACGTGGTGGCCAATGGGAGGAGACAATTGAGTACAAAGAGTTACTATGGCAACTTCATTTGGAAGCTTACAACCCACCAGGGTTGAATAATTATGTATCTTTGGCCCCAGTATTGAAAATAAGAGCAGCGAAGCTCTGAGTTGGAAAATTTATAATAGGGGATTAAAAGATACTGAGACATTATTAAAGATAATTAAATACATAATTAATCAGTATTATTTTGTGGAAAAAAGGTAAAAAGAAGTGGCAGGATAATTAAGAGACAGGGTATCTGTAAGAAATGAATTTGAACCTGGGTAAACTTTGAAGTGTATAAAGTTGGGGCATAACTGTGAAAACAGTGGGTGTAATGTGTTCATCTAGACACCAGAGGGCATTGGATGTTTCTTAGTTGTATGTTTGTAGATATATATTGTATATATATTTTATATGTTTAGATTTTTGTATATAAAATGTGAAATTTTAATGTTTTGAATTTTATGAATAAAAGTTGGTAATTAATTATAGTATAAAATGTTGTGAGTAGGAATGTAATAAATTGTAACATGATTTTAAGGGTAGACATGAAGGCACTTTGTAATTGTGATTTTTAGTATAATACATGAAGAATATGGCAATTAAGTAATTATTGTATCATTAGGATCAATCATTCAATCAGCAATAGTATTTAAGCAGAAGGGGAAGAGCTTGTAGTATTGTGCATCTGAGGAAGTGTATTCAAACGAAAACGCAGGTGTGGAGACATAGCGTTAATGTGTTTGGAGTGTTTTGCTGAAACTACGTGTTGCTGCTTGGTTCGTTACTTTTGTTAATAAAGCTGCTAAAAAAAGAAAAAAGGAGCCGTTTTCTTCCACTAGTACCTTTTGCTTTGCTTAGTTGTGACTGTTCTGGTACTAGGCTCCATTGTCGTGGATTTGCAATAGAACATGACCAAACGTGAATAAAAATTCAGTAAGGAATACATCAAAAAGACTAACACTGAAAACTGCCTTGACATCTAGGAATAAATTCTAGGCTATAACCCAATTTGTTCTTCCTGTTCTAACTTACAGTGCTGGTGTGACTAACTGGCCCCAAAAGGTACTGGATCAGTTAGACTGAAAAACAAAAAAAAATGATCCATGCTCATCAAATAATATATAAAGATCAGTGTATACCAAGATTATATATTCCTCTTTCTGGAGGAGGTATGGGCATTCTCAAAATTGATTATATGTATAGATCTGCAGTCAATGGACTGCATATATATCTGCTCTCATCAGATCCAAACATAATGAAAGTTTTACAACATGAGGACAAGAAGTTCAAGATGACTTCTCTGCTTAGCAAAAGCATTTTGGTGTCAAGTGGAAATAGAAATCAAACCAGAAGTAGACAAAACTCAGACAACTAAATGTGCCAAAACACAAAAAGACTATAAGGAAAAGGATCAGATGCGAGGGACAGAGATGAGGAAAAAGCATAAATATTGCAGCAAGTACATAGATCTCCAGGAACACCCTCATGTCGATCAGGATTTGACACAGAACTAGTTAAGGAGTGGTGCATTACAACCAAAAGACAAAAGGTTAACAATGGTGTCCCAGGGGAGTGGACTATGTACATGTTGGTTTACAAGGTACATTCAATACGTGGGAGAAACAGACAAATGCAGGTTATTTTAAAAAGAACTGGAAACAACTGCACATCTTGTTGCTGGGTGTGATACACTCATGGCAGAGAGCCTGTGTATTGAAAGGGATAAGATGTGGCAAGACTGTTGCTATGGGATTGTGCAAACATTTCAGTACTGTAGTAGTTGAAAAGCATGGGAAACATAAATCAAAATACTGTAGAAAAAGATGAAAAGTTATTATCACATGGGATCCCATTTCCAACAGTTCAAAAATACACGAGAGAAACCAGACACAGTATCCCAGGAAAAAAAAGACAAAAGTAGCATTGATCATTGAAATTACTATACCCAGTGATACTGTGTCGTACGTACAAAGTCATAAAGTACTGGGATATGAAGGCATAAACAAGAGCAAAGTGGAAATAAGTTACCCAGACAGTTCCAATGGTAGTAGGAGTAATCTGTTTTGTGTCTTTCGGCTTTTCCCGGTTAGGAGTCGCCACAGCGGAACTCCGGTCCGCTAATGATTGGCAGTTGATTTTTACGTACCGGCTTGCCAGGCCTGACGCACAACCTTCAACGAAGGTACGCCCATTCATGCATGCCTCCACGCAGAAGACGCTCTAGCTGAGAATCGAACCGGACAGCATCTTACTGTGAGGCGACAATGCTACCGCAGCACCACCACCTCTGTTTAATTAACAATAATTGAGTCATATTTAGATATGCTACCAGTACATGTAACTGTACGAATTACAGGAGGAGTCCGTTCTCGGGACACTGCGGGTGCTGCAAAGAGCACTTTTGGCTAACATCAAAAATTGAAACAATACTAATTTCACAAACTTTAATTGTACCCTGACCTAGGAATGGAGTCCATTCCCTTTGTGGTATTAGAAACCTAAAAGACCAAGAGAAATTAAACCAAGGGAACACTGAAATATAGACTCCTTTAACATTCACGAAGCCAGTAAGTTTATAAAGCACTTATTTTGGATATCAGATGAACAGGTTGCTTTCAGTTGGTTAGTTCCCGGCTGGAATAATTTGATTTTACATTGCAATGATCAAAGTAAACAATGCAGAATTTTTTTTGTTTTGTTTTGAAAGCTTACACTGAGAAAGAGGCACTATTTTTATATCTGACACTGAATATGCAAAAGAAATATACAACAGACATAATGGGAGAATACAAATATAGTGTCTACATGAATGTATGCATCTCTGTCTCAATATATATTCACACACATCCATATTAATACTGCATATGCACAGTTTTCTCTCTCTCTTTTAACATATACATATTCATATCAATATTCTATTTATATATGCAGACACAGATATTGAGAAGTTATGAACCTACAATAACGTTCCATGTTAGTTGTCTTCTCTCGCCTTCTTTCTTGCTTGATGGGTTCGGAGCCGATCCTCGGCTCCGACTCGGCACTTGCTAAGCTCGAGAGTCACTTTTACCAGCTCGAGGCAGCCCCATATCCCATGATGCAAGGCGGTAAGTACCCAGATCTCGTTTGATGACAAAGGGGCAATAGCACCAAGCATAAACACTTCCCAAAGGAAGAAAGAAAAGCCTACAGGATGGAAGAAGGACCAGTTCTGAATGGTCTTCAGCATAATAATTCTTTGTAGAAAAAGGTCTGTCCAGGCCTGGGGGAAGGAGGGAGGGTCGCAAGAAAGAAGGCGAGAGAAGACAACTAACATGGAACGTTATGGTAGGTACATAACTTCTCAATGTTAAGTTGTCAATCTCGCCTTCATTCTTGCTTGATGGGACCGCGTCCCTAGCACCTCTATCCTGGGTGGCTCAATGGAACAGACTCTTGAGGACTGTAGAGCCAAAACTGGCTCTGTCCCTGGAGGCCAAGTCCAATTTGTAATGGGAAACAAAAGTATGAGGAGTGGCCCAAGTGGCCGCTGCACAAATAGTGTCTAAAGGAAGTCTAGCTTGAAAGGCTGTAGAAGTAGCTAAGCTTCTAGTTGAATGTGCTTTAGGTTTTGAGCACAGCTGTTTTCCCCTGAGCCGATAAATTTCAGAGATGACAGAAGAAAGCCATCTAGATAAGGTCACTTTTGAGACAGGAAGGCCTTTCTTGTTATCAGCATAGGAAACAAAGAGTTGATCGGATTTCCTAAATTGTTTAGTTCTGTCCAAATAATATCTGAGTTGGCGGTGGACATCAAGATAATGTAGTTTTTGTTCCGATCTGTTTGAATAGTTTGGAAAAAATACAGGAGATCAATGGATTGATTCAAATTAGTCTTTGAGGCGACCTTAGGCAAAAGGTCGGATTAGTTCTCAATGATACTCTGTCTTTGTGAAAGACCAAATAGGGGGGTCGAACCGATAGAGCATGAAGTTCAGACACCCTCCTGGCCGATGTAATAGCTACTAGGAATAAGGTTTTCCAAGAAAGAAATTTCAGGGAGCAAGAAACAGCTGGCTCGAAGGGGGGAAGAATCAAGGATGTCAGCACTAAATTTAGATCCCATTGAGGAGGAGGATTCCTGACTGGAGGCTTCAGGAGGAAAATTCCTTTCAAGAAGGCTCTACAAAGCCTGTGGGACATAATATTGTGATCTGCGAACCTGACATGAAAGTTCGAGATAGCAGCCAATTGAACTCTAACTGTGGAAGAAGAGGAGCCTGCATGAAAAATCTCCGCTAAGAAATCCAACACTGCCTGAACTGGGGCAGTGAAGGGATCAATATTCTTGGCTTTAGCCCAATAAGAGAAACGTTTCCATTTGCTTGTATAAATCCTCCTGATAGAGGATTTTAAAGAAGCTACTAGAATGTCTCTAATGGGGTTAGAGATCAAAGGAAGCCTGGCTAAGGAAGGAAGTGGAGCAACCATGCTGTGAGGTTGAGAGAAGGGATAGACCGGTGCAGCTGACCGGATTGGTGAATCAGAAGATCTGGCACTGGGTCCAGATGCCACGGCTGCACCAAAAGGTGACGATGGAGGAACGGAAACCAAATTTGTCGAGGCCAATAAGGAGCAATGAGAATCATTTTGGCTCTCAAAACGGTTGCTTTCGGATAACTTGAGGGATCAGGGAAAAGGAGGAAAGGCATAAAGAAGTCCCTGGGGCCAATCCTGGGTAAGAGCGTCACTAGGGGGATGGCCTGGCAGAGGAAGAGAGAGAAGAAGTCTGGGCATTTGCTGTTTTGGGGAGTAGCAAAAAGATCGCAACATGGGCGACCCCATTCCAGAAAAATCTCTTCCACTATAGATTGCTTGAGAGACCACTCGTGAGGCATGAGAATAGCTCTGCTCAATCTGTCCGCTAAAATGTTGGTTTTCCCAGGGATGTGCGTTGCTACCAGAAACCGATGAGAGGAGATCGCCCATTGCCAAAGTCTGAGCGCTTCTCGACACAAGGGGTAGGACTTGGTTCCGCCCTGTTTGTTGATATACCAAACTACAGACATGTTGTCTGTGTGGACTGCAATTGTCCCTACAGGAAGAAAGTCGTTGAGGGCTTGCAACGTTAAAAGCACTGCTCTCATCTCTAGGACATTTATGTGCAGGTGGTACTCGAACGGTTGCCACGTCCCATGAACCATCCTGCCCTGATAATGACCCCCACCCGATCAGGGAGGCATCCGTGGTGACAGTGGCTACCGGGGATGGGGGTACAAAGTGTCTGCCTTGGTGAATCTGGGGAGAAGTGATCCACCAAGCAAGATGATTTTTGCAAATCTGTCACCAGAATTTGGTGACGCATTGGAAGTTGTTGGTAAGACCACTGAGTGAACAACATCCACAGAAGAAGGCGCATGTAGAAGCGAGCCAGGGGAAGAAGAGTAATGGCTGCAGCCATGAGGCCTAATACCTTTAGAACCATTCTGGCCTGTACTTTCTCGTTGGCTAGAATGATCCTGACATGACTTTGAATGTCTGAAACTCTTTGGTCTGTAAGGGTAGCTGACATCCGAACAGTGTTTAAGTTTGCGCCTATGAAAGTAATAGACTGGCAGGGCGATAAGGATGACTTTTCGAAGTTGATCGAGATGCCCAAATGAGAACAAAGATTTATTGTGTAATCCCTGGCTTGAACAAGCTGATGCCTGGTGGTGGCTGAAAGGAGCCAGTCGTCGAGATACGGAAACACCTGGAATCCTTGACGTCTCAGGTGAGCCATGACCACTGCCATGCATTTGGTGAACACTCTGGGGGCTGTAGTGAGACCAAAGGGCAGGGCTCTGAACTGGAAATGACTGGACCCCAGCCGAAAGCGGAGAAATCTCCTGGAGCGTCTTTGAATTTTTATGTGATAGTACGCATCCTGAAGATCTATTGAGCACATCCAGTTGTCCTTCTGTAAGAAGGGCAGAATTGACTGAAGAGTGACCATTCGGAATCTTGTCTTCCTCACAGACTTGTTGAGTCTGCTGAGATCCAATATTGGTCTCCAGTCTCCCGTCTTTTTGGGGACCAAAAAGAACCTTGAGTAGATTCCGGGCTCTGAATGGTCTGTTGTAACTGGCTGAATGGCTCTTTTTTGCAGTAGTTTGAAGACTTCTAACTCTGCAATTTCCCTTAGACCGGGTGGTACATCTGGAAGGGAATTTGAGGGATAGAAAGGACTTTCCTCGAAAGGAATTTTGTAACCCTCGGATATGATCGACTGTACCCATCTGTCTTGAGTGAGGGAACGCCAGGCTTCTGGGTACAGCGATAGTCTTCCCCCAACTGCCTCCAAGGAGAGACAGCCGGGCAACATCTCAGGGATGCTGAAAGGGCTTGTCAGAGAGAGACTCTCCGTTTCCCTGGTTTTGTGGACCCCCTCTGCCTCTAGAGCGGCGTCTGTTGTTGTTACCCCCTCTGCCTCTAGGGGTAAACTGACCACGTGAATCCGGCGTGACTCCTTGGGATTTGCGGAACCACATTTTGCCACCCTTCTGTCCTTTGGGGTAAGGTCTAGAAGGGGTGGAAAACGGACTCCCTGACAGAAAGAGTTTTGCCGTCCTGCTCACACCTGGCCAACCTTTCCTTCACTTGAGGGCCAAACAAAGCTGACCCATCAAAGGGAGAGTTTGTGAAGGACGCCTTAAAGGGATCTGCAAAATTACATAGCCGCATCCAGGCTTGGCGTCTAAGAGCCACACCTGTACCTGCGGCCCTACTCGCTCCATCAGCAGCATATGATATCAGCCACATGGAGGAGTTTGCAATGGAGTTAAGGGTTCCTAGCTGCGAAGCAATTTTTTCCTGAGCCCCTGCAGCTGTAGGATCCTGCACAACTTCACCTAGCTCCTTAAGGATATCCCTTTGGAGTCTGGTGAAGTGACATAGGTAGTTCAGCGAACGCATAGCAAAGGTCGCTGAAGAAAACATCCGCTTACCATATCTATCCATGGTCCTAGAGTCATTATTAGGAGGATGGACAGGTACGGAAGGATCTGCAAGTTCCTTCTTGGTGGCAGCCGCCACCACCATGGCATCAGCGGGGACACCTTTTGTGAGGAATTGCTTGTCCGACGGGGCAGTAATAAATTTAGAAGGCCTCCTAGTGACTGGCTCTACAGAGTCAGGAGCAGCCCACGCCTTTCGAGCAATAACCTGCATAAGGGGGTCGAAAGGCGGAGACACCCAGGAGGTGGAGGGTCAAGATCCAAACGCCTCCAGGTATACTGACTCATCCTCAAAGGGATTATTGGTGGGCCAGTTTCCCCTCTGTCTAAGGAGTTCTAGGATGTCTGAGAAGGAGACATCCTCAGAGGGGGATCTTGGGGATCCCTCTGACTCATCTAAGTCAGTATCTGAAGTGATAGACTCAGGGGAGTCTACGTGTTTCCTCTTACAGGTCCTCTTCCGTGGAGGATCTCCCGACAAATCAGGAGAATCCTCGGAAGAGGGGGATATTCCCAGTGGGGAAACCTGAGGCGGAGGATCTCTGGGTCCTGGAGCAAGAGAAGTGGCAGAGATGTCAACAGGCACCATAGAGGGAGGAGCTAAGGGAACAGACTGCTGGCTGAGACCAGTGGCCAGCACACACTTTATCACCTCGAAGGCTCCCCTCCCAGGGAGGTCCGAGAGAACCCGCTCCGAAGAACTAGGAACTCCAGGACCCACCGAAAAGGAAGGCTCCGAGGCAGATGTCGGAGCCGAGCTCAACAAGGCCGAGGCTCCAAGGGGAAGAGCGGGCTCGGACAAGGGTCCGATGCCACTCACCCCCTCGGAGGAGACCAGGGAAGCCCGGTCACCGAATCCCTCTAAGGAAGGTCTCGAAGAGGAGATAAGAGGATAGGCTGAAGGAGCAGAAGGGGGTATCTGTCCCTCAGCCGTAGCAGAAACCATTCCCGAAGACTCCAACTCCAAACTCTGGGGTAGAGTCGAAGGAGGAACTGCAATGGGGTGTGGACTAATAGTCGTCTGCTGAGACAGACTATGTAGCATTTGGCCCAGTGCCTGTGACTTTAGTAATCTACTGACCACTCTCTCGAAATCATGGTCAGAAAGCCTGGATGACCTTGAAGATCGGCTCCGATGGCTCCGTTCCGAGAGGAGAGGCGAAGCCGAAAGTATCGGCTCCAAGGAAGGGGACCTAGACCTCTTCCTCGAAGGAACCATCGGAGCCGATGAAACCACAGAAACTGTCGGAGCCGACAACTTATCGGCACCGACAGGTAGCTTCGATGCATCGGCTCCAGCCGGAGCCGACACGGCCATAAAAGTAAGGGTGTCGGAGCCGATCGGAGCCGACACCGATGCCTGGGCCACATGGTGGTCGAAACCGATCGGAGCCGACACCGAAGTGGTCGAACCAGAATCGGCACCGATAGCCATCGGTGCCGAAGGTTTGGTACCAGAATCGGCTCCAGCCGGAGCCGATCTCGACTCTGAATGAGTCGGAGCCGAGGCCACAGGCTTGGACGCAGAAGCCTGGGCCTTGGAAGACTTAGAAGTCTTAGATGGGGCCGACTTAGCCGGAGAGCCCTCCGGCTTAAGAAGGCCCCTCAAAATCAATTTATGTCTTCCTGCAGGACTCTCTGGCTAAAAGAATGACATATAGCACAGGAGTCCTGCAGGTGAAGAGGCCCCAGGCAGTAAAGGCAAGAAGTGTGACCATCTGTCAGAGACATCTTCTGACAGCACGAGTCACACTTCTTAAAGCCTGAGACCCTTTCCTTAGACATGGTGAATAAAACACACACACACCACCAGTCCAAGAAATTAAATTAAATATATCAAAAGGTATCAATAACAGACACACACACACACCCTAACAAGGTGGGGGATGGGATGTTAGAAAGTCTGACTGAAAGTTATAAGGAGACAGGGAAAATTTTTGTCAGAAAGGGACTAAAACTATGTTAAACTAATAATTTTAAGGTTTTTTGAAGAAAGGGGCTAAAATAGTAATGTAAAAATTCACTTACCAGGAGCTGGTAAAAGGAGGACCTCATCAGCGAAGCGGCAAACGAGATCTGGGTACTTACCGCCTTGCATCATGGGATATGGGGCTGCCTCGAGCTGGTAAAAGTGACTCTCGAGCTTAGCAAGTGCCGAGTCGGAGCCGAGGATCGGCTCCGAACCCATCAAGCAAGAATGAAGGCGAGATTGACAACTTAACATATACATTTTATACACACACAAATGTGTGTGTGTGTGTGTGTGTGTGTGTGTGTGTGTGTGTGTGTGTGTGTGTGTGTGTATATATATATATATATATATATATATATATATATATATATACACACACATACATGATATATATATATATATATATATATATATATATATATATATATACACATACATACATATATATATATATATATATATATATATATATATATATATATAGATACACATATACATATATACTCGCACACACAGGGAATCTTGTCTTAGTATAATGAGAGATCTTAATGAGAAGGTCTATCCTCAGTAACAGCAGGCCTACTGGTAGTAGGTGATTAGCAGCTCAGCACGTAAATCTTGCAAGGTTAAGCTACTCATTTTGAACACTACGCACCAAGTCAGCACCTTCCTCTACATGTTTCTGTACTGCCATGTGAGGCAATAAGTAACGTGACCTTTACACTTCGGTTATCAAGAGGAGGATGTTGCTCATCCAGATCTATCATCACAGAAAGTACATAACTTGCATGAAAAGATCCATTCTTTGTAACAGCAAAACAAAGTCTCAGGTTTGTCCTCCTGGGTGGTTTCCTACATGGGAATACACAAATTCACAATGTAAACCAAGGAAAAATACGCACCTAGAGTTCAAATCCAGCATTGCCGTATCGCCATTGGACAAATGTCATCTATAGCTGTATTATGAAATAGGGTCCAAGAAGGAGTCACTACTATGATAGAAGGAACTCTGTGGACAGACAGCAATTCCTTATTATGCTTTTCATAACTAAATTTAATGCAAACTGTAAGCCATTTGTCTAAAGCTGTTTGTAGATACTTTGCAACTAAATTTTGTATCACAGAAAGCAACAAGCAAGCAACTGAGAGTCTTACTGAATTAATTCTGTTCTTTATGCATAAAGTCTGTAGTGCATATGCTCCACAAGTTGGGTGTGCGATGGAGGAGAAAGAAAAAAATTTGGAGCGAGTTGGATGAAGTGGTGATGACTGTACCCAAGGGTGAGAGACTGGTGATTGGAGCAAATTTTAATGGGCATGTTGGTGAAGGGAGCAGAGGGGATGAGGAAGTGATGGGTAGGTACGGTGTTAAGCAAAGAAATGCAGAAGGTCAGATGGGAGTGGATTTTGCAAAAAGGATGGACATGGCTGTGATGAATACATATTTTAACAAGAGGGAGGAGCATAGGGTGACTTACAACAGTGGAAGAAGATGCACACAGGTGGATTATATCTTATGTAGAAGGGCCAGTCTGAAGGAGATTGGAGACTGTAAAGTGGTGGCAAGGGAAGATGCAGTTAGACAGCATAGGATTGTGGTTTGTAGGATGACATTGGTGATCAAGAAGAGTTGGAGGAGTGTGAGGGCAGCACCAAGGATCAAGTGACGGAAATTGAAAAAGGGTAATTGTGAGGTGATGTTCAGGAAAGAGTTAAGACAGGCACTGGGTGGCAGTGAAGAGTTACCGAATAGCTGGGTAACTACAGCAGAGCTAGTAAGAGTGATGGCTAGAAAGGTGCTTGGTGTGACATCTGGAAAGAGGAAGGAGGACACGGAGACCTGGTGGTGGAATGAAGAAGTACAGGAGAGTATACAGAGAAAGAGGATGGCGAAGGAGGAGGAGTGGGATTGTCAAAGAGATGAAGAAAGTAGACAAAAGTATATGGAGATGAAGTGCATGGCAAAGAGAGAGGTGGCGAAGGACAAGGCGTATGAAGAGTTGTATAAAAGGTTGGACACCAAGGAGGGAGAAAAGGACCTGTACCGATTGGCTAGACAGAGGGACTGAGCTAGTAAAGATGTGCAGCAGGTAAGGGTGATAAAGGATAATGAGGGAAACGTACTCACAAGCGAGGAGAGTGTGTTGAGCAGATGGAAAGAGTACTTTGAGGGGTTGATGAATGAAGAGAATGAGAGGGAGAGAAGGTTGGATAATGTGCTGATAGTGAATCATGATGTGCAGTGGATTAGCAAGGAGGAAGTAAGGATAGCTATGAAGAGGATTAAGAATGGAAAGGCTGTTGGTCCAGATGACATACTTGTGGAAGCATGGAGGTGTTTAGGTGAAATGGCAGTGTAGCTTTTAACTAGATTGTTTAATGAAATCGTGGAAAGTGAGAGGATGCCTGAGGAAAGGAGAAAAAGTGTTTTGGTACCGATTTTTAAGAACAAGGGTGATGTGCAGAGCTACAGTAACTACAGAGGGATTAAACTGATCAGTCACAGCATGAAGTTATGGGAAAGAGTAGTGGAAGCTAGGTTAAGAAGGGAAGTGATGTTAGTGATCAGCAGTATGGTTTCATGCCAGGAAAGAGCACTACAGAAGCGATGTTTGCTCTGAGAGTGTTGATGGGAAGTACAGAGAAGGTCAGAAGGAGTTGCATTGTGTCTTTGTGGATTTAGAGAAAGCATATGACAGGGTGCCTAGAGAGGAGTTGTGGTATTGTATGAAGAAGTCGGGAGTGTCAAAGAAGTATGTAAGAGTGGTACAGGATATGTACGAGGGCAGTGTGGCAGCGGTGAGGTCTGCGGTGGGAGTGACGGATGCATTTAAGGTGGAGGTGGGATTACATCAAGGATCAGCTCTGAGCCCTTTCTTATTTGCAATGGTGATAGACAGGTTGACAGACGAGATCAGACAGCAGTCCCACTGACTATGATGTTTGCAGATGACATTGTGATCTGTAGTGAGAGCAGGGAACAGGTGGAAGAGACCCTGGAGAGGTGGAGAGATGCTCTAGAGAGAAGAGGAATGAAGGTCAGCAGGACTAAGACAGAATATATGTGTGTGAATGAGAGGGAGGATAGAGGAATGGTGAGGCTGCAGGGAGTAGAGGTGGCGAAGGTGCCAAAGGTGGATGAGTTTAAGTACATGGGATCAACAGTTCAGAGTAATGGTGAGTGTGGAAGAGAGGTGAAGAAGAGAGTACAGGCAGGATGGAGTGGGTGGAGAAGAGTGTCATAAGTGATTTGTGACAGATGAGTACCAGTAAGAATGAAAAGGAAGGTCTACAAGAGGGTAGTGAGACCAGCTATGTTATATGGGTTGGAGACAGTAGCATTGACAAAAAGGCAGGAGTCAGAGCTTGACGTGGCAGAGTTGAAGATGTTAAGATTTGCACTGGGTGTGACGAGGATTAGGAATAAGTATATTAGAGGGTCAGCCCAGGTTGGAAGGTTTGGAGACAAAGCCAGAGAAGCAAGATTACGCTGGTTTGGACATGTGCTGAGGAGGGATGCATAGTATATTGGTAAAAAGATGCTAAGGATGAAGCTGCCAGGTAACAGGAAAAGAGGGAGGCCTAAGATAAGGCTTATGGATGTGGTGAGAGAGGACATGCAGGTGGTTGGTGTGACAGAACAAGATGCAGAGGACAGGAAGAAATGGAAACAGTTGATCTGCTGTGGTGACCCCTAACGGGAGCAGCTGAAAGAATAAGAAGATGCATAAAATCTGTAGTGCCAGAGAACATCCAAGCAGTGTACCAAACATTCACCACCACTTGACTAACTCAGGAAAAATACTAGATGATGAACATTCTGGTTGGGATGCATCTCAGTGGCTACTTTAGGCATGAAAGACAAACAGGCACCTAAGGAGAGACTAACTTTGTGGAATAGAAAGTAAGGAGGATGAACCAACAGTGCTTAAAGTTCTGAAATCCTTCTAGCTGAGGTAATCACTGCAAAGAAAAGGTCTTCCTGGACAAGTATTTTAAATCCATGGAAGAAACCGTCTCTGATGGGAAAGGAGTCAGGTTCTCAAACATAAAACAAAGGTCGCAAGGTGGAACATTTTCTTTATTCAGCAGTCTACTGAAGCACTCTAAAAAAGGTTGCACAGACCTTAAGAAAACCCACAGACATGCCATTAGATCAATTATGACACTTTGAAATAATAGGAAAATTAACTTTGCTCAATAACTAAGCTGAGTGTCAAAAAAAACGAAACCGATATATGATCTAAAATTGCAACAGCTGGGATAGTAAAAGACCCAGTCCTTGAGCACAATCTCAAATGGAAAACTTTGTCCACTTAATTCTATAACTTGCAACAGTGGATCACTGTGCTGAAACAAGGACGTTACCTAATCAAAAGGAAAAGGCTGGACTGCTGCCCATTAGTAGGACTGGATTAACCATATGGTTAAACTTGAGGAGAGATGCAGATGGGGCTTGATGGAGGGATGGGACAACTATGTTCATGAATGGCTGTAAGTGAAGAGGCTTTATCAGTAGATGAGGTATGACAGGCATAGTTCTCAACTTCTGTCCCCAAAATGTAGACATTTCCTCTCCTAATGTGGAACAACTGGGCAAAATGTGGTACACTTACTAAAAACTTCAACTAAATAACTTGCAGGATGGTTACAATGAGTTAATTTTCATTTATTTCTTTTGATTAATATAATTCAGTATTTTTCACAAAAATTCTTAATGTATATATGGCAGAAGGAACACAGACTCCAAGACACAAAATGATGAATGTTCCTCATAATGGGTTACAACTGAGGTGTGTGATAAGCAGGTGGACACATACTTGTCAAGGTGAAAATGGGGCTATAACAACATCCCTGACTTTCTGCTAGTTGGCTTTCCAAATAAACTTCATAATCAGAGGAAGTAAAGGAAGGATATAAAGGAGACCTGGTGTCCATCTGTGGATTAGTGCATCTTTGGAGTACTCTCTTGGCTTGGGAACCACAGAAAAGAAACTGCTGAATATAGTGCTGACTACTAGTGCAACAAGGTTAAGGAAATGCTTTCCCCAGTAATAACTTCTTTTCTACAGTTAGAATGAGGGGCACCCATCAGGCCTCAATTACTCAGCCTGCCTGCTAGGGAGCTGACCACCCCCCCTCAAAAAAATGATGCAATTTACACTCAAAAAGCATCTGGAATAAATAATTCACATTCTTATAGCTTTTCAAGAGACAGCGCACGAGTGGGTTTACCACCTGAATGTTTACATCCCAAAACACGGTTATGCTCTTTGAGGAGAAGGCAAATTTACAGGTTCATAGTTAGGTAATAGGCCTATCTGCCCGAGGGCATTTATAAGCCTAGCCAGAGTGTGTCAGCTTTCGCCGCCCCATTGATTAATTAACTGAGCCTCTGTCAAGAAGAGCCAATGAAGTGATCCCAGGGGTGTATTTCCTGTTACCCATCCACTCGTCAAGGTTTCTCTTGAAGAGTGTTAGTGTCGGGCTCTGCCTAATGTAGTTAGGAATTTTGTTCCAAAGCATGGGGAGTCTCTGTGATAGGAATCTATCCCTCCAGCATGTTCTATTTATTGTTGTGGCGAGGTTTAGCTCACTAGAGCGAGTGGCGTGCAGTGACTTGGATTTCTTTAGGTGGAGCATGTCCATCAATTCTGAGTTGGACATGGCTTTGTAAGTCAGGCAGAGATCACCTCTGAGTAAGCGATATGCCACTGAGTACAGCTGAAGTTTTTCCAGTTGGGCTGCATAGGACATATGTTTGAGACTAGTAATCCTCTTGGTGAGGTACTTTTGTTTTCTTTCTAGCTGCTGGAAGTGTCTTGTGAGGTACATCCCAAATGGGGCATTGTGCTCTATGATGGGTCTGATGAGTGACGAGTAGAAGGGCACTATAACCTCTTTATTTCTAGATGCGAACCCTTTAGTAATTAGATGGGCTACATAGAAGGATTTCCTAACTACTTTGGCAATATGATTGTCAAAGGAGAGATTACTATCTACCTGGGTCCCCAGATCTCTTATTACCTCTTCTGTATTAAGGGGGCTGCCACCTATGTGGTAATTCACGGGTGTTTTGTTTTTCCAAAACGGGATAACTATGCATTTTTTGGCATTTAGCTTGAGACCATGACTTTGACACCAAGTGTCTGTCTCAGTAAGGGCACTTTTGGAGAATGTCTGTCAGACGATGAGTCAATTATGGCTCCCAGTTTGCAGTCATCGGTGAACTTGGGTAGCCATAGTCCTCCTGTATTTGCCTGTACTTCTGAGAAGTATATGCCGAACAGTAGGGGTCCCAGGACAGAGCCTTGTGGAACACCACTTGTGACTGGTTTAGAGTCGGACCTAGAGCCTGCTATTCTTACTGTGTGAGTTCTGTCTGTAAGCCAGTTGGCAACCCATCTTGTGACATAGGGATTTATGTTCAGGCTGGTGAGTTTTTCTATAATTCCCGAGTGGGGAATGGTGTCAAAAGCCTTGGCGAGGTCAAGGTAGGCTGTGTGAACTATCTTCCCCTCATCTATGGCCTTGGTGACTGTCTCGAAGAAGTCAACCAGGTTTAGTAGGCATGATCTGCCCTTAAAGCTGAACTGGGTCGGGTCAAGTGTTTGGAGGTTCCCAATGTGTTTGTTAATGAGTTCCATGATGATGCGCTCCACAGCCTGGCAGACCAGGCTATTCAGGCTTATGGGGCAATAGTTACCAGGGTCAGTTGTGGCCCCTCCTTTGTGGAGCAGAATAACCGTTGCTGTGCGCTATTCTATGGGCATGTAGCCTGTGGAGAGGCTGAGGTTGAACAGTGTGTTTAGGTGGGGGGGTTAGTTCGTTCTGTAGTTCGTGCAAGATGCAGCCTGGGACACTATCTGGCCCCACTGACGCTGTGCTTTTGGGTTTTTGAAAGGGCTGTTTTCACCCGTGTGTCTGTGATTTCTGGGACACTACACTTTTCCGGTATTGTTGTGGGCCCTTTTGGGGGTGAGAGAGGGGTGAAGTTTGCACTGAATCGATCTGCCAGGATGTTGGCAATATCAGTGGGTTCAGTATATTTTGTGCTATTTTGCACTAGCTCAGAGCATACCTGCGAGTTGCCACTTAGATTCTTGACATAGCTAAATAAGGCTTTGTGGTTATCTTTCGAATCCTTGGCTATTTTTATTTTGAAGTTAGCCTTGGAGGACTTTATGAGGGACCTTAGTTTCTTACTGATACTGATCAGGGATGTCTTTCCTTCTTGGGATTTGCTTTTTTTCTGAACTAGTTTCCTCCTTCTATTGTATAGCCGGTTTATGGCAAGGGTCCACTAGACTGGTTTCCTTCTCTTAGGGGAGTGAGTCTTGGTTTTGCTAGGGATGGCACAATCCATGCATCCTTGTAGGTGCTCATAGAGTGCATTTGTAAAGGTTTCTGCATCTTGGGCAGCATTATCCTTTAGCGTGGGGGCTGTGAAACTTACCACCTCTGTCTTAAGTAAGGTGAAGTTTGCTTTAGAAAAGTTTTTTACTGTGGTTTCCTTAGTTGGGGGTGGTGGTGGGGTGTGGACATCCAGAGTGATTGGTTTATGGTCTGATCTAACCAGTGATGGGTTGACCTGTGGTGTGGAACACCTGTCGTCCATGCTGGTGATGACCAGGTCCAATATGTTTTCACCTCTGGTAGGGGAGTTTACCAGCTGATCCAGGGCATTTGAGTTGATAAATTCCAGGAAGTTCTGGACCTGGGAGTTTGTACTGGAGTAGTTTTCCCAGTTAAGGGTAGGGTAACTGAAATCACCCAATATCAGGGTGTTCGGTAGGACCTTCATGTTTTCCAGTGTCTCCAGAAAGGCGGAGTGATGGTCCTGGGTCATGGAGGGTGATCTGTAGCAGGCCACAATTTGAATTGCAGATTTGCCTGATGTTAGTTGCACATGGATGATATCGGAGGTATCATGCTGCCCCACCAACCTGGAGGTGTAGTTATCCTTGATGAATATGGATACACCCCCTCCTTTTGTGTTTCGGTCCATGTTCTGTGGCGTGCTGGGGTGCTCTGAGGAGCCTTGAACAAGGTTTCAGTTACTGCACAGATGTCGACGTTCTCCATACTGAGGAGTGCTTTGAGCGCATGCATTTTGAGATTTAAACTCCTGGCATTGAGTAGCATAACCCTCATTTTTTATTTGTGCTGTTTACGGAGGTGGGTTTGACTTTTGAGCCTTGCCTAAAAAAGGCACTATGGGGGCAGCAAGAGACTTGGCCAGTATTCGAAGGCCTAGGGGTGACAGGTGCAAGCCGTCTTTTGAGAAGCAACGAGGCCTGTCGAGCATGTCGTCCCAGGCTGACAGACACTGGATCCCCTTTGAATGATACCAGAAGCTTAGCCAATTGTTGAAATTGATCTTTTTTTTTTTTTTATACTGTGGTATCATTCTTGGTGAGGGCAGGATGCTACTCAGGGTCAGGGTCATACCTGCCTGGCCTACATGATCAGAGAGCTCTTCCATGTCTTTTTTCATGTAGTCTAGGGAGGTACATCTCAGGTCATTCACACCAACATGAACAATGACAGAGTCATATCTGTACTTGTTCTTGAGTGACCTGAGTGCTTGTGTTATGTGGTGGATTCTGTCTCCCGACAGGCAGCTAACAGTAGCCTTCTCCTTGTCCAGCCTAGTGAGTGGGACATCAGTGTGCCTGACTATAGAGTCACCTATTACTAGTGTGTTAGGTATGTTACTTCACCTTAAGGGCTGTGATTGTGCAGCAAACTGATTTTGTGCTTTATGTGTTGTCTGGTTTGTGACGGGAGGTGCAGGTTTTCTGGGTGTCTGCTTTGCAGGTCTGTGATGCTTTTGCAGGTTTTTATTTAGATGCTCCGAGTATGATTTTGTGTATTTATCTGTATTTTTTGCCAGTGCTGGTTTAGTATGTCTATGTGAGGCTGGATGTGTGGTGCAAGTGTTAACCTTCGTCTCATGACCGCTTGTTCCAGTCTTGGGTGGAGAAAGCTTAGCCTCCAATTTAGCTATATAATTGCATCTCTCGCATATGTTAATGTTTTGTGGTAGGAGGAGAGGGTTGTCTGTGTACATGAGGTACAGAGTCCTGAAAGGCCTGGTGAGCAAGAAAGCTGCCCTCATCCCCAAACTTTTTAGGTGCAAACTGGCCTCCATCTGCGTGACCATATACACTGGCCCATCTACTCCCTGGGCTATTTCAATGAATATGAGTTTCAAGGGCAGACAAGTTTTAATGCTAAGTCTATTTTCATTGTGAAACGGCATTGCTTTGTTTAGCAAAAGTCTATCTGTGTTTGTGCTATAAAATTTGAAATAAAAGTTTTAAATTAAATCCAAATATTTGTAATCATTGTAAAAGTAAAGCAAAAAAACAGTATGCACACTGAGAGGTTTGTATGGTGTTTATGGTAACTGGGGAATAACAGCCAAGTAATGGTACAGTGGAATGGCTGTGGGGGGGTACGGTCTCATCCACTGCCCTGCCCAGGGCCCCATTTGACCATTATCTGGTTCTGGGTATAGAAACACCCATCAATATTGATACCCTGAGGCATATTACTAATACAACAGATTGGAGAATGAAATGTTAAATGAACCAATGATTAAAGTGGTCTAATCCTGTCCACGGGCAACTTGGTTTTGAAGTGCACTACGTCCACAGAGCAACCGATAAAGGTGAGGAGCTATGAAGATTCCAGCTGAGACCTTACCACATCGAGTGCTATCCCCAAGAAATGGAATAGACTGATTAGGAGCTGCTGTACAACGGTTTTACTGAGGAAGACAGAAGCAAAGAGACAGTTGTCTAGGTAAAGAAACACCTTTATACCTTGCAGCTTCTGTTTTACTGCAACCGCTGGCACCCACTTCAAGAACACACTATGGATTGAGGTAAGGCCAAATGGAAGTGTCTACCTGATACACAGGATTTTTTTTTTTTACCATGGAGAGAATAGGCTGAACTCTAGTGCAGCAGTCCTAGAAAACCCTGAGCAGAAATAGCTCCCTTATGCTCAGTTTAAGGAGAGGGTAGCGGCTGAGGAAGCTCACAAGCATAATCATTTTCATACAATGTATACAGTTGTAAAAAAAAGTACATACATCCATACAAATGCATGTGGCTATCTGACACCACATCCAAAATCGAACATATCCTTGTTATGGACCTCCAAGTTGGCAAAAGTTCAAAGAACTAACTTGCCATGGACAGTCGGGTGGGGGAAGTTAGGATTGTTGTGCTGGCATTTGCAAAGTCTACCATCTAGGATACTTTGCCATTGAAGCCACTCAGGGTAGGACTGTGTTCATGCCTTCCTCATTCTACAATGAGTGTTTTCTTGGAGAACTGAAAAGTCTCAGAAAAAGATGAAAACAAAGCCCTAAAGAATCTCTACTGTGATCAATGTTCATTTTCTCTTTTGCAGGTCTTTCACCAAATTCCAGGAAGCTTGTCTAAAGAGATCTTAACTCTGAAAGTGGCCATCGAGAATGACCCGTTTAAGCTCACTTTTATGTGATGACAACATGAAACATGCATCTTGATACTCCAGCCAGTGGCTCTGGCCACATACGCCCTAAATTATTCCAAGCACTAAAGAAGTGATTGTAAGTATCTTTTCCACAGATTCCCTGACTAGCATCAGTATGCTCTGTCTAGCTTTCCAGACCATGACTCACAAAAGAGGAAATGAACTATGAGAGGTAAAGTAAACAATTTAAGAATCTAAGGCCCAAAAACAGCAGTTAACAGCACTCCCTTGTCCCATCTACACAAAGGTTTTGGCTCCTTACCAGGTGACAAAGTGAAAAGGTGCTCTAGTCTCTAGGACCTTTGCCGGGTCAAACAGCACACAAAAGAATATGTCATAAGAGGAAGAAGGCAGTGCTCGGCTGGGCTGTTTGGCTCCTCATGCTGACGTGGCATTGAGATTAAAATGTAAAATACAAAAATTCCACCAGCAGGCAAACCTCACTAGTAGCCAGGAGAAGTGCAGAGAAAAAAAGCACAAGTGTGAAAACACAGCAGTCATACTTCAAAATATCTAAGATAAAGTAGGCAGCAAACACAGCAGGCAGTAGACAAAATAAATCCAAGTTTAATGCATATACAAACTGGTCTGAAGAAGCTATGACTCCATAGAGAACAGGAACTAAATTTGTTGGATTTTGTGAAAACAGAGATGGCACAATAGACATGTTTTATGAAATGGTTATTGGGTTAAGGTATCTAACCCCGCATTGTGAGAGTATCAGAGAAACCATATAACAGAATTATTTTGGAGAAATATGTGACTACATCTCTCAAAGATGTAATGTGGCATTTGTGGCCATCGGGAAGGCAACTTACAGCAACAGGTAGAGTGCTGCATGATGATCACAATTATTTAGAAGCACATTTTCAACAAAAACTTCAGTTTATTTACAATGCTGAAGTGTAAGAGATGTAAATGAATTCTTAGGTTGCCTTTCTCAGCTGTGTAGAAGAGTCTCATGCTGACTTTTACAATCACATTTCTTTACTGATTTGTTATATGTGCCAAGACATTTTATGTAATCTCTTCAAGGTATAATCTCCCAATGTTGAAACATGGTCCAGTGAGATCATTGCTCCATCCTGGTTAACAAAATAAACAGAAAATTGTATGAACATAAATATACTTAAAGTGGACTTTGAGGCTAATATTCTGGAAGGATGTTTTTTTTTCTCCAGTGTATTTAACATGCTCATATACATTTTAAGTGAGACTTTAAGACCAGCTATTCTAGACGGATGGACTTCCAAGATGCACACTGAGCAACAGCTTAATTTCAGCTCTCCCAGTTTGAAAACAGAAATGCAGAGAAGAGAGCCAGTGAATTCATCTTTTTGGGTAAATTTCAATTACTGGTCAGTAAGTCCACTGCCTTGATGCCAGCAAAGCAAAACTTTAGAGAACTTGAAAGAAAATCAATCCAAAAAGGTGAGGAGAAAACACTAGCTGAGAAGAATCCTGCAGCTGTTCAACAAAAAGCAGTTCAAGCTCCAGATTTGCTGCAAGTCATGACATCCAAATGTAAAGAAAAAAAATAAAATGTGCTCAGAGCTGATTAAATGAAACAATGAAGGTGTACATCAACTCAAATAACAAAAGGCTGGAAAAAATGGAAGAACCTTTAAACAGATAATCAGATGAGATGACAAGACTGCAAAAATCTGAAGTTGAAATTAAGAAAAGGTTGGCTGAGTTTCAGACTGCTCAAGAAGAGATTTTCAAAAAATGCTAGAATTATAGGACAGAGCATCTAGGAAAATCGAGATTTTTTGCTGTACCAGAGAAACTGGAAGGAACAGACTGTATTAATTTTATGAAGGCACAAATAGGCAGCTGGACTGGTATTTCACAGCAGTTGTTGTTAACTGAAAGGGCACATCGTGTGTATGCTCCAAACCTAGCCATGAGAATGCAGCCAAGACCCCCAGTAGTAAAGATGCAATCCTACCAGCAGAGAGAACTGATTCTGTAACTGTGCCAGAAGGACAAAGTACTACAGGCTGGAGACAGTAGAGTGTTTGTGGAAAATGATTACTTACTGTACACCAGCCAAAAGAGGAGTATATTTATTCAGGCAATCAGGGAATGTCAAGAAGCAAGTGTTGGATTCAAGCTGCTGTATCCAGCTGTCTTCAGAACATTGTTTCCTGAATGGTCAAAGCAGAACATGCTAAGAAAGAATTATAAAAGCTTGTCCAACAAAAAATGAGCTATCAAACAAAAGGGGATTCTGTTTTTTATTCTTCTGAAGATAAAGCTCAGAGAGAGAGACTATGCCAGTGAAACCTTTTCCAATGTTCCAAATACATGCTTAAGAGAGAGAAAAAAGCACAGAAGTTGACTAGAAGAACCAGAAGTGCATTGGAAAAGAATCAGAGCCTGGACCTGGAAGATGCAGATAAACAAGAAGAAAACCAGCCACTTGGAAATCAATGAATAAATGTGGGATTAGAAAGCATCAGTCACATTTGTGAAATATGGCAGAACAAAATATTGTGGAAATATTTAATTTTTTTTTTACTTTGTAAACTTGTAAGGACTCCAAAGCATATGCCCTACTTCATGTCATTAATGTTTGGAAGAACATAAAGGAGAAGAGAAGAGGAAGGAAAAAAGGTAACCAAGTAAAACAGATTTTGCTTTTAACAGCATTTTTATAAAACATGAGATATACTGCACGTTATAAATTTTAGCTTTTTCAGTTATTTTTGTGTTTAATTATACTAAAGTAAATAGGTGCCCTTGTTTTCTTCTTTGTTTCTTCTTGTTTACTTTTAAGAAATGTGGGTACTGCAATTTAAAAAGAGAAGAAAGCCTGAGCAAAAGAGCATGTAAAAAGTAAAATATACATGCTTTTTCTTTCTTCTGCATAGGGAAATGACTGGATTAAGGCCACTGGCTTGATTAAGTAGCATGTTTTAAGTGGAAACAAGTAAATAAATGAACATTAAATGTAATGAAAAGTTTTCCTCTAGCAAATAAATGTTCACATGCACGTGTATCTGATTCTCATGTTTCTATGGAGACAAGGTGATAAGATTAATAGAAACAGAACACACTTTTCTTTTAATGGCTAAACAATAATGTTTTCTGAAAGGATTCAAGATGTTTTCTACATCCGAGAGAGTAATAAAGATAAGTTAAAAACAGACAGCACTTAGCACAGCCTGTGCTTTGACTTACACAATGTATCTTAGCATGGATAACCTTCATTACAGGTCAGTTCAAGCTCTGAGTGTAACTGTCAATATGGGACAATTGTTCCTATCAAGAGGGTAAACTGCAGATGTACATAGTTTTGTGTTTGTACTAAGTTAATAGGTTCAGGGGTGTAGTTTTTTTTTTTTTAAGGTTTTCATTAAAACAAAAAAGTTTATAAGATGTGATGCGTTCAAATGGACATGGCAAGAAACCACTTTATAAAAGCTCTACCTGCCAAACATCAATGTATGCATGTAACACACAAGCTGCAACTAGACAATTGAAAAAAAAAGCAGGTATACATTACAGGTGGAAATAACTCCTTATCATAATGGCAACACATTCCATATTTTTTAAATGTGAATGGTCTCACAGATATATACAAAAAAGGAAGAGTAGTGAATTATATTAAAAAATGCAGAGTGCAAATAGCTACGCTATACAGTAGCCACATTTTGAAAGAACTAAGCATGTGAATTTGATAAAGAAAAGACTTCAGGATGGTTATTCAGTTGACTATCTGGGACAAATGAAAGGGGGTTACTTGTACTGATTGCTAGAGGAGCTGCAATAGTGATAGAAGAGGGGAAAATAATAATGATAGAGATTTAGCAGTAAGGGGGTGCTGGCATGGAAGGATTACTCTGTAATGTATTTATGTTCCACCTAAAGCTGATACAATGGATATTAAGAAAATTCTGGGAGAAAATAATCAGCTTTCAACAGGGAATATTACTTCTAAGTGGGGACTTGAATTTGAGTTGCAAACAGTAAGGATGTATCTGGGGGACCTAGAAGGGAAATATAACAAAAGAGGGTAGATTTTCCAAGAAATTTATGAAAATATTTGGTATGGAAGATGTTAATTCAGTTTGAGCTCAGGTAGAATTTACGTGTTATTCCCCAAGGTACAAAAATTGGACTAGGCTAGACAGAAATTGTATGTCTCAGAAACATATGCATTTAATTGAAAATTTTGATAACCATCCAATAACTATTTCAGAGCACCCACCAATAATAACTAAAATAAAAATGCTTCCCCACTTATCTGTTAAACAGAGAAGAATTTTAGGAATGGGAAGTGGAAATTATTTGGGATTTAATAGGGAAGATAGAAATTTCTTCAGAAAGTATAGCTAGGGAATGGAACAAAAATGAAAAGTAGGGTTTAAAAATGAGGCAGGAATAAAATAAAAAGATATAGTTAAGTAGTAAGAATTATTTAGAGTGACTGACAAAGGTACAAGTATTGCAGATCTGGGGAGATCTCAGAGAATAGGAGGATCAACGGCAGAGTGATAAAGATAAAATAAGGGACTACCTCAGTAATATGCATAAGTTTAGAAAGATTGCTGTTAAGCAGCTGTTGACAACTCCAGAGCACAAACATTTTTAGCACAATGGCCGAGGCAACAGAAAGTAGAAAGGGTTGTTGCCAAGGTTAGGATACACACAAAAAAGGAAAATAGCCACAGATCCTGTAGAAGTATTAGAAATGTTTCAAAAATTTTATGAAAATTTATATAACGCCCAGAAGTGTGGAAATCAAGAAAAAGTACACTTGGAAATGTTTACAGAAGAATTAAATATGTCAAGGTTAGAGGTAGACAAGGCTCAATTACTAACTATTAGGACAGGAGGAGATGAGATAAAAATGGTGATGTAAAACCAATCTACAGGAACGTGTCCAGGAACAAATTGTATTTTGTATTTGTATACAAGTTTGGAAGCTAGAAGGGACGAAGGTAATAAAGATCTGGAAAGTTGTTTAACAGTATTTTAAAAAGAGAAACACCAGCATCCTGGAAGAAAGCTGTAATGGCTGCAATACCTAAAGTTAGTAAAGATCCATTTGATCCAGCATCACATAGGCCTATTTCTATTCTAAACCATGATTATAAAGTGTTTATGTCTATAATGGCTAAAAGAATGGCAAAGGTGATGCCAAAATTGATAGATATAGATCAATGTGGTTTTGTGGGTGGCAAACATTTGACAACATTAATCAAACAATGATCACCCAGGGGGAAGCAGAATGTAAGAAAATACCACTACTATGTTGGTGAGTCGAGAGACAATACAGAGAGAGAAGTAAGCTGGGATTTTCCGAGTAGGGCAATGGAAGCATTTGCATTATCTAATAAAACAGTAAAGTTCATTAGGAATATATATGAGGCATCACAGGGGAAAATTAAAGAGGGGGGGGGTTCCCTC
This sequence comes from Protopterus annectens, assembly GCF_019279795.1. Lineage (NCBI taxonomy): Eukaryota > Metazoa > Chordata > Ceratodontiformes > Protopteridae > Protopterus > Protopterus annectens. The sequence goes on from NC_056747.1 coordinate 562,365,098, forward strand.
TCTGATAATTTCTGTTTAGAACTACTGGCAAAGAGAACAAGGGACTCAGAAATTTAAGGATATAACTGGTATGGAAATCAAGAAAATTTGGCTTTATTTACAGATATTACTTTGCAGCAAGAGGTTCTCCCGTTCAATTCTCGGTCAGAGAGCCTTCTGCGGTTGAGTGGCATTTGAAAGACATGCATAAATGGGAGTGCCTTCGCTGAAGGTTTGGCATTGGGCTGGCACCTTGGCACCATAAAAATAGACTGCCAATCATTAGCGGACCGAAGTTCCGCTGTGGCGACCCCTAATCAGGAAAAGCCGAAAGAAAAACAACAACTTTGTACCTGATAAAATCAGAAAAGGACATTTCAATGTTTTGGAACATTCTGAGACAGTTTCAAGTTTTTTTGGATATAAAATTAATGAACATAAAACAAAGGCAATAGCTGTAAAGTGTACTCACACATGAATTGGTTCAGCAATACTCATTTATGGGAACATTATAAAATTAAGTACTTAGGAGTATGGATTAAAAAGCATTCGGCTATGGCAATTAAGGATATGTGGGAAGAGACTAAACAAAAGATAATACAAAACTGAGAAACTGGATAGCAAGATACAAGCAGTGAACATGTTTTAGTCCCTTTAGTTTTATATACAGGTCAGGCACATTTTTATCAACCAGAGGAAAAGTTGTGAATAGCAATAGAGAGTTGAAGGATTTATCTGGGAGAGGAATCCCACAAGAGTCAAGTGGGATAAGTTGATCCTTCCAATGGAACATGGTGGTTTGGGATTACCTAATTTAATGGGATATTTCAGAGTTGCACACTTAAGGCTCCTATACACAGCACCAGCAGAATGCTATAATTCAAAGTTGAAAGAGACTGAATTTGGATTCAAATCCATAATGAAAAACAACCACCACCACCATACAGAATATTAAATTCATAAAGTAGCAGAAAGTACTCTAAGAACTAAGCCAACACGAGAATGGAGAAAGGAAATTCTGCTGATAGTGATGACTGCAATTAGGATACAAGGAACAGGCAAGATAGGGCTGGAATTTACTGAAGAAACTGGTAAAGGAACCAAGGTACTGGAAGCAAATAATTAGAGAGGGAAGGGTAATGGAGAATGGAGAGAGGCCAAGAATTCACTTGGACTACAGGCTAGAAATTTCCTTCCATATGAAGGACTGATACCAGAGCATAGGCAAAGGGAAAGGAATATGGGGATCTTAAGTGAAAGACCAGCACTGGTAGTTTTTAGTAGAATCTAGAGCAGAAGCTGCTGTTAAAAAAGGAATAATTAGTACAGCATATAAAATATTGCACGATAACTATGGGAAGAGAGACTGCATAGGTAATTCAGAAAGAAACAGTGGGAGGATATATTTATGGCTCTCAAATATGTAACAAAGTCTATAAGATTTAGGATCTTTGCTTGGAATTGTTTGCATAGGAATTTTCATACCACAAACAATATCCAAAGAATTTTCCACAGGTAGACTGCAAATGTTGGAGGTGTGATCAAGAACAAAGAGGTAACTGAGAACATATTTTTGGGGAGTATGATGATTTGGCAGACTAACAATTCCCTGCAGACTACTCTGTTAGGAATACTGGGTAAGCAAACTGGTGTAACTAAGGAATGTTATTTTTTTAGCAGTGATACAGAATTGTAAATGCCTAGACATAGTAAGGCCTTGTTGAGTTTAATTCTGGTGGCTGCCAAAAAAGTAATTACCAGAAAATGGAAATCAAAGTCTAAATCAACCACACTAGCAGTAGTGAACATAGTAACAAAGGTAAAAGAAATGGAAGTGGGATCTTCAGAAAAGGGTAGGAGCAAATTACATAGAAAAAATTGGAATTGTAGTCAAAATAGATGCAGAATAATGTTTTGGTGGAACAATGAAGTTTAAGGGAAAGCAGAAATTAAATAAGCTATGTAATGTTTGACTGACAATGCCTGTATACAAGGTAAGTGATTTACAATGTTTGCAACTGAAAATGTCAATATGGCTTGTTTTCATTTATGTAATGCATGACTGCCATTGTCATATGTGATAATTCAATAAACAAATTTCCTGTTTTAAAAAAATATTCTAGGCAGATGGTTTATCTACAGTGGATTTAACTTGGACATGTTTAAGTAATAAATAGACTGCTAGAAGGACTGGAAATGAAGAATATTACAGTAAAGGGGAAAACCCATGCATTTATCTATTTACATTTTTTGCAAGAAGGCTGTGTATTCTACACAATCTGACAAATGTTGTGACAGCCTATAAATGGTCAGAAATTAAACTCTCTATGGAGAAATATTCTAACTGCTTGGAATTTTAAGAAGGGGTTACAAAAGGCAATTTTAAAACTATTTTGAGACCACCCATAAAATCATTAAGCTTAGTGATGCAGAATATTGTGCCCCACTCAAGTTTTACTTGTAGCACCTACATGAAAGACCTAAACTGCTACAATTTTCAAGTGACCAACAATTATTAAAACCTGAGCTTGAATACTGCAAATGCACATGTTTTGCAAGTAGATATTAAAAATATTTTACTATGATTGTCTGTAACTGTGCCTCACAAGACACTGTTACACACGATGACATTTCAATGTTTGCTATATATGCACTGTATGAAACATTTTATCACATTTTACAACTGCTCACTATGTAACATGACTAATTATGAAATTATTATTTCAAAATATGTTGCAACTGCACTGTAATACTAATTGAGCTAAAGATAAGTAATCCACTGTGAGGGCAATGAAAAGGTACTGGGAACTGGAACTACTACTGCTGTGAGTTGATAGTTCTCAGGTTTTGAAGAGATCTTCATTACAGCATGAACATGTTTATAAGAATATGTATGAGAACTCTTCCTAATAAAAATGTGTGTTAGTTATGTACTTATGGATGAAAAAGAAACATATTTACTGTGGGTGTTTAATATTATGGATGTCAAGGACTAGAAAAGTTTGCATTTTAGGGTATCTGTACTAAGTACAGGAAAAAGAGAAGTTTCAGATCATTACAATTTAATTTGTATATTTTTTTCAGATGGATGGTAATTATTAGATGTCTTAAAACAGCAGCATAAAAATCTGGGATCTGGTGGCCCTGTTACGGAAGCAGACATTGAACAACTTGCATGGGGTTATGGAAGAAAGGATTTAAAGTGAACTGGTGAAAGCTGGTGTGTGGAGGCGAGCTGTACCACTTCCTTTAAATGTCAACATTAGAGGGAAAGACAACACAGAAATAAAGAACAACGGGATTCTATTATTAAATGCTCAACTTCTCTATCCTTTTCTCCCTATTTATTGTCCCTGCTATGGATAAACGACAAAGCATTTAAAATATTTTAAATTGACTTTCCCTCCACTAGAACAGTACCTTACTGTACTGTGGTGCTTTCACTTTCAAAAAACTTTTATCCCACCCTGGAAGTGTCTCCAATTCATTGATGCCATCAAGGCCACTGAATACAGGTAGTTTTCTGGCCAATTCCCTCCCCAAACTGACATCACCATCCTACAAAATCACCCATGCTGTGATATCACAGCTCCTGGTCCTTCCCCTACCTATACAGAAAGTAAAGGCTAGAACAAGGCAACAGTACATGAGTCAAGTCTCCTGCTGTGAGCTGTCAATCACAGAAGGAAATAGCTCAAATTACCCTTAGCACTTTGACAGCTAGGGAAGTTATGTGTGAAGGGGGATGGGAGATGAGTCAAAGTAGTACAATTCAGGCTTCTTAAAAAAAAAAAACTGCAATTCAGCCATTCTAAAAAGCAGCAGCAGCAAAAAGCACTTTGAAAGTCTGCTCTTTGGCATTTGCACTGTTTGTGTTTTAAGTCACTGAGTGGCAAGAAATCTTACTTAAAACGAAATGACTGAAAGACAGCAGTGTACACATGTAAAATCAATGCAGTGACAGGAGCTTTAGGAAGAAACAGCATGATGCAACTTTTTACAGACAAACCCTGCATTGGAGGATACCTAGAGGCAGATTAAACAACCAGAATAACTTCAAGATGCAAGACCCCATGTGGTCAGACTCAGAAATTACGTATAAAAATATTTAAAAACCTGTAAATAGTCCCACAGTGGTGTTAAAATGTAGAAAACACCAAACCATGATGAAATAAACATGTTTTTTGAGTCTGTGGGTGCGGTTCTCCTTTAAGTTGTGTTTTATGCTGATATTTTTCTTCAAATACTTTTTGGAAACAAAATGGGCTGTACCTAGTTGGCATGTTGGGTTTAAGAGAGACAGACTTTGCGAAAAGTTTAAGATGGTAAGGGCATGGCAGACTGGCACATTTGATACTGAAGGGGATGCTCTGAGAGTATCAGGTATAAGGCTGGTTTGTAATGCACAAGAATGGGCACACTACATATTCCTTTGCTGGGATAAAGTGCAATGACTAAGGAGGCCACAAAAAAAGAAGTTATGTCTTAACATTACGTTCCATCTGTGTTGTTGATCTTCGTTCATTCATTACTGATGCGTTATTGGTTCAGTCCTCAGAAATATCAAGCTCGCGTTAGTCAAAAACATTCGAGCCAAGGTCCTACCCAGAATGCTCTGCTCCCTGGTACCTCAGATCGAGTTTGCAAGTTGATAGATAAAAGTAGAGGCTACCTCTGGTCATAACAGACCTATGACAAAGGAGTATATGAGATCAACCAGAAACCTCCGGGACGGGGATGGAGGGTGGGAAGTAATGAATGAATGAAGATCAACAACACAGATGGAATATTATGGTAAGACATAACTTCTTTATCTGATGTTGTTAATCTTCGTTCTTGGTGGGGGTGGTGAGGAGCCAGTCGCATAGATATGGAAACACCTGGAATCCTTGAAGTCGCAAGTGAGCGATAACCACTGCCATGCATTTGAACACTCTGGGGGCTGTAGACAGACCGAAGGGCAGAGCTCGAAATTGGTAGTGATTGGCTCCTATGTAGAAGCGGAGGTATCTTCTTGAGCATTTGTCCATTTTTATGTGGTAATACACATCTTGAGGATCTACAGGGCACATCCAATCATCATCTTCCAGGAGAAGGAGGATAGACTAAACCATGATGATCTGGAATTTCTCTGTTTTTACAAATTTGTTCAGTGTGCTGAGATCCAGAATTGGTCTTCAGTCCCCTGTCTTTTTTGGCACTAAAAAAAACTTTGAGTAAAAACAGAATCATATCTGGTCTGGCGGGACCATCTGGATGAGACTTTTGTAGCAGTTTTTGGATTTTATGTGCTGCTGCTTCCCTTTGACTGGGTGGAACGTCAGGTAATACTCTGCACGAGACTGGACAAAGAAGGAAGGGGATGCAATAGCCTCTGGATATTATCCGTTGTACCCAAGAGTCAGTGGTTATATTTCACCAGGCAGCGGGGTAGTACAGGGAAAAATGACCCCTGACCGCTTCCAGAGGTGAGCAGTCGGGCAATACTTAAGGAGCGCTGACAGGGTTGGTCAGAGAACGAATCTCTGGAACCCCGGTTTCGCAGACCTCTTCCATTGGAATTTCCCCCTCTGCCTCTAGTGGAGAACGCAGCACATGCATCACGGAAAGAGCTCTGTGATTTTCTGTTACACATCTTTCCACTACTCTGCTTTCTGGAGTTGAATCATTGAGGAGTAGAGTATCTGACACCAATGGCAGATAGGGTCTTGCCATCTTGTTCGCAACTTGTCAGCTTATCTTTCACTTTTGGGCCAAACAAAGAAGCGGCCTTGATGGGGGCGTTCATAAAGGAAGCCTTAAAGGAGTCTGCAAAGTCACAAAGGTGCATCCAGGCATGTCGTATGGTAACTATATCCATGCCTGCTGCCCCAACAGCTCCTTCCATTGCGTGAGAAATAAGACACATGGAAGAATTGGAAATGGACTCTAGGGTGGCTGAGAAGCCATGTTGTCATGGACCTCGTCAGAAACATCTCCTGCCAAGGTTTCAGAGAGTTGGTCGATAAGATCCCTCTGAAGCCTGGTAAAGTGTGCCAAATAATTCAAAGACCTTACGGCGAAGGTCGATGAAGTAAACACATGCTTCCCTAGTCTATCGCCCAGGACTCCTTGTTGGGCGGATGGACAGTTTGGGGGAGTCTGCCAGCAGAGGCAAGCGTCCTGTCCATGGCCTGGAAGACCAGCCCACTCAAGGAGGGATGGGAGCCCAGAACCAAGCACGACAAGGGAAGCTGTTGTCAGAGTAATGGGCTTTGACACTTGGGTGGAAGTCGAAGGAGGAGTGCATGTTGGAGTTTGAGGAGATGTACGTTCACCTGCGGGAGGGAACGTGGACTTTGACGGGTGAGAGAGACCTCTGAACACAAGCAACTGGTCAACAAGCTGCAACACATCTTGTTCAGAGAGGCTCCTGGTTGACCTCATAGACAGACCTGATAGTGATTCTGGCCTTTCTAGAAAAGGACTATATTGGCTACCAACGAATGGATCCAAGGAAGGAGAGTACTTAGTCCTTGCTAATTTGAGAGGTGCAGAGCCTGGAACCAAGGATGTCTGCACTGAAAAAAATGGCGTGGAAGTAGTCTGCGCCGACGTCAGCACCACAGAAGTAGAAGGTGTCTGCACCATAAAAGCAAATGTCTGCCTCGATGGGTATGGTGCTGTCGTGGAAAGTGTCTGCACCGGTAACAAGGACGATACCGAAAAGGACTGCACCGAAGAACATGTTGGTGCTGAAAGTGTCTGCACAGTGGGGGACAGTGACATCATACACGGAGTCGAAGGGGATTGCACCAATGGTGCCGATGGGGACTGTACCTGTATGGACAGTGCTGGTATGGGCTGCGATGGAACTGTCAGAGACATAATTGTCTGCACCGGGAACTCCGGTGTCGATAAGGAAGACATGGCTGAAGCCAGAATCAGTTGTGGCAGTGCTGATTCTGGAGCCGACAGTGTAACTTGTGGCAGCGCTGAAGTAGTAATCAATTTCACTTTCTTATGAGACGACTCCCTATGATCTCCAAAGGGAGAAGAAGGGAGCAGACCTCAATGAGGAAGAGGAAGAATGCTTCTTACTGGGTTTAGCAGGAGGGGGTGAGCCCTCTGACCTAGAAATAGCCTCAGAGAAAGGAGATTTGAGAAGACCTTTCAGAATTAATTTGTTTTTTCTCTCGTTAAGAGTCCTGGTCGAAAAATTTCTACAAATCCCACACGGGGGATCTACAGTAAGGTGGGAGACATTCAGACAATAGACACAAGTCATGGCCATCGGAAAGCGGTAACTTACAGCAGCAATCCTTACAGTGCTTAAAACCAACGCTACTTTTCTTATCCAACATAATGATGTGGAGAAGAACAGTACCAAAAAGAGGAAAGGCTACCCAAAAGGGTAAGAAAGAGAGAAGGAAGAAGGATTACCAACGATGGTAATGAAGAATTACCTCAAAGGTAAAAAAAGGGTAATAAATAGAAATAGACTAAAGGGAGAGAGTCTTAAGTATATGACATGGTAGGAGAATATTAGCAGAAACTGTTTGAAAAACTTTAAAGTAGAAACGATGTACAAAACTTTCACAAAAATAGACACTTAGCTGAAGAGAGTGGCTTGACACAGCTGTGCGCCAAACGAGATCGGAGGTAACAGGGAGCAGAGCATTCTGGGTAGGACCTTGGCGCGAGAGTTTGTGGCTGACGCGAGCTTGATATTTGGCTGGCTCAGTTCCGAGGACGGAACCGATAACCCATCAGTAAGGAATGAACGCAAATTAACATCAAATGGGGGCAGAGCCTAGATGGCCAACTGGTAACAGCTTTTTTCTTGAGCTCCACATCACTAAGAAACAGGAAAATTATTTAAAATTCTATTACCTGCTCTTTAAAAGTTGTACAAATTGGTTGAGAACTTCTAATCTACTAGATACCCAACTTTGGAGCTTTATCTTAAAAAAAAATCCTGTCAAAACTGATGATTATCTAGCTGAACAGTGATGGGCAATTCAAAATCCTCACATTCTGACTTCACTAAAAAAAGAGATCCATTCTATAGCTACCACTCTCCAGGAATTATCCTTAAAGATGGACAGATTCACAGACAACCTGGAAAATTTAAAGTTAAACTGTCAACAACAAACTGATGTTTTGAAGGAGATCCTCCAGAAACAACAAACTAAAATCTTGGATATTGATGTTTCATTGAGTGATATAGATGGAAGATGTAAGGAAGATGAATCTCACTGTGAACTCATTCTGCAACAAAATAACTGGCTGATAAATAAAGTGGATGATGTTGAAAACAGAGAAAGAAGAACGAATATTAGAATTTTTGGTCCCCCTGAAAGAACAGAAGAAGATATTACCGCTTTTTTAAATTCCTGGTTACCTGATTTTTGGGGCTTGAAGCAAGGTTTGTCCTATGGGATTGAAAGAGTGCGTAGAACCATTGGAAAACCTTTTCCTTCTTCTCCAAATGCTTCACCAAGATCCATAGTTGTGAAATTCCTTTCCTTCCTAGATAAAGAACTTATACTAAAAACAGCTTGGATTAAAAAGTCCCATATCATTCAAAGGAAATCAAATAAGGTTTGACAATGACTACTCCACGAGAGTCCTGGAATTGAGAAAAGCCTCTTGGCCACTGGTAAAACTGTTAAAACAAAATAAAATCAAGGCGCAGTTTGTCTACCCAGCCAAAATCTAAATTTTCCATCAGAATGAAATGAGATATTTTAATACTATTGGAGAAGCTGTCTCTTTCATCCAAAACAAAAACATTATTACAGTTCCAAAAGGTATGGACTGGTCACCATCTACAACCCTTAAAAGATCATCTGAGAAAAATAATTGGATGGAAGTGAATAAGAAGTTAAAGACTGGTTTTAAAAGAAGTTAAAGGGATTCAGGCACCTAGGCGGTGCGACAACCCACTGTGAGACAACTGGATGTGGACAGATGGCAGTATGGCAGTTTAGCTGCAGTGACAAATGCCTGCAGACAATTCCCTGTGAAAATAAAGTAACCCCCTGCACCCTAACCACAGGTGTGAGATACAAACCCCCTATGTGATCTACACTCTACACCCCCAGAAACCACCGTGTGCAACTAACACTGTAACATGTGCCTAGAATAGGATGCCAAGTGGGCATCAAAGTGGTAGAGTGAAAGCTGTGTGCTGTGGACAAAGCCTTTATTAACGCAAAATGTAAAGTGATGTGGGAAGTGCTTGGTGCATACTAAACCATGACATAATCATAACTTATAGAAATGTGCCACAGCACGGAGAAAATCCTGCACATCACTATAGTCACACTTATGTTGCAAGATGTGTTTTAGACGACGCTCCCTTACAACAATTGCCTTCCTACGTGGTGTCACAGGCATCCCCCGCAACAGAGATTCTCGTCGGGTATCTGTTAAGTTCTGTTCCTGTTGCAGGACAGTCAAAAGATCACATAGCTGCACAGTAGGTTGTCCCAGTAACACTTTGAGTCGACGATGTCATGCCTCTACCTGGTTATTAGTCCGTGGGAAATCCATGCTGGTCACATCACTAACATTCCAGAACCGTAGAGGATAGGATGATGGTAGTCGTTGCTGTGAAGAGCAGCGGGATGCATATTTGCGTGGTCGGCCTCGCACATAATGATGATCCAGGAATACGCCAATAGGCTGTGCACATTCGGGTAACGTAGCCACAATATCCACAAATGCAGGGACAACATCTTCAACTGGTAGGAATGCCAACGCAATTAGCTTACGTATGGCAATAGAGAATGCGGTGTCCGTACCATAGAGGGCTACAAGGTGGTTATGCTGGATCTGGCGCCAAATGATCTGTGCAAAGTGGAAAAGGCACCCTTTCAGAATACTCTTTGGGAATGCCTTACGGCTGGCACAGATTGCTGCCTTCTCGAAATCAGTCAGTATATACTGTGGAGCCAGGGTACAGTCCTGTTCTGCAGTCATACTCTTCAGTATCTCCCACATACTGTAGTATGCAGACTCTGACTTCCTTGTCATGAGACAGTACACCAGGGGGACAATCCTTGTTGAGGTGTGGGCCCCAATACAGCCATGTAATGTATACAGCTGACGACATATATCGGCCCGTGTAGGGAAGGTGCCATCTCCAAGAATGATTTCAGCTCTACACAGATCAATTAGGTTCTGTGCTGTTGTAAGTAGAACCAAGGAATCAGTCCCATCCATATCAGATCTTCTACGGAGGATAAAGCTGCCACTACGGAGTGGATAGTGGCTGACATCAATATCAAGTGTTACCGGAGGTGCGGTCATGGATGCCCGTGCCCTCTGACGTACCCTGGTTATGCTACAACGCAATGTGGCACAGCAAGGCATCTCCTGAAGTACATTCTCTGCTGTGCCTAGGACACTCTGCATCACCAAACTTGTCAACTCAGTGCCAGTTACTGCCCTCTGCCGCAGTTCTGCTCGCAGTGTAGCAACCTGGGCTATTGTTGCATCTGGCCCGTGCTGGTGAGGCAGTGATTTCAGCAGTTCCTCGCCCTCTTCCTGACGTACAGTGATGGCACGACCTCTACAGGCCTGTAGTCTCCGCTCAATACATGCCCAATACCGTTTGGGTGGTAGTTCACACTCCAAATGGTAGAAGTATCCCTCCACTACCAGCATTGGTTTGCCCCATTGGCTGGGCACTGTGCTGTATTTGTTGCCAAGCTGACCAGGGCTATACCTGTACATAGCTTCCATCATGGTAACACCACTTGTAGATGGCCTCTCATTATCCATCACAGCATGTATAGTTGGGAACTGAATGCACAGACGTCACTGCTACAATTCACTATTAGATGTAACAATACTTGCTTTACACCGCCCTGTGTTGGACCCTGTGTTATAGTGCTGCCTGCAACAGCTCACTGTGCAGTTGTCAGTACTATTCCTTGGTTTAACTGCCTGTCATGCTATGGAGTCACTATATACAGTTTAGACAGCCATGGGGCTAACAAATGTATATACTGTGGTAAGCATATACCTGTCCTGATTTAAACACAGTTACTACATGTGGTGTACATGTCCCTTTTAACTCCCAGTTGTAGCTGCTAGCCAATCAGGGTGTGGGACCCTGTCTCAGTTTCAGTGACAGAGGTTACATAGGGACGTTGCTCAGTGTTGCACCCTTCTTTGCCTGCCTGGGCCTACATACCTTTGTACACCAGCTCCAGGAGACACAGGATGGGTTTTCCAGAACGTACTAAACACACCTGCTGCTGTAGACTAGGTGTGGGGGTTGACACTCCTTTCTGGAAGTGTTTCTTCGTTCACAGTTCCCACCTGCCATTGTACTAGGGGGGCTGTGCTTGAACAGATGCTGTGTGTTGCACTTATGGCTATACATCACGATGTCTGAGACTTGGAATGGACATATTCCCAATACTGTTAACCACTGGCACATTCTGTGTAAAGTGGTGTGCATAGTTTGGTAGTTGTTACCCTACATGCTCCTACAGTAGCATGTGCTAAGGGGTATGAAGTCTGAAACTTCTCCTTCTGTTGCACTCCATTTCATATGTGTGCTATTCCATTTGCAGTACAAGGGTTACTATATCCGATCTGTAAAGGTGCTTTGAATAGACAGGGACATACTGAATGTTAATGCGCATGTAGAAAGACACTGCTGCAGCTGCTGCTAGTGTGGATTATATTTCTGGTCTACTGTGGCTGTTTACTGGTCGGGTTTGTCTGGAGTACAGCTGATCTACTGGTAAGTTCCTACTGTGTATACTGTTATGTATTTACTTGTGTACTGTGTATGTGTGGGTTATTTGTGCTTGAATGCTATGTTATTTATAAATCATTTGCCGTGTGTTTGAATTACGCGCTTTTGACTTAGTGTGGATTATAGTTCTGGTGTACTGTGGCTGTTTACTGTTCGGGTTTGTCTGGTGTTCAGCTGATCTACTGGTGAGTTCTTACTGTTTATATTGTTGTGTATGTGCTTGTGTACTGTGTATGTGTGGGATATTTGTGCTTGAATGCTGTACTATGTATATATCGGTTGCCGTGTGTGTGCACTACGCGCTTGTGACTTGTTTACGTTTGGGGTTGTCGTTATACGTCTCTTTTTCTACCGACGTGGGTTTTGATGGCTGATCTGTATTTCGGCCGCACTGCTCTACGATCTAGCGGTGCCGCGGCCTTCTTGTTTCGGCGTTGTAGCTCGCGGGCAACCGTCTCGCGATCTACACGCCGGAACCCAAGTTAAAGACTGGTTTTAAAAGTGTTGGACTTTCTAGTTCTCTCAAAGATCAAACTAAATGATAAAATATTCATGGACAACTAAAAAAGTATGCATCACTATTTATTAGTCTAGGAAATCTCTCTCAGTCATTTTATAACTGGAAAATATAGCCTAATCTTATATTCATTTCTCTCTAATTAGAACATATTTACTAGGAATGCTTAATATATGTAGTTATTTAGCCCCTGCACACATATACTTATTTTCCCTTCATAGAACTTAATAGCTTTTAATAATGATAAAATGGTTATTACTTTGTGAATTTATAATATCTATTAACAGACCTTGGTTTTGTGTATATCTAGTAGAACACAAATGTGTTTACTTCAAACGCTTTGGTGAAATACATGGGTTAAGCACAGCACTGATGCCACTCTCTAGCAAAGTTTTTTTTTTTAACTTTGTTTTCAACCTAGCGTTTAAGCATTCCAAACTGACTGTTTAACTACACGAAACAGCAGTCTCGAGCGCTGCCTAGATGTGAGAAGAAATTTATCTTCCCTTAAATACACTCGCAGTTCCTTTGTGTATAAAGTTAAATCAGTGCTTTTCTGTTAATGAGGCAATAGTGTTCGGCAAAGTACTAGTACAAGATATCAGCCTCAGAAACAGCACTGTTAAAGGGAACGTGTAAGCTTTCTTGTGATGCAGTAATGTACCTGCTTTTTATGTGGCTGTATGCGTTACTTAGTACTGTGATATACCGGTAAGCTCTTCCTTCACAAAGCTGTTGACGCTTTTAGTTAGTAGCCCAGTGCACGACTCAGTATGAAAGACGGTTCGACATTGCGTGTGAATTGATTGTAACATATGAATGTCGTGGGAGTCCCTCGGTTACGTTCTGGCCTCAAAGGGGACAGTTTTTTATAAAATGTAATAGATTAACAGGCTTTGCATTACAATGCATTTTTTGAAAGATGTAAGGTCAGAAATTCACATATTATTTAAGGAATGTAGCTCTCAATACTGTTCACAATCAACAAGTGTGCTGCTTTGCGGAAAGGTTTTCAGGCAGCGAACTACTCTTCCACAGTCCATTTCATCACTTGCAAGTAGTACAAGTAGTACAAGACAATCCAGTTTTCGTTTTAGGCATAGCTGTCAAGTAATTAGAGATAAACCCAGGGAAAAATGTGGAACACATTTAAAATATTACTATTATCACCTTGAGACACTGAAAGGAAAAGAGAATGTGGAGTATTACTTATACAGACTACATTTCCCGGCGACAGTTATGTTGTGCGACGACTCTTGTCCCATTAGCGGAAAGGTACAGCTAAATGCAATATAAATGAGGCTTGCTTTAATTGCAAACCAAGAGATAAAGTGGGTTCTTTACATGTACTTTTTATTTTCCTTTTTTATTTCCTTGCTTAGTGAGGAAGTTGAGCAGTGTGTGTGGTTTGACTGTATTGAACAATGACCCCTTTTGACCCCAATAACTACATAAAATTAATATTAGTTTAACTTTCAGTTTTTAAAGTACAAGACTTCCCAGTATATTTTCCACCACACCTGATAAATTATATGGTTACCCCACCCAATACACTATCGCTCTATCAGAGACAACTACGTTTTGGTTAGTAAAATAAAAGCTTTCTTGTTCAATAGATGTGGAATGGACAAAGTGAGCAAAAAATCATACATACATATACCATCACATAAGGAACTGATTTGAATTTGCACAACTGTCAGAACTTCACGAAACTTACATAAAAATACTGCAAGTATATTTGCAGCACAGTTGTACTGACAAAAGTATATATTTGAAAAAAAAAAAAACAAGACAAAGACATAGTCATGATGCAGATCAACTTATCAACTTGTGGATGTACTTTAACTGAAACACGACTCCTCATTGCTTTTCGGCAAAGTAATTAGTTTGTATTTCTTGGTTTAACTGATGATTGCACAGCTTACGCCAAACTCTGGAAGAATTGAAATGAAAGGGGAAATACTTTCCACCATAATCCTAAGTAATGCCACCATTTTAAAAGGGCTACTACCTGTCTACTTCTAGTATTGGTTGCGTTGCTGGGATACCATGCCCTTTGCTTCTTCTTCCACTACAAGAAGAAATAAAGAAATTTAAAAGTAGTTTAACAGCTCCATTAATTTCCCTATTAGAGTACCTGGGCATAGCAGTGTATTAGAAAAGTGCTTTCCTTAAAGCAAACATCACACTCTGCTCTTGAGAAAGAGAATATTCAAGGAAACAGACCTCTGTCTGTCTCATCTGCACTTGGCAGGAAATTATTTTAAATTTGCCTTCTTATATTGTCTCTACTATGCACTTCCAAATAACCCTTGAGAGACTTGGGGATCAATGAGAATGTTGTCTACATAGTAGAGATGGGGCACTAGTATGCCTTTCTGTATTAATACTAATCATACTGTCTCGTGCTAAAGGTAATAAGTCATTGTGGGATATTTCGAGTGAATTAGTTCAAAGTATATGGCTCATCCCCTATTGCAAATGTCCATTTACCTCTTGATTTCTCATACAAAGGCTGGTCAAAAACGTGTAGAATGTTTTCATTCACAGTTTTATCTGTGTTTTAGGTACTTAGGTTGACTTTAGTGGTGTGTTTACTGAGGTTTCTATGGATTCACACTCAGCACAGTCCCTATTGGATTTCTGGGCTGGCCACCTCAGCAAATTGATGGTTGAGCTTGTTTTCCTCATTGTTCTGGTCTGTATCACCACTGTAGTTCTCTTTTGGTTTTGGGAGGTGGAAAATACAGGGTCGGGTTGAATGGGCCAATGACTGCCTTCTTGGAGAGAGGGGAAGAGAAACTGTATATAATTTATTTGAAAGATGCTTATTTAGGTTTGTAACAGATCAGAGGTGAAAAGTGACGGCATTAAATTTAACTTCTCCTTGACAGCCGAAACCATAGAAACGAAGGCGGGGTTACGCATAGTAATAGTGACCTCATTTTATGGTCTTTGTAATTGTAGGTTTTTGAAAGAAGAGACAAAATAAGCAAACAGATATGTTGGCTTCACATATTAGTATAACCTGTAATCACTCGTTACGACCTTTTATGAAATGGATATATAACAAAACATGTACTGTTTAAACTACTTTTGAAACATTGGTATTGAAATACATGACTTAAACAAATAATGCTTCAGCATTTAAAATGATAGTTCAATGATTCTTTTCATGGAGCATTAACCTCGAGTGTTGATTTGAAAAGGAAAATGTTTTCATTTTACTTATATGCACTTGTAGCTGTTTACTTGAAAGGTTATATCTGAATAGGTGAGACTTGTTATGACTGCAAACTGAAAGTTGAAATGAGTTTTTATAAACATATGCCTTGTCTCATAAAGCAACAAACACTCTACATACGGTATCTCCATTCTTATGTCAGGAAAATGAAGTCAGAGTACTTCATTAGAGGTATGGCCCTAAATATTAGATTATCATGTCTTTAATGATCCAAATCAAATTACTGTTACTATAGTATGAGAAATAGATTTGGGTTGCAGTTGTGTAAAGCCCATATTGTCACTGAATGTTTCTTCATTACCCTCTACAGTAGTCTAAGACATAGCTACAACTTAGGTCTATAAAATGGCTAAAAAGCCTCTAATCTATTACACCTTTTTTGTGGCATACTATAAAATATATAATATATAAAAGCAAATCAAACAATTAAATGTTGAACTACAGCCACAGGAAGGAAAACTGTATGAATTTCATCTTTCCTTGCAGTTACTCCTTATGATAAGAAAGGTATAATGTTTAGTTATATTTAATCTCAACACTATGACACTAAGGTTAGTAATGAAACGCATCTTCATTTCTGTTACCGTGGATGTACTTGATGAAACAGTAATTTTTAGAAAATGTAATAAATTGCTGTCAAATCTGTTACTTCATAAAACAAATGAATATGGAATAATGAATCAACAACTGAGTTGCACTGTGAAGAGTTTAAAAAAAATGTTCTTAAGTTTTTGAAGAGTTATAACAATTGCCTAAAGACAAACGTTAAAGTTGTTCCACATCTCTAAAAGAGATCTGAGAAAGAGCAGAGAACAGGGAAAAAAATAAAGGGGTGAGAGGGAAGATAAGAGGAAAAAAGGGGAAAGAGAAAGGAAGAAAAGGAAAGTGAAATACAAGGTTTTATATAAGTAGTCATAATGTAATTTACAACACTTCCAGATTGGAATTGGCTTGATAGAGTTTCCCTAGTCATTGTAAGTCAGGCAATTAATATTAATCTGGCGAAGAGTGAAATACATTTAAGTAATTCTCAATTCATACACATGTTTATTCTTACTGTCATTACTATAAACTGTTTTAAATGTTGAATTATTAAATTTAATGATTATCCTAATGCAAAAATAGTTTATTTCTCTATCAAGTCAAACAGAAATGCTTAAATAGATGGTTATTGTTTGAATACTTCTTTTTTGATAAATACTCTCATACATAGTCATGGTCAAGTTATAAAATTCTTGACTTGGTAAGAATAATTGTGGTAATGAGAATGGGTTCTTTCTCAATCAATGTTTTACCAGTAAACCTTAAAATATACTTATTAAAATCAAATATTCTGTTACATCACTATATTGCTGTTCTCTTGTACAAATAAATTACAGAATTTCCATAGAATACATATTTTGGAGCCTCAAGTCGGGCAAATTTGTTCAAGTCTTTGGAAAGATGATTAATCTGACTAGATATTCTTACTCTGTCAGATTAGTAATGGATTTCATTACATGTCAGTTAATGGTTTTATTAAATTTTAACTCCTCTTTTAAAAATGTTTTTTTTCCTTTTACAGGCCTCAATTTAAATTCAAAACATATCACTTAATGGGAATTAGTAATTTGTCAACAAAATATAACTTCTCCAAAAAGGGTTTACAAGACTTAAATACTACAAGCACTTGCTATTATATCATTTTATCATTCTTAATCTTTGAGTAAATAAGATGGATTTGACCTTTCTTTCTTTGAATGTTAATGATTTAAACAACCCAAGGAAAAGGTTTAATTTACTAAAATAACTGAAATTAAATAAAGCTCAAGTAACTTTTTTTTATAAGAAACTCACTTTAAAGCAAATGATAGCTTTATTTGGAATCCAAATGAATACTTAAAATGATCAAATTCTTCATACACTAAAAAAACTAGAGGAGTCTTAACATTATGGAAAAAAATGCTATCTCCCCCCAAATCATTTACAATTATGAAGATAAAGAGGGCCTTCTATCAATTATAATAATAAAATTTAGTAACAGAATTTGGACATTAGTGAACGCCTATTGGTTTCCTGGAATTGTAGTTAAAACGATAAAAAAGCATTTAGAACTTATTAAAAACATTAAGGGTAGTTTGAATTTAGGCGGAGACTTTAACTGTTTACTAAGTGACTCAGAAACTTCTAATAAAAGACCTTTTCGTATTACCTCTATAGGAAAATATCTTAAAAAATGGACAGATAATTTAGTTATATGATTTATTTTATCTCAAAAATGATAATTCACTAGAATTTTCTCACTGTGACTTTAAGCATAAGACCCAGACTAGAACTGATAAAATGTTTCTATCTCAAGAACTAAAAACAAAAATATCATGCTTTACAATAATCCCGTGTCCTAGATCTGATCACAATGCACTCATTTTTAATCTCCAAACGGATTTTAAGAAACATCCTTCATTAAAAGAATTCCAGCTTATATCACTAAATTAAAGCAGTTTAAACCTTGGCTAGACTCAGAAATATTTTTTTTCTAGACACTAATTAACTAGCAAGGTAAATGTAGTAATCCTATGGGATTCCTTAAAAACTTATTTATACAGCAAAATTATTACATGGTTTAATAATAACACAAAAGAGTGGGAGTCTGAACTATCTAACATACAAAAACAAATTGCACTAATAAACAATGATAATACAAAAGTTTTATCGAATAAGAAAAAAGAAACTGAATCTTTAAATAAAAAATATGACATTTTAACTCTCAAAACCAATTTAGCCCTAGAAAAATTAAAATTAAACTCTTATTCTATTTCTCCAAAGTATATGCCCAATCTAGCACTGAGAGTAAAAAGACATTCCATTTAACATAATATTACAAGTATAGCTCATGAAGGTAGGAATAATAAAGTTTCTGACATAAGCGATATTCTGGATGCCTTCAAATATCATTTCTCAGAACAACACAAAAACAAAGATCCTCAACAGAGTATCTCAGATCATGATCTAGACTTTTCTAAATTAAAAAAACTTACCAGAGAACAATGTAATTCAAAAATGAATTTCCCTAAAGGAAATTAATGAAAAGATTAAAGAAAGCCAAAACAATAAATCACCAGGCACTGACAGTATTACTAATGAAATATATAAGCTTTTACCATCCTCAGCTATATCAGTTTTACATAAGGCTTTAAATGAATCGTACTTACAAGGCACAATTCCACCTTCATGCCGGTATTCATTAATTAGTCCTATACTAAAAGAAAAATATTCTCACTTATGTAGTTCATATAGACCAATCTATTTGATCAATAATGACTAAGTTTTTAATGTCCATTTTAGATAATAGAGTCAGGAAATCACTAACACACCTCATCACAGAAGATCAAACAGGATTTATTCATAATAGGCATACTCAAGATAACATCCAAAGAATTCTGACCATCACAGACATATTAAATAGGGATAATCAAGAAGCTCTTATAATCACCCTAGACAGTGAGAAAGCCTTTGACTCCCTGAACTAGAATTTTCTTTTTAAAATTCTTGAATCATATAAATTCCCTACCCAATTTATTAATTTTATAAGAAATATGTATAACAATAATTTAGCCTATGTTAAATTAGGACCATTTACATTTGAATCTATTAAAATTACTAGTAGTACCAAACAAGGTTGTCCAATGTCTCCAGTCTTACTTGCATTAGCAATAGAACCTTTTTCCTTGGAAATTCATTCTAACCCCAGAATTAAAGGCTTTAATATATATAATCAATTTGAATCTAAAATAATGCTATTTGCAGATGCTATCTTACTTACTTTAATGAACTCAGAAGAATCTTTACAAGAATTAGAATTACTAGTTAAAAAATTATATGATATCGCAGGGCTTAAAATCAGTACTTCTAAGTCCAATCACATAGTGTTAAATTAAAAAAAGTAATAACACTAAATCTACTAAGAGTGGAATAGCTGGAAAACAGGTATCTTCTTTAAAATATCCAGGGATTGTATTGTGTGATAATATAGAACTAACATAGTGAACATAGTAAAAACTCTTACAGAGAAATGGAACAAATTACTTTTACATTTTGAAGATCGGTTACAGTTAAATAAAATGATTTTACCAAAAATAAACTATATTGCTTTATCTATCCCTATATTACTAAGCAAGAAT
The DNA here is from genome assembly GCF_019279795.1 of Protopterus annectens. Lineage (NCBI taxonomy): Eukaryota > Metazoa > Chordata > Ceratodontiformes > Protopteridae > Protopterus > Protopterus annectens. The sequence continues at coordinate 562,384,756 of NC_056747.1, forward strand.
ATTTTAAAAGAAATAAACAGAATTCTTTTAAAATTCTCATGGTACCCAAAGAAAAATAGAATAGCTTTATCAAACCATATTAGACCCATGGGGACTGGCATAAATACATTTTCCTGACTTAGAATCCTACATTAAAGCTTCTAATCTCAGAACAATATTAAATTGGATTGATCCAAAATTTTCTTCAGCATGGAAATCCCTACATACAACCATTATCCAAAATGAAAATAAAGTAATAAAAAATTGACAACTAAATGATCTGAGCAATACATTTAGTATGAACTTTGTGTCAATCTACAATATAATGCTATTAAACCCACAAATCTAAATTATATAAATTATACTTACAATACTTTGTTTTGTTAATAACAATATTGATATTAAACTATGGATACAACTACTATACCCTTTTAAAATGATAAAATATCAATGCAGATATTCTTAGCAACTGGGAAGCGAAAAAAAATTACATGCTGGTATCGTTGTATAATAAACTTAGTTACTCTTGATGCAAAAAATTTAACTGAAACTTTTAATTTATCAGAGTCAGATTGGTTAACTCTTAACAGTATACTTCCATTTACTCAAGATCTATGCAGAACAATAAAGAACTCCCCCTTTACATCTGTACCTAAATTTATAATTCTTATACATGAAATACTACATGGAGAACTTTGGTGGAAAAGGTTAATCTCAAAACTCTATAAAGTCATAATTAACTACAAAACTATTCCTAATCAGAAATTTTGGGACTTTACCAGGGATTGCACATTATCCTTAACCTCTGAAAATAAAACCAATCTCCTACCTCCATTAAATTAACTTCTAATTTACAAATATGGAGAATTTTTTCCTGGAAATTTTTGCATAGAGCATTCTACAGTCCTAATAGAATTGCCAAATTTAACCTTTCTAAGGAGGTAATGTGTTGGAGATGCTCTCTAAAATGTAAGGCAGATTGGTCTCATATCTTTTATAAATGTTCTCGCATCAAAAAAGTTTGGGAAGACATTGGAAATTTCCTTCAAGCTATCTTTAATGATTCCCTTATATTATCAGAATCTTTAATTTTTTTGAATATAAATTATTCTATTACAATGAATAACAAAAATAAATATCTTCTTTGGACAATTTTGGCAGTAGCCAGAAACTGCATCACAAGAAGATGTATGTCACCCTCCATCCAAACTGTTGAAGACTTCACGACTCTACTGGACGAAGTAGCATCAACGGAAATTAAAGTAAAAGAACTAAGAATTTCTCCCAGAAAATGGACTAATAATCCTTGGAAGAAAGTTTTCTCCCTTATTAAGACAATGAATCCATCTAACTAATCAATCTAGAAGCAAGAACTATAGAATATTGTACAACCCTTTTTTTGGTTTTTGTTTATATTTTGCTATTCCCATCTTTTCTTGACTGAGGCCTCTGTAAATTTTGTACATAGTTTATAACTATTTGTCATTTAAATTGTAAATTATTCTGTTTTCTAAATTGTTATTGGAAAATCAAATAAAAAATTTTGAGTAAAAACAACATCAGATTATGCATTTTGAAATGACAATTCAAATATTTAAGGCAACATAAACTTAGAGATGTGGAATGACAGTAGAAATAAGTAAAGGTTTGCATCATTAAATGGCTTAAGAAAAATATGTTGGCATGACTGCCTGTACACTGAGAGAGGATGTTGGATGAAAGCATCCATTTCATAGCTTCCCAGGTTGTTACTAGGCTAACTACTTGGGGGGAGGCTTTCTAAGCTTAGCCAAGTTTTTCTGAAAGAATAATGACATCCTATATCCAAACAGGACACCGAGGGCCAGACATTTATAAGATACCTCTGACCATAAGGGGATATCGGTGCCAGGCTTGGTGTAAATTTCATATTCCCCATCTACTGGTCTATGTTGCTCTTAAATTGGATAACAAACAAATGTAGCTTCAAATGGATGGAAGCCTGTTCTATAGGGGCAGTCTCTGGGGATATGCATCTGCCTCTCTTCAGGTTCCTAAACCTTGTATTTCTGGTACTGTTTGACTTGCAAATATAAGAGCATTTCTAAGTGTGGGGATTGGGGATGCCTTGTAAATCAGACATATATCACCCCTCAGCAATCTACAAGAGACTGACCAGAGGGAAAGGGCTTTAAGGCACTCTGGTTAAGACAGTTTTTTTTTTACACCTTTTCATGTACAGAACCTCTGAGGTCTCTCCAGTTGTTGCATACGCCTGGTCAGGTACATACTGAAGGGAGCACTGTACTCTAAAACTGGTCTGATAAAAGCAGAATACTGTAGGATAATGACCTCTTTGGACCTAGATGGAATGCCCTTACTTACAAGTCGCACAATATAAAAGGATTTCCTCATCACTGTGGCAACATGGTTAAAGGTAAGATCCTTGATCGCTGGGTCTACTTTTAGGGGAGTACTATCAACATGACAATTACTAGGGATGGTTGACTCCCAAAGGGAACAATTATGCACTTCTTAGCACTGTGTTTAAGACCATGGCTTTGACAAAGACAGGTTAAAAGTAAGCAACAAAACAGGAAGCAAAATATAACACTAGGAAATGAACAGAACAATACTGAGTATATTTATCATGATTATGCACATTACAAAATCTTTGATAAGACATATCAACACGCTCCTATATTTTAGGTAGGTGAAGTGAATGGTAGAAGCAAAATGAGCATAACATCTTTTTTAATGCAAAATGAGCTGCCATCCTCTGCTCAAGATGGGTGAGTCAGTGTCAGCTGCTCAGTCACATCTCCCCCCAGCCCTGTCCTTCCAGCTGTGCTACTAACTAAACCCAGAGTGCATCTGGAGAGCAGTCACTACTTCATGTCTCTATGCCATGGGGCCATCAGCTTATCTTATATTTCATAAGGAAATTCCAGTGCTAGATGGACATAAAACCTAGAAATGCAATATCACCAAATCAGGATGAAAAGTTGCTATTTGTTTTTTGTTTATGAGTTGTATAACTGCTGACTGAGAAGGTTGTTTCAAATAATTAATTTGGTTCTTTGAAGATTGTCTATATGTTCCTTTTTCTACCTGTGATGGCTCAAGATTAGTAAAAATTTTCAAAAAAAGAACATACCTTGGGATGCTTTAGTCAGAATGACATTTGACTCCTCTGGGATTGTAGAGAACATCAGCCTTCTTAGAAGAAAAAATCAGACTCAAACTTTTAGGACATGTAAATTACGTTCAAGACACGTACCATGGGAAGAATGACTGAAGAATTTTCATTCTCTCTCCCCAAAAAAATACCATGGGAAGAATGACTGAAGAATTTTCATTCTCTCTCCCCCAAAAAATACCATGGGAAGAATGACTGAATAATTTTCACCCCCCCCCCAAAAAAAATTTGATGAATTTTCAGACAAAGTAACAGAATAGAATATCACCAGTTTGAGCATGTGTACAAAGAATGGGCAATCTTTAAGGGAGGCTCCATTTTCTTTGTCAATGCCACAAACAAGAAACCCTACATACTCAAAATCCCCTTCCTGAATGGTGTCTTCAAAACCAGCAGAGTGTAGCCTACAGTCATCTGATTTAAGAAGACAAACAACACGCAAGTGTTGGGTCTCCTCTGCCTACATACCAGGCTTCGACAGGTCTGTGTGGGATCTTCTGCTGGCATCAAATCATGGTCTTTAGAATGCATTTCTGCATCTAAGGAGATGCATTTCCCCACAACTCAACAACACAGTTCAGGCATAAACTGAAACAGCACCTCCAAGACAAAAGCAAGGGCCACCATTATAGGGATGAAGACTAATTAATAATCCAATACAATACACCCTGATAAAAAATATCTTCTAAATAAACAACTGTTGTTGTTAAACAACCAACACTAAATATTCACACTCCTACTGATCTACAATTGTCTCTTTCCTTTCATTTCTGGAAACTAATTTCCACAACTCTTCTCAGATGCATCATATGTGTTTACTAGGCTAACTACCACAAGGGCTTTTTTAAGCCTAGCCATGCATCCCAAATCTCTGACAAGTTCTGATATTCCTGATGAGGGTAAGTAGGGGTTTGGGAGAGGAAACACTTACAGGCATGGGCCTGGCACATGAACCATTTACAGGTTGCCTGTGTCCATTAGAGACACAGGTGCCAAACAAAGGATGAATTTCCTGACCCCCATCCAATTGTCCAATTGCACCTGAATTGGGTTAGGTAGGAACTCTGCTTCACCTGGATGGGCAGCCTACTCCAAAGAAGGGGTAGTCTCTGGGATACACACCAGTCTCTCCAACATGCCCTATTTATATCACAGGCATGGTTTTAAGTCTTTAGAATGGGCAATTGTGGTGGTGTTTGTTTTGTGGATATGCAGGAGATGCAACAAAGTGGGGTCTGACAATATCCTGCATTCCAGGAATAGATCTCCCCCTCAAAAGCCTGTAGGAGACGGAGTACAGGGATAGGACCTTGAGGCAGTCTGCATAGGACATTTTACTTGCGTTCTATATTCTTTTAGTGAGGAACCTTTGTAGACGGTCCAGTTGTTGGATATGCCTGGTTAGGTACATACCAAACAGGGAAATGTACTCAATAAGTCTGATGAATGCCAAATACAGTGGAACAATGAATTCCTTGGACTTAGATGCCATACCTTTGTTTATAGATTGTGCAACATAGAATGATTTCCTCACTACTATAGACATGTGATGGTCAAAGGCTCGATTACTGTGTGTGTTCCTAAGTCCCTGACTACTGGGTCAACTCTAAGGGGTGTACTGTCAATACGATAGTTACCAGGGGTGAATGACTTCCCAAAGGATACCATTATGCATTTCTTGGCATTTAGTTTTAGTCCGTGGCTCTGACATCAGTTGTTTCTTTGTGTCAGGCCCTCCTGGAGAACATTTGTGTCAGTGTGAGATTCAATGACAGCTCCTAATTTGCAATCATCTGCAACTTAGTCAGCCAGAGACCACTGACACTGGCCTTGATTTCAGAGAAGTAAATGCCAAAAAGCAGTGGTCCAAGGACTGACCCTGAGGGACTCTACTTGTGACTGGCCTCTGTGTAGAGGTAGATTCCCCAATTCTAACTTCCAGAGTCCTGTCTGTAAGCCAGTTGGCTATCCACCAGGTGACATACAAGTTTGTACCTAACCTCTTGAATTTGTCAATAATGCCAAAGTGGGTTATTGTGTCAAATGCCTTAGCCAGGTCAAGGAAAGCAGTGTGAACCATTTTTCCCTCATCCATTGCTTTGGTGACCTTCTCAAAGAAGTCCACCAGGTTGAGTAGGCATGATCTGCCCTTGACGAAACCAAAGTGGGTTGGGTCCAGTGTCTGAAGGTTTACTATATCTCTATTCATCATTACATGATACTTCTTTCCATGGCTTTACATATAAGACTAGTGAGACTTGTGGGTCTGTAGTTTCCAGAGTCTGTAGATGGCCCACTTTTGTGCAGTGGGATGACTGTTGCTGTTCTCCATTCGTGAGGCACAAAGCCTGTTTGGAGGCTACAGTTAAATAGCAATTCCAGAGGCCCTGTAGATCTCTCCTTCCAAATCCTTTCTTACATACCTTCTTGGTTATGAAAGCCCTGGAAGTTGATTACTGTAACTACTTACTCTAATAAACACATTATTAAATATAATTTTTAACAAGAGTAGCAGCCTGTGCAATTAGGTCCTTAAAGCTAAAGCCTTTCTGCACCTTGCTCAAATAGTTGCCAACAACAGAGTGATTAGATTGAGTTAACTGCAGTCCTAAACTCATGCAGCAGCAACTAAACATGTAAGGATGAAGGCAGGCTGTAAGAATTCTTTAAAAAAATCTTTCAACTACATTTTTAAACCAATAACGGTGAACACATTACTTCTGACATGATTAGCATCTCTCTCAAACCAGTGCAGTGAAGTCTAACATTTTGAATGACTTGGTAATAAGCAGTTACATTTGACTCAGAATGACAGTGCCAAAGTTATATCAAGTCTTGTATTTCTACTAAGACACAATGAAAGAATCCTCATATGGCTACTTCTAAATAAGGTTAAACTGATGATCCCAGAATACAGAGAGAAATATAGCAACAAAAGCATACCAGATGTTTCTACAATGTTTTTCAGTGAAAACATAACTGCACTGTCTAGGTCTGACTATACCAATAGCTACACTTCTTGAATTAATAGAGAATCTGACAGGGTAATTAATACATGCTGTTTACAGTCAGACACTCTTTCAAACCGAAGCTCAACAGGAGCACTAGCATGAAAAGTTGCAAAAATGTTACTGTAACATCCAACGCATTTGTATTCTTGTCTAACTCTTCAAGAAGAGGCACACAACAATTCTGAGTTATCAGGTCTTGACACTGAAATAAAGGGAAACTATATAGTAAAGATAAACAAACTCTGAAAATAAAATTACTAACTCCTTTCTGCAAACACACAAATATTTGAAGAAAAAAAGATTAAAATGAAAAATAACCTCTAATACTTTTCTACATGAATGTGAAAATCTTATTGTGTGCACACAAGACAAGCACTTCCCTACATCAAGAAAGACAACAGGAGAACCTAAAACAAGTTAATAGGAGTGTGGTTATACAACAAAGGCAAGCTTCTCAACAGCTTTCTTCATTATACTTTACTTAAGTTTCCCCTACCTTCTGTCGGTACCCAAAGCTTGAACCAGATTAAATAACGAAGTCAAAGCTTCAGTTCAACACATTTTGCAAAAAAACACCCTTTGCCAGGGGAAAAGCCCTTTACCCAAATCCCCCACATCCCTTATTTACAGATATCAATTCTGCAGTCACACAACTGCGGACTCTTGTTAGAGCTGGCAGCTAGAGAAACTGCAGATGGGTCAGCTAACAATGCAATAGAGAGAGTTGTAAGATCAGAGTACACATTGTATTTCCTGAAAACCTTTTTAAGAAGTGGTTTACTAGCCAAAGGGGGTTTGAGTGCATTTCTATAGACATCTTCTAAGGTCAGTAACAGAGGAGGAACAGTCAAAACATTTGGAATCTCATCCTCAATAAGACCATAAACTCTGCCAGTCTCAGGCACAGCTCCAGACTGATTCCAGTCAAACACATCTCTAAACCTAGCTACCATCTGTGGAAAGATGATAGGTTTTTAAACCTGTTCATCTTCTGAAGAATCGGACTGGATGGACTCAGAGTGCATCAGTCCTCCCATCAAAATCTGGGGCCCTACACTGACCTCTAGAGAAGACAGCCCCAAAATCATTCCACATAGGAGCACAGTCTCTGAAACTAGCTGACTGTAAAACACTCTTAGCTAAGGAAACCACATCAGTCATATACATGGCAATAATCTTATAGCCTATTTTGTGGTGAAGTCTCAGTTTCTTCCTACTGTAAATTACACCACAGGGTAAAATATCTGGAGACAGAGTATTAAGTCTGACATGGGGCCTCTCGGCAAGACCTCTCCTGCACCTAAATGGTTTGGCTCTCCTGTACCTGAACCAGGCAGTGAAGCAGTCCCAGAGGATGAATCTGATTCCCCGTACCACATTGGGCTACAGGCTCACACTACAGGATGACTAGAGAAAAAAGTACATAGTCTGCAGGCCAGCAGGCAATGGCAGATTCACAAACTAACCATGCACACACTTTTGTTGATTTAGTTTTTCTTTTTAGGTGCAACTGGATTTAATGGAGAGGCAGCCATATCACAATCCATCAAGTCAAGGGAAAAAACACTACCAGGTAGAATAATACACAGGCACTATTAAGGGACGACTAAGGGTAGCAATAATATAAAACATTTTCCCACACAGTAGAAAGGGCTGGACTGCATAAAACACAGCATAAACAGTTTAAATTGCGTTAAGCCTTCTTCTACAGCACACACAGTGTAGAAAACAGCAGCAGACATAGTCACAGTATCAAGTAAAACTCACTTGTCCAAACAGTTATAAAAATCAAATGTCTGGCCTTAAATCAAATGGAAACCCTTTAAATCAGCATAAATAAACATTTAATTACAGATTCTCATCAAAAATGGAAAAAATATCAATAGAAAATTCAAATTGAGCATTCTACAGTAAAATCACAATTTAACGATAAAAACTGTTATAGCAGTGTTAAATCTAGAAACTATAGAAACAAAAAAGTGGAAAAAAATTATATTTTCCTGGCAAAACTTCAAAATAAAGCAGAGAAAAAACAGAAACAAGAAGCCTAGTGTTCAACTGACACCACAATCTTCAGTTTCTCAGTACAAGTCATAGAACATTTTAGAAAAAAAACACATTACTGCTTACAAAGGAATATTATTATCATGCAAACAACTCAGCAGTAAGCAAGAATTCTCAGAGGAATTAACAGCAGTAGTAAATAGCAAGAATATTAAAATAAACACATACATATGTAAATACACATACCTATATTGTATATGTGTGTGTGTACCTATATGTGCATACACACATACATATATAGATTATACACTCCTCCCAGTCTCCGTTGGGGTTCCTCAGGGTTCCATCTTTGGCCCTCTCCTTCACAAATAGTATAAACACTGCCACTTAATCTCCTTCTATCATTCAATATGCTGACAATGCTACTCTTATTTGCTCTGCTCCCATACCCCAGGAACTCCAAGATAAACTGCAAAAGTAATTTATAGATATTGAAAATTACCTAAATGAACTTCAACTCATCTTAAACCCAAACAAAACAAAATTAATGTTCTTCTCCAACAGGAAAGCCAAAGCAAAACTACCTCCTCTGTCCATATACTCCACTGATGGCACTAGAAAAGAAACAGGTAACCAAACAAAACTACTTGGTGTCACAATAGACAACAAACTAATATTTCATAAACACATCACTCACAAATAAGAAAGTTAGCATCAAACTTGTTGTACTATATAGGGCAAAACTTTACCTTACTCAAAATGCCAGACTAGCCACAGCCAGAACCCACCTGTCTACTCTCCTCTACTGTTTTCAACTTTTCACTAACCTGCGTATGTCTAATTTACATCTACTTGATTCCTGCTATAACAAAATAGCAAAATTTGCTGCTAATATACCCAACAGGACCCATCACTGACTTGAATTTCCTAATCTGTTATCGCTCAATCAGCTCACCATTACCCACTCCATTATTCACAAACCTGAAAACTGCCCTGCACTGTCCAACCTAGTGCAACTAAATACCAACCTCAGGACCCTTCAATCATCTGATAAACTTCTACTCAATGTAACAAAGTCCCATAATTACTTTGATGACTCTCTTCTCCTTCAAAGTAGCCAAACAGTGGAACCTTTTACCCCAGAATATCTTAAAAAACCAGACCATCATAGTTTCAAACAACTCTTAAAGGAATACCTTACTCAACAATGACTATGTTCCTGTAATACTTCTGGCTAGTTCCTAATGCCATCAATCAAATGTTTTCTTTTCTGCTGTCTTCTTATATTACTTCTACAAAATGAAAATACCACAATTGTTTTTATATATTGAATGAGTTTCATATTACTGTCTGTAGTAAGGCTTAAGAAATGTAATGTTTTTCTGTTTTACATTCCTTTTTTGTAAATTGTGATTGTTGGGAACTGTCACACCTTCTTTATATTGTTTGTAAATATTTTTAAAAATATTTATCTTTTTTGTACTATTGTTATGGAGTTTTTCTCCCTGGGTCTCCACTGAAAACAGGCTACTTGCCCAGCCGGACTCGACCCAATTAACAAATGTAAAATAATATATATATATATATATATATATATATATATATATATATATATATATATATACACACAAATATACATACACACACACACACATATATATATATATATATATATATATATATATATATATATATGCATACACTTATAGTGGCACCTAAAGTTCTTAACCCACCTGACAATACACCTGCACTTAAAAACATTATTAACCCCTAGAACAATCTCAGACCTTTTCACTCTTCCAATAGATTACTAGTTCAAACTGTCAAAACTAAATAATTCAGCTGGTGTCTCTCTGCCAACTCTGTAGGTAGAACTTTGGACTATCCCCCCACTGACATCACCCACCCTGAGTCAATTTAAGAAAAGACTGTAACAGTATTTGAAACTAAACTGACTATGTCCTTGTACCAAGCTTGACTAGTTCTCTCCATATGATGGTGTCCAATACCTTTATTGCAATTCAGATGTGTCACAAATTCTAGGTCTTTTACCTTGTGAATTCTTAAACTTTGGAAAGTGTATAACTTGCCTATATAAAGAGTCTGTAAAGTGTTTAACATGAACCATGTAATCTCTGTTTGTACCTTGGAGCTTTTCTCCCCGGGCCTCCGCTGAAAATTGACATGTATCCAGTCGGACTATCCCAGTCAATAAAAATGTAAAATAAATAAAATTAAATTAATATATATATATATATATATATATATATATATATATATATATATATATAAGTCACGAACAATAAATCAAACATCGATAGATACACACATATAAAGACAGAAAAAAAATCAAAAGTATATAATAAAGAGGAAGAAAAATTCCCAAAGGGATCATCTGAGATTGGGAGCTGTAATCTACCAATGCATGCATGCTGTTGAGGAGATTCAGCTGTGAGAGTCCAACAGATGGCAGTAAAAGACCAGATAAGTGACTTTCTGTGACAGGGATAGGCATCCACTGATGGGAATGGTGTTGGCCAATCCCGTCACAGAAAATCAGAGGAAGGGAATGTGAGCTCAAGAATGCTGCCGGTGTGAGTCTGTGCAGTGACTGAAATCTTATGCCACTGAAGGAGTGTGAATGATGAACAACCTGAAAGGAGGGACTTGTATCCAGTGCCAATTGTTTCCCTAATGAAACACCTTTAAAACCCATGAATCTGTCACAGTCTGCTGCCCAATGGGAATGAACACAGCCAGTTGTTAGAATAGGTTTTCAGAGATTAAGGCGAGAGGACAAGTGTAAGAAAGGAGGTATGCTTGCACAGCAGTCAAAGCTGAATACTGTTCCTTTATTGGAAAGGTTTCTGGTATATTTTCCCTTCCTGACATTTCTACTTGTTTCTTATTTATGAAAGGGGATCTTGGAGATTTAAAAGGGCGGACCCCAAGAAATATTAGACACACACTCAACTAATTTTATTCTTTTATCAAGTTGTTGGCTGACTTGAGTAGCAGATGGCCCAAATAAAGCCTTTTTCTCTAAAGTTGAATTAAAAAAATAAATAAATCAGCCTTCTTTTCAACAGACATCTTTTTTAATTCATACCCAAGCACAGCATCCTCAAACAGCAGCAAAAGCAGAGGTCTGAGGCACAGTATCTGCACAATTAAACAAAGCCCATAAGACGTGTTGAGATCATTGAGCCACGTCAAAAACCAAAAAAGTTGAAACATTCATTCTCTTCAGGGGAAAGGGTGGTAATGACATCACTCAAAGTGTCTATGCAAAAAAGGACAAATTCCCATATATGGAACTGTTAGAAAAGAACTGTATATGCCAATGTGGAAGAATCAAAAAATCTTATAGCCTATTTGTCCCAAAGCCTTCCCAGAGAAAGGCCTGGATATCAATAGCCTTTCTGCTAATAAGGGGTAAGAAGACAGACTCAGTCTTGTTACAGGCAGTAGTACAACATACGTCTTCTATTAGGCTGGCATTAGAGAAGGAAAAGAAGAATGAGGCAAATCTATTTATAACACAATGTAAAATCTCCTCCTTTGTTCCTATAAGAATATCTCATCCACTCTGCTAACAATTTGAGAAAGGAAACTGCCTCCTAAAAAGGTTCTGAGGGCTAGTTTTCTTCATTATCGGATAATTTGGCTTGAGAATCTGTAGGAGGTGCAGTTCCTTCTCTGTGTATATCAGACTCACCTGGCTTGTCATCCTCAGGTAAATTTCTTTTTTGAACTGACAGGCTGAATGGTATGTACCAGGATTTACCGACTGTAACAGTTTCTCAGCTAAGTTAAGAAGATTAATTCTCCTATTAAATACCATGCCTTCAGGTAAACAATTTGACATTTGTTTACTGGGATAGTCTGACTGGGTCAGAAAGATCCCATTTTCAGCAGAGGCTTGTTTTATTCTTAATACATGTCATCTGCAATAGCCTACGAGAAGAGTCTGTGACCCATCAAGAAGTCTCATCCCGCAGCACATCCTGTGGAATTCTGTCCTAGAATCAAATGTTCTCTCATGCCTGGTCTAAGACACTGAACAAACGAGGACGTGGATGTTCCCTGGATCATGGTGGCCAAAAGGACTACACCAGAGGATACCGGATAGCGTAGTGAGTGGTTTGAGGAACAACCAATAGCCAACTTCAGGTTTACAACTAACAGCTGCGGCAGGCAGACAGGGTCTGTGTACTTGGCAAGGGCTCTCAAGCAAGTTATTTTTTCTTTTTAGGTTCTGCAGAGGTTGGGTCCGCAAGAGTATGTTAAGTATATATGCTGTGACCCAGGAGGATGTGTTGGATGTGGCTAGTGCTGCTGGAATGACACAGTCACATGCTAAGTTGTCAAAAGCAGCACACTTATCCCATTGTACAAATTCCCCCAAAACATACTAATGCACTAACAGTACATAAAATCCTGTCAGAATGCCCATAAAATTAAAAATGGTCTGACAGAAACAAATGGCAGGCAAGTTGTCACAGCATAACAAGCACTACATGCCCGGTAAATAAAAAGCAGTAGAGTGATTTTTAGTCAGAAATCTGTTTGAATTAAAATTCAGCTGACAGAAATAAATGCCAGATAAGTTGTCATAGTATGAACACAAGCACTGTATGCCCTGTTGTCATGTTTAAACATTTATAAATAAGAAAAATTTAAATAAGTACCGCGCACTAGCTGAAGCTAAAAATAATGGTCCAAGCTTTAGATACCCTTCTTATTTTGCATGACAGTGACTACAGATAACACCACCTCATTTGGTTGGTTGCACTACATTAACACTACAAGATATACTAATTTTTCTCATACAATTCCAAAAAAAAGTTCATAGCTTTATAAGTGGATTTAATATTAACGGACTTAAATGTTAAAATGAAATTTAATTCCTTTAGTCCTAAGATTAGGTAGCTACATGTAGCTCTTACCACCTATGATTTTCAAGAAAATGTATGCTACAGTTTAAGGGTAGGAAGAAAAGCACTGAGCTAATAAATGAAGTCTTAGGGCAACCATGGTTATCTCATTTATTAAATGAAGTATTACTTTATTAAATGAAATGTGAGCTCATCTTGGAATTAACTGAAGTACCACATTTTGATGAGCTCAGCAAATTTAACATTTCAGATGTTACGTTATAAAACTGAATGCAAACCAGCTGCTTGTTTCAAGGTTCATGCTAAATCCAGAGCCTACAGCACTTGTTTAATGCAATGCATTGATGAGGTACCTTTGCTAGTCTGGGCACGCATGCAGCTGAGGTCTTGGAATATATACCTCTAGAGCTTGTGGCAGCATCCAAGAAGGAAAGCTGAATGTAATGGAATGTGTAAATTTTCATCATAGTAAAAGAGACAGACAGAATGCATTCTGTAATGAACGGAAACAGATTTTTAAGCTATTTCATTTTCCACTTCCAAAGTGCAATCTTTTTGAAGTAGTTGCTATCTGCTTGTTTTTGTGAGCTGTCAAATGTACGTTTGTTTCTTAAATAGATCATTATTAGACTACTGAGCATTTAGAACCAACACATGAACAAGTGTGTTTGCTGGCAAGGTAACTGGCTCATTAAAGTTCACTGACCGCTCAAATGTATGTAATGGCCTCAAGCATCCATTTTGCTTCACATCTATGAGGGTGCTTTTCTAGGGGAGTCAGTTCCACTGATCGGTTATGTGCTCTGCTGTCCTTATGTTTGCTGACAAGAGGAGACACGCACTGGTAAATCAAACTGGCCATTTTCAGTCAATACCTCAAGTGATGCCCTATTATGCATGTTATTCGGACAGTCCATGTCATTATGCAGTCTAATATAACACAACCCATGCCACCCACTGCTTCCTGCTCCTCATCATGTGTGCCTTTGTTTTGATCTTTAATTTTAAGCTTTAGGAGCAACTTACTGAAACCCTAAAGTAGGAGATGTCCATAGTACTAAGGTTGTTGCATCCCCAGTGGGCTGTAAATATTAAAAAGTGACAAATACGGAAAGGAAAAGCAAAGCCTAGTTTCTGTGACTACCATAAGAAAAAAAAACTGCAGTAAAAGTAAAAAACATACAATCAATTCCACTTGTCTTCATCCTGCATTTTAGACAGAAATACATTCCGGATGCCTGCACAAGAACACTGGGGCACAATTTCTTTTCCTGGTCTGCAGCCCTAAATTATTCAGTTAACTGAAGGACAACTGCATTCTGCTACTATAATTCTGAATGCCACTTTAAATGCAAAGAACACAAAGAAATTATTAAAATCTGGATGATATTCCAAGTCGTTTCTTTCAAAAAATCTTGGTTCACAGATTATTTCAAACTGTATAGCACACACCACTAGCAATATCCAGTTTATTTCATCTATCTAGCCATTCAAATACAGAAAGTCATCAGATGTTTCCTCAGTCATAAATGAATTAAAACTTTTCAAAAAAGTGTAATTCACTTGTTGTCCTTCAGTAACAAAGAATTACAGGTCATTCAATGCTGTAACAACTTTGTTATAGTTCCCACTGCAGTATTTTCTTGGTAAGTACCAGAAAAAAAAGCAGAAACTCCATTTAAGTGCATTTTAGTTGCATGCAGAATGTTGTAATTTCCTGAAGGTGTGGATACAATAAGAATATACTGTATACACAAAAAGTGATCACTCATCATTTCTCTAAACACTGCTTTTTAAACTAATGCAACAGAACAAATAAAACTTAAAATCAACACTGCTGAGCCACTGGCCTATCTCAAAAGTTTATAATGTTTAGCATTTTCATCTTCTAGATTCAAGACTTCAGAACATTTTTAAGAAGGCCAAAACACATTTGATTCAGAATTCAATTAATTATTTTGAAAGATGGAGCAGAGAGTAATACTGATCTGAATAAGTTAAAACTGAAGACTAAACTAGAAAAACTGCCGAAAGGATAGTGATTACAGAATAAGAGCTGCCAATGCAGTAATCTAATGGGTTTGAGAGACAGAAGAAAAAGTGGTATAAGAGAATTCACATTTTTAAAAAGTAGAAGCATAACACCACCATTGTACAATGTGAGAGAAAAAAAGACTAGTGAATACCAGAAGGACTTCAAACTACTAGCACCAGTAACTAAAAACCCATTTATCACATGGCTGAAAGAGACCTTCATGTAAGAAAGACGTCACATTGGGTCTCCCTGAAGAGGCCTATAGCAGGACCAAACAGGACAACAAAAAATTAAAGAACAAATTACCTGCCCCTCTACAATAGCCACATCAACCAAACTAGGCTGTTAATCATGCCAATCAATAAATACCAGGGATATATAGAAATAGCAAAAAATTCTACTGCTAACAAAGTGTGCTCCTTAGTGCTACTAAAAATATTCTTAATTTATGAACTCCTATTATCAAAAATATTTTGAAAGCCTATCTTAAAAGCATATTCCTCATCTAAAACACATCTGAGACACTATTAAGATGCCTTATTAGACTATAACTCCTATAAGTAACACCTGCAGCAAACTACAATAAGTATTTCCATTAAGCCAAAAACATGCATCCGTGTAAGAAATATGTTCACTTTTTTTTCTATCTGCAGTACACTTTTATTTATATAGGGTGAGTATCATTGGAAATTCAACGGCCCATATAATAAACTATGCTGCATCCTACATGTACACAGATTTAATACATAGTTCTAATGAATACTTTTAACAAATATCATTAATGTTAATTATACAATGACCCTCCCCCATTAATATTCCAAAACGTGCATGCTGATTATCCAGCGTACTCGTTGTAAATCCCACAATATACCAACGGAAAAAGGTTGGTCGCCAGGACTTCTTCCATTGGTATTAAGTGCTAAAAACATTTTTTTAACAAATAAATAAATAAAAAAAACGGAGCAACGGAGACTTTCTTTTCTCCGTTGCTTCTGTTTCAAAGTACTGATGTACTGGGTATGCGTGGGACGGAAGTCCCATATGCATGCTCAGTACATCAAAACAAGGAATCATTGTACCACAAGCAGCGGAAGAACAGTAATGCGCCATTATACAAAGACATTATTTAAGAAAAGTAAGTATTTTTTCTTAAATAATGTCATTGTATAACATCAATAACAGACTCTGTGGTGGGGTATAGTGAAATTTACCCATGGTTGGCTTTATTTAATCACACCAACCATGTGTAAATCTTCAATATACCACACTTGTTGGTTATTGCTTAAAGAGAACCCTATTCAAAAACTGAAAAAAAAATTTCAGCACATCTTAAACTTTTCTGCATTACTAATGTCTCTGTATTAAAGTAAGTGGGTATTACTATTTTCTAATTTGTTATACCCCTAAATGGCCTAAAAGAGGGCTTCCATGGGTAGTATGATTTCATTTTGCAGTCAATGCCTTTGCCTCTCGTATGCCATTTTTGAGGAACAGAGAAAAATCCCTAGGATGACAGATTCATTTACTGTGGTTTTCTTTCTCAACAGCTTACAACATTGCTGTGACTGCCTACTTTTCATTGTCAGCATCAATCTGCACTTTAAAATTACTTTGCTTCCTTTGATTCATTACTGACCATCTCTGATACCGTAATTTTAAAAAAATATCTGAATGATAATGTAGTTGAGTTAACTGTTCTTTTTCAAAGTAGCAACTCTAGTTGAGTTACATTCACAGTTTTAATATTGTAGCTAGAATTAGAGCCTTTCATGTTTAGCTTCCCTACAAAAATCATTGACTTGCCTCAGCAAAACACTGCATACAATGCAAAATGCTGTAACAAAACACCAGAACAAACATGCACTTTTACTGAAAATAAAGTGTAGAAAAATGCAAAATCACATTTTTTACAATAAATAAATACATGCATACATAAGATAAATGGCTATATATATATATATATATATATATATCTACGGATTTACTTTATAGCTTCGAAATACTGATGAAACACAGAAAACTCAGAAGCGTGAAATTTAAAATCTTGCACACCGGAGATTTTGAATTTCGCACTACTACTCACAGCCGGCCTTAGGCATAGGCCAACTAGGCGGTCTAGCAGGGGCACTTTTTCAGTGTTTATTTAATGTAGGTAGACCAGGATAGGGGCAATGGGTGGTGTGGTGGGGGGTGCCATGGAGCCCTTTTGCCTAGGGCACCAGTTGACCTAAGGCCACTCTTGCTACTACTGCACACACACACACACACACACACACAAAACACAAGCTCTCTACTACATAAAAGCAAGGGGCAAGCCCCCCTGCACCCCCCACGTGGGGGCTGCACCCCCTACACCCCCCTATTCAAATATTCTAACTCCGAGGTCGCACTACACACAAACACACCACCACACAAGCTACATTCTGCTCGCACACACACATCACAGCAACAAAACACACACCACAGCCCCTACCCAAAACCCTTAACACACACACTTAACCACAGCGGAACCTCAGAAGCGTGAAATTCAAAACCTCTGGTATTCGAGGTTTTGAAATTCGCGTTTCTGGGCTTTCGCACTTTTCAGGATTCTACTTTATGGGCTCGAAATACTGAATTTCGACATTTCACTATTTTGAGCTTCAAAAGTGAATATATATATATATATATATATATATATATATATATATATATATTTTTTTTTCTTTGTGGCAAAGTGTACAAAAATCCCAAACCATATTTTTACAAAAAAAAAATTATTTTTGTGGCACTCACGGTTTGATTAAAGAGAAAGGCAACTAATTTGTAATAAGAAAAAAAAAGTATAACTTGTTTTCTTGTTCATTTTCAACTCAAAACTAAGCTTGAAAGCCTTGCTTTTGTTCAGACTCCAGGTCACACTATTTATCTGAGGTGTGATGCTGGCAATCTGTGACTGATCAAGCTCATCTAAATGCCAGTGTTTAAGCACCATTGTTTTTTTAGTGGCTCTGCAGCCGAAATAAAGTGGCCTAACCTAATTACTCTGCTATTCTTAGTAGCCTTCATGGTCTAACAGATGATGAGAAATGCATGAAAGAAAAGCAAACAAAAGCAGGTTCAAATAAACTGAATTACTAAATTATCCTTTTTTCTGTATGTGGCATGTTTAGTGTTGGATTACAGGGAAGGAAAATCAATTTTTGGGAAGAAAAACGTGACATTTGGGTGGAGTTCCCCTTTAATTACATGATTCCCTGCTATGCAAAGTTTTAATATCTTCTTTATGTTATGTGATTTTTCTAGTTTCTCCAGTTTCATCCTACATCTCAAAGACATAACAATAGTTGAACCACAGATGCTCTAAACTCCACGTAGGTGTGTGTGTGCATGTTCCATGTCAGCATGCTCACAATTGTGTGATAGGTGTGTGTTAATTTTGTGGTAGGCTGGAGTGCCACCCAGAATTGTCTCTGTGCTTTGTACCAGTCGCTTAATGAGATATGCATCCTCACCCCCCCCCCCCCCGAACCTTGAGCAAGATAAAGTGGTTATCAAAATATGAATAAATGATCCCATAAAGAAAGGCAAGCTTGCAACATTATGACTTTTTCAAAGCGGCTCACAACACAGATCAAGTTTAATCAGATTCCACAAATATAGTAATGTTTGAATTCCTCAGTGCCTCAGTAGAATTTTGGGTTATCTGCCAAGGTAACCAAGTACTGGCCAGCTTTTCAAAGCTCAGACTCCCCACCTCTCTCTCTCTCTCTCTCTCTCTGTGACAGCTGACTAGCTGAGTATATATAGAGAGGGAAGCCCTTCAGTTGACACAGGAAGTGAGTGTTCAGACTTTTTCACTTCTACAACGAGAAGTACCTGAAGCCAGAATCATCTAGAGAGAGTAAATTTGCAGCCAATCATAGTACCACATAAAAACCATATCCAGCAACAAGTCAGTGATTTTGGGAGGGAAGTTGAAACCCACCTTAACTATGCACATTCTGGGGAATGGCAGATGGGTGCTGCCATTGAAGCAGTGAGGAATTCGAACATCTACTGTTACAGTAAGTAAGGAAGACTTACAGAACTGTAGAATGTTCATCATTCCCACCGTCTCAGATGCATTTTGGGTAGATTCCCAAAGCTTACCATACTTGGACGGTGGAAAGGTTATGGTCCAAGAGCCCCTGGAGAATGGTCCTAGCAAAGCCTCCTGTGGACCATGAAAAAGATCCAGTTTGTAGTGCTTTGTTAAGGTAGGAACAAAGGACCAGGCTGCTGCCTCTAGAATGCTTAGAGACCACCCCTTTTCAATATGCCATCAAAGCGGATAAGGCCCTAGTTGAATGGGCCTTAACCTTGTCTGGAAGAGATTTATCAAGTTGGGAGTAACAGAAAATGTAAGCGAAGGACAACCATCATGCAACAGTTCACTTAATGACAAGTTGACCATTATTAGCCCCATATAGGAGACAAACAGCTGTTCAGCATTCCTAAAAGGCTTTATTCTGTCAAGGCAATACCTGAGCTGCTTGTGTGCATCCAAGGTATGTAGAGTCTTTTCTCCCTTGTTTTTTGGATCAGGATAGAAGACTAGGGGACTGACAACTTGATTCATGGTAAATCTGGAACAACTTTAGGCATGAATGCATTAGTGTGTAACAGAATCCTTTCCTTGGGAGAAATCAGACAGGGGTGGCTCACAATGAAAGCCTGCTGATAAGATACTTACCTTGCAGATGTCAGAGCAATTAGTAAAACAGTCTTCCAAAGTAATGAACCATAAATCAGCCTGAGAGGCAGGTTCAAAAGGAGGTAGAGTTAATTTTTCAAAAACAAAGTTGAGATCCCAGGGAGGAAGAATTTGTTTCTGAGGGGGGGGTCTCAAGTGTAACACTCCTTTCACAAACTGTTTGACCAGAAAACACACAAAAGAGGGGATCACATGGGCAGAAAAGGTGAAATGGCCACAAGATGCACTTTGACAGAAGCATATAACAAAACATTTCTAAGGAGCTCACACAAATATTTGAAAACCAGA
Source organism: Protopterus annectens (assembly GCF_019279795.1). Classification (NCBI taxonomy): domain Eukaryota; kingdom Metazoa; phylum Chordata; order Ceratodontiformes; family Protopteridae; genus Protopterus; species Protopterus annectens. Next base: position 562,404,884 of record NC_056747.1, read on the forward strand.
GGGGTTAAAATACTTTAGGGACTTTTGTCATTGGCTAGTCACTACCTAGAAAATCTTTTCCACTTACGAAGTTACGATTTTCTAGTTGCAGGTTTTCTTGCCTCATTAAATACCTGTTTGCACATCCTCATGGAAAAAGTACCATCCAGGCTATCAGCTGCAATTTCTCTAAGTTGGGGTGAACCATTCGCCACTTATGCTGTGCGGTTAGAGACGGTCTTTGAGGAAGTTTGTGGTAATTGCCCTTAGCCAATTCCATTAAAAAGGAGAACCAACTTTGCCTGAGCCAAAACAGGGTAATAATGATCTCAAGTAATTATTTCTGAATCTTTAGAAGTACCATGGGAATAAATGGAAAAGGAAGAAATGCATACAGGAACATTCCTGACAATGGGAATGATAGTGTGTCTGACATACAAGCATTGCTGCAAGGATGTCTTGAAAATAATTTTTTCAGTTGTCTGTTTTGAAATTAAGCAAACACAGGTGTTCCCCACATCTGGATAAAGTCCTGGAAGACCTCTACATGAAGCTTCCACTAGTGAGGGTCTTGTCCAGGATCTGTTTGTCTGCCACTGTTTTGCTCTGATGTAATGTAAGAGGCCTGAAGAGTTACAGAAGGCTGTAGAGCCAGCTCCCAGGGTGTCACTGCAAGCCAGAAGAGAGAATATGACCTTGTACCCCCCTTGCCTATTCAGGTCCCACATCACAGTAGTGTTTTCTGTAATCACTTCAAGAGGACCCAGAGTTAATAAGTGGTGAAGAACTTTTAAGGGATTAATCGCCAATATCTCTTTTCAGTTTATGTTCTTTTGCATATCCTATGGACCCCACAAGCCATGCACTTGAAATCCCATGGACACTGCTCCCAATGCAAAATTTGAAGCGTCTGTCTGGACAGAATGGACTAGGGTCTGAATAGAAAGGCAGCCCATGATTCAGAGACAGCTGATTCCTCCACCACTGCAGTTCACAAATTCCACTACTGGTACCTGGTAATCCAAGGGATGAAGTTGCTGGGTCCAACAATTCTTCAAATGTCACTGAATTTTTCTCATGTAGGGTCTGGCTAGAGTTATCATGAGGATCACTGATACCAAAAGGCCTAGAATGTTGAGGAACTCTCTTGCCAAGGCCACATCTAGAAAAGGGAAATAAAAAAATGCCATAGGTCAGCACTGTCTTCTGTCAGGGAGGCCATCCTTTTTACTGAGTCTATCCAACAACCTAGGAAAACAATTCCTTGAGAGGGTGTGAGGAAGGGCTTCTAATGGTTTAATTTGAAGTCTTGGGGGGGGGGGTGCAGGAGGGATGCAATCCTGTCCAAGGACCTGGATACAGAATCTGCATAAATCAGCATGTTGTCTAAATAAGGAAAATGTGGATGCCTAGAATTCTACAATAGGCAACCACTGGGGCCAGACACTTTGTAAACACTTGAGGTGTAGTAGATAGCCTAAAGGGTAATGCAGAAAACTGTTTATGTCGGCCAGATACGGTAAATCTCAAAAAATTCCTGAAAATGGGAGCAATAGGAAAGTACAGTTTTGTACCTACCATAAATGTAGATGTCCGATAGGTATGCATCTGCAGTCATAACATATGGGTCGTCCTGCCTCAGGCAGCCCTTCGGTCGGCCGGATTCCAAAGTCTGGGTCTGGCCTCGGCTGATGTCGCACTTTCCCCAACGTCAGAGCGTCTGGGGCATAAAAGCATCAGCCGACGCCATTTTCCTCAGTGTTTCTTGCCCCAGATGCCAGGTGCCCTCTAGGAAGGCCAAATTTGGAGGAATGCAATAAATTCCAAACATTTTCCAAAATATATACATATATATACAAACAAGTACATCATAATAGATCCCCCAGCTAGCTAATGGAGGGGTAAGCACCCTAGGAATACCACAGAGGGGAAGGAGGGAGGGTAAACCTGACTGCAGATGCATACCTATCGGACATCTACATTTATGGTAGGTACAAAACTGTACTATGTCCTTCAAGGATGCATCTGCAGTCATAACATATGGGTAGAATACCATAGCCAATCTGGGGGAGGAGGTACTAAGAAAAGGATGGTGTAGTTAAGATACCCTGCAGGACTGCTGTAGCAAAACCTGCTCTGGATCTGGAGTATAAAGGTAAATTGTAATGTTTGGCAAATGTATGCACGGAGCTCCATGTAGCAGCTTCTAAAATGTCCTTGGTAGCCACCCCTCTTAGGAAGGCTGTAGTGGTTGCTGTGGCCCTTGTGGAATGAGGCCTAATGTTTGCAGGAACCGTCTTTCCATGAAAGGAGCAACAAAATCGAATGCAATTTCCTATCCACTTTGAAATTGTCTGTTTGGAAATTGCTTTTCCTTGTACCCCAGCAGCATATGCTACAAGGAGTTGGTCAGTCTTTCTGTCACTTTTAGATCTGTCCAAGTAGTAGCGTAGTTGTCTGTGTATATCCAGAGTGTGAAGAAGTTTTTCCCCTTTATTTTGTGGATTTGGGAAGAATGTAGGCAAGTGAATAGCTTGGTTCAAGGATACCCTAGATACCACCTTTGGCATAAAAGTAGGATTGGTTCTCAATGAAACTCTGTCCTGATGGAAGATAAGAAATGGCTGTACTGCCATTAAAGCTTGTAACTCAGATACTCTTCTTGCTGAAGTTATGGCCAGAAGGAATGCAGTTTTCCAAGACAAAAACTGTAGATCCCTCGATGCTGCTGGTTCAAAGGGAGGAAGTGTTAGTTTCTCCAGCACAAAGTTGAGATCCCAAGTAGGTAAAGGGGGTTTCCTTGGAGGATTGATGTTTTTGACTCCTCTCAGAAATTGCCTGAGGAGAGGATGCAAGAAGATAGGTGGATCAACATTGTATTCTGCTGAAATTGCTGAGGCATGAATCTTAATGGAAGAATAGGACAGGCCATTGTGGAACAATTCTGCTAAGTATTCCAGAATATGTGTCATGCTCGCCACTGTCACATCTAAGCCTTTTGTTGTGTTCCAAATGAGAAATCTTTTCCATTTTGCTGAGTATGTCTTCCTTGTGGAAGGTCGGCGAGCTTCCATAATAATGTCCTTTACTCTCTGTGATAAGTTATTTTGAGGGGGGTTTATGGAATTTTCCAGGCAGTTAGCTGCAATGTTTTCAAGTTGGGATGCATGATCTTGAAATTGTTCTGCGTCAGAAGAAGTGGCCATATGGGGAGAGGCCACGGTTTTGTCTGTGACATGCTCCTCAATAGTGGGTACCAGTGCTGCCTTGGCCAGTCTGGAGCTATCAGAATCACTCTTGGCTGTTCTGCCCTGATCTTCAGTAAAACCTTGGACATTAATGGGAGAGGTGGGAAGGCATAGACTGTTAGAGCTTTCCAGCTGAAAGAGAGAGAGTCCACCCTCCAAGCTTGTGGGTGGTATGTCCTTGAGCAGAATGTTTTCAGTTGATGATTGTGGGGCGAGGCAAACAGATCTATCTCCGGCTTTCCCCATGCTTGTGTTATGAGTAGAAAGATGTCTGGGTGCAGCATCCATTCGTGTGCATCCATGGTAGTTCTGCTTAAGCTGTCTGCCAGTGCATTTTCTTTCCCTGGCATGAACTGGGACTGTAGTTGGATATTGAGTTTCAAGCATAGTTCCCATAGATTCATGGCCAGCCTGCATAGAGGGTAGGAATGCGTGCCTCCTTGCTTATGTACCACATGACTGTGGTGTTGTCTGTCCTTATTAACAGGTGGCCTTGATGGAGGAAAGGTTTGAAGCCCTCGATTGCGTGTATCACTGCCAGCATTTCCTTTTGGTTTATGTGCATGCGCAGCTGTCCTTGAGACCATAGGCCTTGGATACATTTGCTCTCCATGTGTGCTCCCCATCCTCGGTCTGAAGCGTCCGTGGTGATGGTTTGTTTTGTTTTTGGTTTGTTGAAGGTAACCCTCTGTTGGACTGACAGGCTTGAGCCCACCACAGGAATTCCTTTTGAAGGCAAGGAATGATTGGTATCAAAGTTTCCAAACTGTGACTGTGCTGAGACCATACACTCCTTAGGTACCATTGTAATTTTCTCATATGCAGCCTGGCTTGTGGAATCAGAATTATGCAGGATGCCATGTAACCCAGGGCCTGCAGGATTTTCCTTGCAGTTAGCTGAGTTTGTCTTGTCAGATTCATGAAGTAATCCGGAAGTTGTTTTTGTTTTTCTTCTGTGAGAAAGGCCATTTGGGTGGTTGTATCTAGATCTGCACCCAAAAAGGTTATCCTTTGGGATGGAATAAGTCTTGATTTTTGGATGTTGACTGTGTATCCCAAGGCCTGTAATAGGTGGATGGCACAGTCCAAGTCCTTTATCAAATTTTTCTTGTTGTCCGCTTGTATAAGGCAGTCGTCCAGATATGGGTAGATTTGAATCCCCTGAAGTCTGCAGTGTGCAATTACTGATGCCAGGCATTTCGTGAATACTCTGGGCGCAGTAGATAAGCCAAAGGGCAATGCTGAGAATTGATAATGCTCTGATCCTGCAAGAAATCTGAGGTGTCTTCTGCAACTTTGCCGAATAGGGACATGCAGGTATGCCTCCTTGAGATCTAGAGTCACCAGCCAAGACTCCTTGCCCAGCATGGGAAGAAGTTGCTGTAGGGTCAGCATCTTGAATTTTGGCACAATGAGGTAAGTATTCAGTGCGGACAGGTCGAGAATAGGCCTCCATTGATTTTCTTTTCTTGGAACAAAGAATAATCTGGAGTAAAGTCCTTGACCTTGTTCTGAAAGAGGTACCTTTTCTATGGCTTTCATTTGAATTAAGTTGTTGATCTGCTGTAAAGCCTCTGCCCTCTGATTTGGTGGCAGGTTTGGCATTCCGTTTCTTCTTGGCAAAGTGTGGAAGTGGAACCTGTATCCTTTGTCTATTATTTGCAGTGTCCATGTGTCCCTTGTAATGTAATGCCAGTTTTTTGAGAATAAAGAAAGCTTTCCGCCCAATGGTGCTTCCAATTGAGCCCTGGTCGGCGGAATCAAAGGAAAGTCATTGAGTCTGTCCAGGTGTAGTAGTAGTTGTTGCTGTTCCTGCACTACCTCTCCGGTTGGTAGGCTGCCACTGACGGCCTCTGTAGGAGACTCTAGCTTGCCCTCTACCTCTGGGACGCCTGTTCCTGCCCCTCTGGGATCTGTCAGAGTCTGGAAAGGACCAATTCTTAGTAGGCCAGTTTCTGCTGAATCTCGGTGGTTGTACTTGCAGAAAGTCCTTAACTGTTTGCACAGATTTTGCCTTTTCTTCAAACTTCTTTAAGACCTCCTGAGCCGAGGAACCAAATAATTTTTGTTTTTCCATTGGAGCATCCAGGAGTTTAGCTTTAACATGGTCTGGTAAAGATTGTTCCTTCAACCAGGCATGCCTACGAATAACTGCCCCAGTCATAGCTGACCTACATGAAGCTTCCAGTGCATCATAACCACACTGCAAAAAATGATTACTAACCTGCTGTGAGTTATGTACCAGATCCTGAAAGGATTTACGGTCAAGGGGTTCAGAAGAGGAAAGCTTCTTATGCAATTCATCTAACAAATACTCTTGGTACTGTATCATATGAAATTGACAATTTAATGCCCTCAAGGAAAAGAGTTGCAGAAGTATATACCTTCTTTCCCCATCTCTCTAAAGCTCTAGACTCCCTTTCAGAAGGTAGAGGATTTTTGGCAGTGGCAGCTGCAACCCCTTTTGGGCCCTGAGAAATAGTATCTGGGTCTGCAGAATGGGCCTTGTACAGATGTAGATGAGAATCCGGGACCCTGTAGTATCTATCAGGTTTGCCAGGAGCCGGAGGGAGAGAATCAGGGGCTGTACTAACATCATTGTACACATCATCAATAACATTCAAAACAGGAGGTATAGCTAAGGGCCTATGCTGAGGTAAATGTAAAAAGGTCCTTAATCTCTTTCTAGAATCAGAAAATTTCTGACCCTGCCATTGAAAATGTTCTCTCATAGAGTGTAGTGTCTCACCAAAGGAAAACTCTTCAGGAGGGGAGGCCGAAGGGATAGATTCTTCAGCATCAGAATCCTCGTAGGCCGAATAAGCCTCCTCCTGGTGATCTGACAACACAGATCCATCCGTAGACTCATCGGAAGAGTGTAGGTCAGAGGGCTCAGTCCTGGGCCTTTTGTCTGGTGGTGGTTGAGAGCCCCTGTCCGGGTGAGGCTGAGAACCTCTAATTAAAGAGATAAGATCCTCTGCAAGGCTGAGGATCTGAGAACTAGAAGAAGGTCTCTGAGAGGTAGTCTTGGGAGGCAAGCTTTAGCAAGTTTAGCAGCTTTAGCCCTGGAAAAAGCCTTAATGGACATGGATGCAGGGGGTCTGGCTGCACCACGTGCAGGAGTAGACTTGTCCAAAGGAATGGTGTCGGACATTTCCTGGACACTTGTTTCAGTAGGTAGCTCAGTAGCCGACTCAGCCGGGGCCTCCAGGGCTGCGGTGGTCGGTTGAGTGGATTCGGTTAAAGGAAGAGCCGAGGACTCTGTTTCGGCCGAAACAGAGACACTCGTGGTAGGCCTAACCGTGGTTTCAGCCGAAACCGCGGGCCGCGAGTGTCGGTCCTTGTCCTTCCGTTTTTTCACCAAATGTGATGTCGGAGTCTCCGACGGCATCTTATATGCAAAATTAGCCCCAAAGAATTCCTCTGCAAACTCCGACCAACATCTAGGAGTTCGTCGGTTGAAGGAAGCACAGGCTGAACAGGCCGAGACGTCGTGGTCTGGGCCTAAGCAAGGGAGGCAGTAAGAGTGGAAATCCTTATGAGGTATTTGTTTCCCACAAGTTAAACAATTATTTACTTTATCTGACATTGGCTGAGGCAAGAAAGAGTCCCCAACGGGGTACTTAGCTTTTTCGAAGTCTTTGGTAGCTGAATCACAGGAGCTGACCGACCGGCACTTGCGAACTGCTTCTGCGTCGGGCACCGTGCGGCAAGAAAGACTGAGGAAAATGGTGTCGGCTGATGCTTTTATGCCCCAGACGCTCTGACGTCGGGGAAAGTGCGACATCAGCCGAGGCCAGACCCAGACTTTGGAATCCGGCCGACCGAAGGGCTGCCTGAGGCAGGACAACCCATATGTTATGACTGCAGATGCATCCTTGAAGGACATTATGATGATATCCTTGAGATCTGTACTCATCATGAAAAACTGCACTACAAGTAAAGTTAGGACTGATTATAATAAGAATTTTGGAACTTTTATAAAGGCGTTTAAAAAGGACAGATCTAGGAAGGGTCTCTTTGGAGTGCTCCTTTTTTGGTACTAAAACATTTCTGAATCAAAATGTTTTGCCTTTGCTTACTGCAGGCACTGGTTCTATGACCCCTGCTTCTACCATGCAACAGAGCACTGGTAGAAACAGCTGTGTGTTGTCTGGCAGGTGTGGGGGGATTCCCCTGTAAAGAGGAGGATTTTCTATCCACTGCCAAGCACATCCTCTCCAAATTAATCTCAGAACCCATTGGTCTGAGACTACATCCAGCGAGGCAGTACGGCTGAAAGAGAGCCTACGGGAAAAGAGAAGAAAATGCGTCTGCTGGTGGTGGTGGGGGTTGGGGTTAGTGGGTGCACTGCCACATAGAGTAATTGTTCTTTTGCAGGAGGTTATCCTATTTTGAAAAGGAAGAACTCTTGTTTGGTTTTAAAGAACTATCCTCCAGATATTTCCTTTTGGATAACTGACTTGTTTGACTGGGATTTTTGTTTGCTTTGTCCAATGAGTGAAGACAACTTGTTTGGGGAGAACATGAAGCATCTTAGATACCTCACATATTCATTTGTCTCCATCATCCCACTGTTTGAGAATCTGTACAATAGAGAGCTCAAATACCAATTCAAATCTTTAAGGTGCATTCAAAATTTCACTTTTTAAATAAATCAGAAAAGTTCTGATTATGTAACCAAACAGTCTTAAAACAGAAGAAGCTGCATTTCTCAAGACTGTATCTGCACATTCAGAGACACCTCTCAAAGTATTTTTTGAAACCAGAATCAAATTAGAAATAATTTCATTCATATAAGACTTCTGTACTGTAGCTAAGGATGCAGGAAAATCATCCAAACTCTACACACACTGTAAAATCAATTTCCACACATAGCCTTGATAATTTAACTTTCTAAAGGCCAGATTACTACAAAGAAACATCCTTTTGCCATGAAGATCTAACCATGTTCCCCCTTTATTAGGAGCACTGAATTAGATGAAGCCAATGACTTCTCATTTGAGCAGGCAGATGGGGAGTCCGCAGCTGGGTCAGCAGTCAAATGAGAAGAGAGGCCTGTCATATCCGAGGAGACAATATATTTTTTCTGAGCGTTTTTAGAGACTGCTGGAATAGATACTGGTGTCCTGCAGGCAGCTTTATAAACCTCTTCCAAGGCCAGTAAGAGAAAGGGAATAGCCATAGAATTGGGCATCTCATCCTCTATAAGGTCATATATCCTGCCTAGCTCTGAAGTAGTTCCAGACTGCTCTCAACAAAAAACATCACTAAATCTAGCAATCAGTTGAAGAAAACTGAACACTTGTTTGAACCTGAGCTCAGGTTCACTTTCTGAAGAATCAGAGTGACTGGACTTACTGTCAGCTAGGAAATTAAATGTCCTCATCATTATCTGAAACACCAGAAAGATCTCTAGCTCAAGTACCACTACTAGAGCCATGGATGGGAACACAACCATCAGAATTCAGCTGTCTGCAGAACATTCTTATTCAAAGAAACCACATCAGCCTTATAAACAGCTATAATCTGATAAGCAACTGTATGGGGAAGCTTCTGTTTCTTTTTGTGAACTTCACTACTAAATAAATTAAAAAACCTGGAGACAGAGTATTATGTCTGGCAGGGGGTCTCTTACCCTGGACTACTCCCTGCACCTAAAGGGTTTGATTCTCCCATACCTATGCCACTACTAAACCTGCTGTCTGACAATTTGCATAACCATCAGTCCACTGTGGTCAGCAAATCTACACTAGAAGTAGACAGGGCAAAAAGTAAGTGGCCTGCAGGTTGAGCATTGGCCCAACAGAATCACTAACAGAGACGGAGGCAAATTCTTTTATTCTGCTTTTGATTTTTATACCAGGAAATTAGCAAGATTACTACATAGCAATATATGAAGACAGCATTAATAAACAATCAAAACGCAGAAGCAAAGACACTGTATGCAATACTCAATGGCATCAGCAATAACACTACTACTACTGACAACCATGACTACTAATATCAGTAATACATACTTTTATTTTCCCTTTCAATCAAAAGGATTCTCTTCCCACTATACAGGGTCCCTTAAATAGCTATTCTGTCTTTTTTGACTGTCCTTCATGGTGGTGGTGGAGGGGGGCAGCTTTCTTTTTGTAACCTTCCTGCCACTGCTTTTTAAACATCTGATTACCAGCATTCTGCTGAGATATTTTGTTTCTTGCCAAAACTGGATAATGGAACAGAAAATCCCTTGAAATTTAGAGGTACAGGAGAAGTAAATGTTTAGTTTTTTTTTTTTTTTTTTTTTTTTTTTTTGATGGAATGTTGGAGCAAACTGACCTGATATTGCCAACAACCACCCCAGGGATGGGCACAAAATTCTGGCTAAGCAGGCACACGTTTCCTGCTCCTTTTACCAAGACCAACAACAGTGGCTTGCTCTTGCCTATTGAGGGGATCCAGGGAAAAGTTGAATGGTCTGAGGAACCAGCTTTGGCCACAACAATGTCACCCACATGAGGCTGAGGCAAATTACTAGCTTGTTGTGGCTGCTTAGTTAACCTTTTCTTTTTGTGGCTGGAAGATGATCTGACTGCAAGACCAATAGTCTGTTCCATAGTCAAGCAAAAAATGGTGCTTGTTTTCCAAGAAAGCTTGGAATAGTCAGCAAAACAAGAAAGTTGTACAAAAGTCCCCCCACCATACACGCACACACAAAAAGTAAAAAAACTTTCTCCAGCCCCAGAATTTAAAAGAAACACAGTCTCTCCGCAGAAAAAGTAGTTTTAAACAACCTTGAAAAAGTGCACTATACTCGTGTTTAAAATAGTTTTAGTCAGCAGATGGAAGGCTTTATCTCAGAAGTGAACTTATTTGCCAAGCATTGGAACGGCACTAGCTGACTGTTGATCTTCAAAAGCCCACAGAGGAGCACTGTCTTCAGCGTGAGGAAAGTTCTGAAGGGCTTGGTGCCCAAACCTATCTTTAGTTAGCTCAGCTCAGGCTGCCTGTTGGTTTAGGTGCATGAAAGGTGCCCTGAAGCTTTGGAAGCTGGCCAGCTGTTATACCCTATGAAGGATATAACCCATATGATCACTGCTGCAGTAACCTAAGGTATATGGGGAGCATCACAGCAAATTCATAAGGTGGGATGAAGTGACCATGGAAAACAATTTAGGACAAAAACTTTTAGAATGGTTCTCCTACCGGGCTACATCACAAAGTCAGAAATGTCATTATTCTATTTTATAGCTGTAACAGCAATCACCTTGGCAGTATATAAATTGTTATGGTTTTGTAAGCATGCATGCAAGCATGTAGATATCTATTAAAACAATGGTATGCATGTCTGTGTGCGTATGTATGAGATTCTAGGGGGATATGTGCTCAAGATCACTATTGGTTAGCAAAATGAGCACCGGGTAGGTATGGGTAACTACAATGGATAAACAAAAATATTTCTTTTTACGAATAATGAGTAGGGACCATTTGGTTATACTCACCTGAACACATTAAAAAATAGTCTCACTTTATTTTAGAACTGCAAACATGGTCATCTCAGCTACTCTACTATCTAGAACATATATGACATAGTTAACACTGCAGATTTCTTACTTCCTACATTAGTTTTACTTAGCAGGGATGGGTACTGGGTGAAGGTGGTAAAATACAGTAGACAGTAAGGATTTTTTTAGTATTTAGTTATTGGTGGAAATGTAAGAAAATGTGTGTAGTTTGGGTACACTAAGTAACAGCTGTGATTTGTTTCGTTTTTTTTATAACTATGTAGGATGGAGGATATAGTGTTTGAAAATCAGCATATACTACATGGGATGAGGGTGGTGGAATCCAACAGGCAGACAGTATAAGCATTTGTATTACTCAAATATGCACAGCTGTTTTATTAGTAGTGATTATCACAAGTAATAAGACTGTTATACTGTCTGATCTCAGTACAAACATTCCAACATCAAAATGGGTAGCAATCATAAGACTGTTTCTCTTTATGATATTTAAGAGCAGCACGTAGGATGTCAGTGATAGCAAACAGCTGTTTAAGAGATAACAGTCTGTAGCAAAGGAAACTGGCAGAGTTTAACTCTGAACTAAGCCTGCTATTGGAGAAATAGAAGTTATGTACCTACCATAACGTTCCATGTTAGTTGTCTTCTTCTCGCCTTCTTTCTTGCTGGATGGGTTCGGAGCCGAACCTCGGCTCCGACTCGGCCACTCTAAAAGCTCAAGAGCTAGTTCCACCGGCTCGAGGCTCCCCTTTTATCCCACAATGCTAGGCGGTAATACCTCAGATCTCGTTTGTAAGCTAAGCCCAGCTAGGAAAAATCCAGAAACTGGAAAAAAAAGGGTAACCCACCTCTATAGAGTGACAGAAAGAAGGTGACCTAAAACCTGACGAGGGAATATATATATTACAGTATATATATATATATATATATATATATATATATATATATATATATATATATATATACACAAATAGAGGTGGTAGGAAAATAAAGGTCACAATCAAACTCCTCTAGGTCTGTCCAGGCTAGGGGGAAGGAGGGTGGGACGCAAGAAAGAAGGTGAGAAGAAGACAACTAACATGGAACGTTATGGTAGGTACATAACTTCTATATGTTAAGTTGTCTATCTCGCCTTCATTCTTGCTGGATGGGACCGCATCCCTAGCACCTTGTCCCGGGTGGCTTATCGAAACAGACTCTTGAGTACAGTGGAACCAAAGTTGGCTCTGTGTCTAGAAGCTAAGTCCAACTTATAGTGAGAAATGAAAGTATGGGGAGAAGCCCAAGTAACTGCAGCACAAATAGAGTCAATAGGCAGCCTGTCTTGGAAAGCTATGGATGTAGCCAAAGCTCTAGTTGAATGAGCCCTAGGTTTGCTTGGCAACTGTTGATGCCTGATCTCATATACAAAAGAAATCAAAGAAGTAAGCCATCGGGAGAGAGATACTTTCGAAACTGGAAGGCCCCTTCTGCATACGAAACAAATAGCTGATCAGACTTTCGAATTTGTTTGGTCCTGTCTAAGTAATACCTTAATTGTCGATGAACATCTAACCAATGTAATTTTTGTTCTGACCTGTTGGAATAGTTAGGAAAGAACACAGGAAGGTCAATGGTTTGATTTAGGTTTGCCGGAGAGGCTACTTTAGGTAAGAAGGATGGGTTGGTACGTAAGGATACCCTATCCTTATGAAACAAAAGGTAAGGGGATCGACTACAGAGTGCATGAAGTTCAGAGACTCTTCTAGCCGAAGTAATGGCTACCAAAAAGAGTGTTTTCCAGGATAGCAATTTCATAGAACACGAAGCTGCAGGTTCAAAAGGGAGAAGAATCAAAGATGTCAGAACCAAGTTAAGGTCCCAAGAAGTAGGAGGATTTCTAATAGGAGGTTTGAGGAGAAAAACTCCCTTCAAAAAGGCTTTGCAAAGTTTGTGAGACATGATGGCAGACTCTGAGATTCCAACATGAAAGTTAGATATGGCTGCTAGTTGGACCTTAAGTGTAGAAGGAGACGAATCTGAGTGGAAAAGTTCGGCTAAGAAATCAAGGACTGATTGAATAGAAGCAGTGAACGGATCTATGTCCCTTCCCTGCGCCCAATAGGAAAAACGTTTCCACTTACTAAGATAAATCTTCCGAGTGGAGGTTTTATGAGAAGCTATTAAAATATCTCGAACTGAGTGAGATATTAGAGGAAGCCTGGCTAGGGTTGGAATTGGAGGAACCATGCAGTGAGGTTCAGAGAGGGGAGGGAGCGATGTAACTGACCCGACTGATGGGTCAAAAGATCTGGAACTGGGTCCAGATGCCAGGGTTGCTCCAACAGAAAACGGTGTAGAAATGGGAACCAAACCTGTCAAGGCCAGTATGGAGCAATGAGGATCATGGAAGCTTTCTGAGCGATGGCTTTCTGTATCAATTGAGAAATCAGTGGGAAGGGAGGAAAGGCATACAGAAGTCCCCGGGGCCAATCTTGGACTACAGCATCTCTGCTGGGATGGCCTGGTTGGGGAAAGAGAGAGAAATAATTTTCGCACTTGCTGTTTTGGGGAGTAGCAAAAAGGTCGCAGCAAGGCCGGCCCCACTTTAGAAAAACTTTCTCCAACACTGAATTTTTCAGAGACCACTCGTGAGGCATGAGAATAGCTCTGCTCTATTTGTCCGCAATGACATTGGACTTCCCGGGAATGTGCGTTGCTATCAGAAACCACTGAGAAGAAATCGCCCATTGCCACAGTCTGAGTGCCTCTCGACATAGGGGGTAGGATCTGGTTCCGCCTTGTTTGTTGATGTACCACACTACAGACATGTTGTCTGTCTGAATTGCTATCGTTCCTATCGGAAGAGAGTCTTGAAGGGCCTGCAACGCTAAAAGCACTGCTCTCATCTCTAGAACATTTATATGCAAGTTGCGTTCATAAGGTTGCCATGTGCCCTGGACCGTCCTGCCCTGATAATGCCCCCCCCACCCGATCAGGGAGGCGTCCGTTGTCAGAGTAGCAACCAGAGGGGGAGGAACAAAGGGTCTTCCTAGGAAGAGCTGGGGGGATGTAATCCACCAAGAAAGGTGATTCCTGCATGATTGAGTTATCACAATGGAGTGGGACATCGGAAGTTGTTGGTATGACCATTGTGTGAAGAGCATCCATTGTAAGATTCTCATGTGCAATCTGGCTAATGGAAGAAGAGGGATAGCAACCGCCATTATCCCTAGTACCTTCAGGGCCAGTCGGGCTTTGATTTTGTTGCTGTGGAGGAGAAGAGAGACTTGTTTGTTTATGTCTGCTATCCTCTGGTCTGTGAGTCTGGCTGACATGCTGACTGTGTCAAGATTTGCGCCTATGAAGGTAATAGCGCGACAAAACAGACTTTTCGCAATTTATTGAGATACCTAGATTTCGACATGTGTGAAAAGTGTAGTCCCTGGCAAGTAGCAGAAGATGCTTGGTGGGGGCTGTAAGGAGCCAGTCGTCTAAGTATGGAAACACCTGGAATCCTTGACGTCTCAGATGAGAGGCGACCACTGCCATGCATTTGGTAAACACCCAGGGGGCTGTGGTGAGTCCAAAGGGCAGGGCTCTGAATTGAAAATGACTGGTTCCCAGCCTGAAGTGGAGAAATCTCCTGGAGTGTCTGTTCATTTTTATATGGTAGTACGCATCCTGGAGGTCTATAGAGCACATCCAGTTGCCCTTCCCCAATAGGGGTAGGATGGACTGCAGCGTGACCATCCGAAATTTTGTTTTCTTGACAGACTTGTTCAAGTTGCTGAGATCCAAAATGGGTCTCCAGTCCCCTGTTTTCTTTGGAACCAAAAAGAATTTGGAGTAGATTCCGGATCCTTGCTGGTCTGCTGGAACTGGTTGAATGGCTCTTTTTGCAAGCAACTTTCTAACGCTGCTTGCTCCCTTTGAGTGGGTGGAACGTCTCTGAAGGGATTTTTTTGATTGTTTTGGAATGCGAAAGAATGGGATCGAATAGCCTTCGGAAATGATAGACTGTACCCACTTGTCTTGAGTTAGGGATTGCCAGGTTTCTGGGTACAGTGATAATCTTCCCCCGACTGCCTCCGAAGGTGGACAGTCGGGAAACACCTCAGGGATGCTGAAAGGGCTTGTCAGAAAAGGTTTCTCGACTGCCCTGATTCTGCGGACCCCCCCCCTGCCTCTAGGGCGGCGTCTACCATTATTGTTCCCCCCTCTTCCTCTAGAGGGGAACCAACTCTGTGCGTCAGGCAAAGCTCCTTGAGATTGTTTGCGGAACCACATCTTTCCCCCCTTCTGGCCCTTGGGGTAAGGCCTAGAAGGAGTAGAAAAACGGACTCCCACGGCAGAGAGAGTTTTGCCATCAGTCTCGCACCTTGTCAGGGTTTCTTTCACTTGAGGACCAAAAAGAGACGATCCATCAAACGGGGAGTTAGTGAAAGACGTCTTGAAAGGGTCCACAAAATTGCATAGCCGCATCCAGGCATGCCGGCGTAAGGCCACACCTGTACCTGCGGCTCTGCTCGCTCCATCAGCCATATATGAAAGGAGGCGCATAGAGGAGTTAGCTATCGAATTTAGGGTAGCCAGCTGAGAGTTCATCTTATCCTGAAAACCCGCAGCTGTTGGATCCTTTAACATCTCACTCGCTTCCTTGATCAAGTCTCTCTGAAGACGAGTGAAATGACAGAGGTAGTTCAGTGAACACATAGAAAAGGTCGCTGATGAGAACATCCGCTTCCCTTACCTGTCCATAGTCCTAGATTCCTTGTTAAGAGGATGGACAGGCACTGAAGGATCAGCTAGTTCCTTCTTGGTGGCAGCAGCCACCACCATAGCATCCACAGAGACTCCTTTGGTCAAAAATTGTTTGTCTGCTGGGGCCGTAATAAACTTTGAAGGTCTCCTGGGGGTGGGGTCCACAGAGTCAGGAGCCGTCCAGGCCTTTTTTGCTACCACCTGCATGAGGGGGTCAAAGGGAGGGGACACCCAGGAGGTGGAAGGGCGAGAGCCGAATGCCTCAGGATACACAGATTCATCCTCTGAAGGGTTGAGGGCTGGCCAATTCCCCCTCTGTTTTAAGATCTCCAGGATGTCTGCAAAGGAGACATCTTCAGAGGGGGAACGGGGGGAACCTTCAGAATCCTCTAAATCCGTGTCAGAGGTGACAGACTCAGGTGAGTCTATGTGCTTCCTCTTGCACTTTCTCTTCCTAGGGGGCTCTCCTGCCATTTCAGGAGAGGCCTCAGAAGAGGAGGAGATCCCCACTGGGGCCTCTTGAGGAGCTGGCTCTCTGCGATTCTGGATGAGGGAGTGAGCAGAAATTACCTGAGGCACCGTGGAGGGAGGGGCGGACGGAGCCGACTGTGGAGTTGAACCAGGTTCTAACACACTCCGCATGACCTCGAAGGCACCCCTGTCAGGCAGAGCCAGAGGTCTCCGCTCCGAAAAGCTGAAAACCTCCCCCGGCACCGACAGTGATGGCTCCGAGGCCGATGTCGGAGCCGAACTCACCAACGCCGAAGCACCGAGAGGAAGAGTGGGGTCGGACAAGGGTCCGATGCCACTCACCCCCTCGGAGCCGACGAGGGAAGTCCGGCGCCGAGATTCCTCCAACGAAGAAATCGGAGCAGACGACGGTGCCGAAGACAATTGTATCGGCTCCGACGCCACCACAGTCTCGGGTCCGAAATGCCCCGGCTCCGAACTCAAAGGAGTCGGAGGAGGAACATTTTGAGTAATAGGGTTAACCATCGACTGATGAGTCGGGCTCTGAAGCATCAGGGCCAGTGCCTCGGACTTAAGAAGTCGACTCACCACCCTCTGAAGGTCATGATCTGAAAGTCTCGACGACCTAGAGGAGTGAGACCTATGGCTCCGTTCAGACAGCAAGGGAGATGCTGGAGCCGAATGAACGGAGCCAATGGACGGTGACCTAGACCTTTTCCTAGTTGTCGGTTTCGACTCAGTGATGTCTAACACCTCGGCTCCAGCCGTAGCCGAGGAAACAGAAGAAATACGTGTTCGAGCCCCATCGGCTCCGGCCGGAGCCGATGTTGGAACAGACTTCGAAGCCCCAGGTGACGACTCAGAAGCTGGAGCCGACGACCTGGTAGGCTTCGAGGGTTTGCCCGAAGATAGGCTTCAATAAGCCTCGTAAAATAAGCTTATTTTTTCTTTCCTGCAGGACTCTAGGGCTGAAGCCATGGCAAACAGCACAAGAGTCCTGCAGGTGCAAAGGTCCCAGGCAGTACACGCAAGAAGTGTGACCGTCTGTCAGAGACGACATCTGACAGCACGAGTCACACTTCTTAAGGCCTGAGACATTTGATTCTTTAGACATTACTAAAGATATAAAGTGTAATCACACACACTGACACAAACACACCAATTACACTAACCGAAAATTAAATTAAACTAATTAAGCAAAAAATTAGTTATTTAGTTCCCTACAAAAAAACACACACACACACTCCACTACTAGGAGGGGGAGGGAAGGGCCAGAAGGCCTAAGGAAAGAACTCCTAAGTTCTTGAAGTAAAAAGGGGAAGAAACTGGAGGGAATGGATAGAAAACTACTTAACTTTGGTAAATATAAGGAAAAACTAAGTTAAAGGGGTTTTAAATAAGTTTTAAATTGCTCTAAACAAACTAACCTGAAGCCGGTTGGAACAACGCACCTCGATCACTGTAGCGGCAAACGAGATCTGAGGTATTACCGCCTAGCATTGTGGGATAAAAGGGGAGCCTCGAGCCGGTGGAACTAGCTCTCGAGCTTTTAGAGTGGCCGAGTCGGAGCCGAGGTTTGGCTCCGAACCCATCCAGCAAGAATGAAGGCGAGATAGACATCTTAACATCTACAGGTTTAAGCTAGGGCATAGCAGAACTCCAGTGCTGATAGACACCTGTGAATGTGCCACTTGCTGGGAAACTAAGGTACGGCATCTATACATGGTAATTGAAAAAAAAAAAAAAAACAGAGAGGAGAAAGAAAGGAACATCCACAAAGGGTAAACCTAATACATCAAAGCTCTCTTTAAACTGACAAAGATGCTTGTATATACATATGCTGGATGATTTCAAAGAATGTTAAGCTGATTAATTTGCCTTGATCAACACTGAGGCATATACAATCAACAACTTATGAAAAGCAGTGCACAAAGAAACCATTTGTATAATTCTGAGATAAGACATACATGTCTATTATCCCAAACCGAGGAGAGGGGGCTGCTCTCTTACTCTTCCGTACAGGTCTACAGTCGTAGCAAATATAACAGAAGGTGATATTGAGACAATCTACATCAAAATCATCATTAGGGGGTGCCTAAAATTTGCATTACAAGAACTGAAAATGAGAGGAAAAGGAAGAAGTGGAAATAACTAAGTTCAATATTTTATATTTAAAAATATTTTGCCATTACATTTTGAGTAATTTACTAACAGAATAGCCCTGCTGAGCCTGTCCGCTAGAATGCTGGACCTCCCCAGAATGTGTGTTGCCACCATTAAATGGCCGGTGGAGATAGCCCACTCCCACACTCTCATGGCTTTGCGACAGAGAGTAAGACCTGGTTCCCTCTGTTTGTTGATGTACCAGACCACAGATATATTGTCCGTTTGGATAGCAATTGTACCTGGGGGAAGATGGGCATGGGCTCCCATCTCCAGGAAGCTGATATGCAATCTGGTCCCATAGGGGGACCACGTGCCTTGGACTGTCCTTCCCAAGCAGTGCCCCCCCCCACCCCAGTAGGGAGGCATCCGTAGTCACCGTGGTCGAGGGGGAGGGCGGAAGAAAGAAGCGACCCCGGGCCAGATCCGGGAATGAATCCACCACAGAAGAGAATCCCTGTACACCCGAGAGATTTGAACAGGATGAGACAAAGGGAGATCTAACATGGACCATTGAAGAACCCGCATGTGAAGGCATGCCATGGGCAAGAGACTGATTGTGGCCGCAATGGAC
Source organism: Protopterus annectens (assembly GCF_019279795.1). Classification (NCBI taxonomy): domain Eukaryota; kingdom Metazoa; phylum Chordata; order Ceratodontiformes; family Protopteridae; genus Protopterus; species Protopterus annectens. The sequence goes on from NC_056747.1 coordinate 562,423,573, forward strand.
CCCAATGCCCTTAATGCCATTCCTGCTGTCGGTGACTGAGCTTGGAGAATGCAAAGGACGTGTAGCTTCAGAGACTGAATCCTGTCCAAGGTAAGAAAGGCTTTGGTTTGAATTGTGTCCAATCGAGCCCCAATGAAATCTAACACTTGAACCCGAGCCAGTGACGACATGCTGAGATTGATGATAATGCCCAACCGCTGGGCTAAGAGAAGGGAATTCCTCTCTTGATTGAGCTGATGCCTGGAAAGGATGGCAGGAGGAGCCAATCGTCCAGGCAGGGGAAGACCTGCATGTCCTGGAGTCTCATTGTCATCACTTTGATGAACACCCTGGAAGCTGTGGTGAGATCAAAGGGGAGCATTCTGAACTGCTAATGACTGTCCCCCAGCCGGAAGTGGTGGAACGTTGGAGAGCGCCTGTCCATTTTGATATGGTAGTATGCATCTTGGAGGTCGATCAAGCACATCCAATCATTCTCCTGCAGGAAAGGCAGGATAGATAGAAGGGTGACCATCCAGAATTTTGTCTTGGCCACAGACAGGTTCAAGGTGGAAAGATCCAGAGTGGGTCTTAACTCTCCCCATCTTCTTTGGCACCAAAAAGAACCTGGAATAAATGCCCAACCCAGACTGGTCTGGGGGAACGGGTTGGATCACTCGCTTTCCTAGCAGCCTTGCACTCTCTCCGATGGCTGCATCCTCCCTTTGCGCGGGTGGAACATCCAGGAGGTGTCTGGGTGGATGGGGTCATATGAAAAAGGGGACTGAATAGCTTTTGGATATAACCTGCAACAACCAACAATCTTCTGTGATAGACTCCCACTCTGTTAGGTGTAGTGATAGGCGACCCCCGACTGCCTCCAGAGTAGAGCAGCTGAGCAACATTTCACAGTTGCTGCGCGGGTCTCTGCAAGAAAGGCTCACAAGACCCTTGATTCCACAGAGCCCCTCTGCCTCTAGGTCGGTGTCTATCAAATTCCCCTCTGCCGCTGGTGGAAGAAGAGTCCTGAGTGTCCTGGGAATAGTTCTGAGATTTTCAAAACCACATCTTCTTGGTCCCCCGCTGATTCCTCAAGAAGGTTTGTTGAAGGGCTGAAAAGCAGAGCCTGATGGCAGACAGTCTTTCCATCCTTCTCACTCTGGACTAAGGTGTCATATATACAGACTTCCCAAAAAGGGAGGAACAGTCATATGGGGCATTCGTAAAAGATGCCTTGAAGGGTTCCGAAAAGGCACAGAGCCGCAGCCAGGCATGGTGCCTGATGGCAACGCCTGTACCAGCAGCTCTAGCAGTGCTCTTGGCAGCATGAGAAAGGAGCTGCATAGAGGTGTTAGCGATAGAATTTAGGGTGGCCACTGAAGATGAGAACACTTTCTTGTCCTCTGCTGACATGAACCCGGGGGTGGACTCCGTGATGTCCATGACCAGGTCTCGCTGCAGCCTAATCATGTGTGCCATATAAATCAGCGCCTGCACAGAAAAGGTCACTGAAGCATACAACTGCTTCCCAAAACAATCCATCACCCTGGACTCTCGGTCAGGAGGGTCACCGTGGAGCTCTCCTGGATGAGATCCTTTTTAGTGGCGGACGCCACCACCATGGTGTCAACTGGGGATCCCTTAGTCCAATGGGCCCTATCTGAAGGGTGACTCAAAAACCTTGTCAGAGAATTTGGGAATGGGCTCCACCATGTCCTTCCATGCCCGAGATGTGATAAGATCCACCAAAGGATCCATGGGAAAGGACACCCTGGAAGTAGCGGGACTTGTGCCAAATGCCTCCAGGAACACCGATTCTTCTGAGTTAGGTTTTTGGGCAGACCTCCCCCCATGCTGGCATAGGATTTCCATGACATCTCCAAAGAAGACATCATCCGGGGGTGACCGGAGGAACCTTTTCCTTCCTCCAAATCAGTATCTTCTGTGAGGGCCTCCAGAGGAGAGTCCAAGTGCCTCCTTTTGCATGTATGTTTGTGGAGAATCTCCTCAGTGGGGTTCTCTGGGGAGGACTTGTCAATGTCTCATAGATCCCAAAAGGGAGCGCCCTGGGACAAAGAGGCAGCAGGCTGTCACTGAGATGGTAGAATGGTCAGGTCCACGCCAGACACAGAGGGAGCCAGGACGGACTCCAAAGATAAAACTGTCAATGGTCTCAGGATCGACAGGACCCTCTCCCACCACATCAAAAGCCAAAGGGGAATGGATCTCCTAAGAAGGCACAATGGTCGGTGGAGTAACCCTCTGTCCCGATGGGGGAGCCGGAGCTGAACCTCCAGGCACAGAGATCCCAAAGGGAGGGCTCTGCTGCGAAAGGCCTGGAGCTGACACCATCCCTTCAGCTCCAAGGCTACGGCTCTGAGAGCCGGACAGATCCGAGCTAATCGGATCAGACCTGCTCAAGCCTATAGCCAGCATCGAGGTACAAGGTACCATCGGACCTTACCTGTCCACACAGTGTCTCCTCGGATCCAAGGGCTCCAAAACCAATGGTTGGATCAGAGAAGGAGCAATAGGGATGAATGCCGAATGCATGCCCCCCAGCTCCGGCGAGGGAGGGGGCAGGCAAGCCTCCCAACAATATCTGGGCACGGATGAACTTCCGCATCATCCTATCCATCGATTCAGAACAGCTGCGGGTGGAACAAGAAGAGGAGGCCACCAACACCAGCCTAGAGGGGAGGGGAGGGGAGGGGAGGGGAAGAATGCGCCGGCAACTGGGTCTGAAGCTCCTCTGGCTACAAAGAGAACAGAGGGTCAACAGAGCCGGGGAGACTCCATCCTCGAAGCCAACCTAACTTTAGTCAGAGGGGTCACTGAAGCCAAGTGATCCGGGTATCGCTTCCTGGCCCTGTTCTTACACTTGTCAAATATGTCTCCGTCCCCAGGCCTCTTGGTGGGAGTTTGAGTCCCAGAGGC